>NW_028301637.1:5743172-6045444 GCF_987345545.1 Pholcus phalangioides
GGTCGGATGTAGCACGACTCCTAACTGGGAAACTTCTTCTGAGTCGGATCATGGTTCCGGAGTTATCTGGGTAACGGAGAGTGCTCACACCGAGTCCGATTCCGGAAGTTGGGAGACAGAGAGCGAGCTCTCTGATCTCGACTCCGGAAACAGTTGGGAGACGGAGAGTGAGTACACCGACTCAGAGGAGGAGTTAATCTTGGATTAACTCATTGGCCTACAGACGCGAAATCGCGACAGTTGTGGGATCGCGAACTGCACTGTTCTTCTCTTGTTGACTAAGAGGAGCATAAGATGCAGCGTGAAAAAACAGATCAACAAAAACTAAAAAATGCAGTGCATGGAAGTTTTTGGATACGACTTCTTTGAGCCAAGTTGTTAGACAAAGCTTGGCTCAACCGAGGGGTAGGACAAAGCCTCATCCTACCCCTCATTTTTCCTTCTCCGCTTGTCCGCCTTGTCGTGGCGAGAAGGCTTGCGAGTGTCGATGACGGAGCCAGCTGAGCCGGCGGTAGCAATGAGCTACCAGCAGGGCCACCCTTGCCGGATAGGTGACTCCTCGAGACACCAGACTAAGTAGACAAGCAAGAGGCTCTACATGTAAAACACGAACGCACCCATTCCCTGACTGGGTTATGGACCTCGATAAGGGTACGGATCAAAAGGTGCCGGCTGGTTTACTATTCTGCGAGTCGGCGCCAATTTGCACCTCATTCGTCGCAGGTTCGTTCAGTCTCTCACTCGCAGACTTTCGGGATGTTCGTCGTGCGGTCAAATAACTGCGGTGTAACTCCGTAGTTGGAAAGTAAGAATTGCAGTTGGAATCGCTTGTCTTTCTTTATTTAAGCAATAGTGTGGCTTTTGCCACGTCCTTGAGACGAGTCTATGACGTCGTGGCGAGTTGTTTGTAATCAGAGACGAATTAGTTGTTAATTACATTCAAGGTAACGATACGCAAACACGATTCAACAACATGGCGTAAATCAAGGGGAATTAAATTTTTCGGAACTGTTCCGAGAATTTTTTGAATTATTCCGAGAATTTTTTGAACTATTCTGCGAATAATTTGGAATTATTCCGAGAATTCTTTGAATTATTCTGCGAATAATTTGGAATTATTCCGAGAATTCTTTGAATTATTCTGCGAATTTTTTCGCAGTTTTCCTCTCCGGAGGGTATATAAGGGCGTTCTGACATGTTTCGCGTTCTCGGTTTATCCGGCTATTTTAATTTGTGTATCACGTTTTTCCGGTGCATTCGTTTTAATGATGTTCGTCGTTGGTTTTGTCGCTTTCGTCGCTGCCTTGTGCTTCTGGGGGCTATGGCGAAGGGCCAATTCAGACGCTGTGTCTGTGACCGTCCCTAAGCCTCGCCGCCGCCGTCAATGGGAGAAGCCAGTGCCTCTCGCAGTCGTGCCAGGCATTGGTGCAAGTCCCTTCAAGGAGATCGAGCCTCCACTTGACCTTGATGCTTCGTATACCTATCAACGCATGGACACCCCGTTCTACTTCGGAGATGGTTACGTTAGTGGGCAAGGTACAGTGGAGGGCGAGAGTGCTATCGAGCCTTCCCTGGAGAGGACCATCGCTCAGTGCTCTGCCTTTTCGACCATGGACACTGTCTTGATCGGTAATGCAGAGGACTTCGATGGCCTTTCGAATAATCACCTAGATCACTCTCCCGTTCCTTGGACCAGAGAAGACGTGTTCAACAGCACGTTCATGGATGGAGTCGAGGAGAGTTTCCTTGATGATTATTTGCAGGAGGAGAGCACAGTCGACCTTGCTGAGTTTATGGTCGGATGTAGCACGACTCCTAACTGGGAAACTTCTTCTGAGTCGGATCATGGTTCCGGAGTTATCTGGGTAACGGAGAGTGCTCACACCGAGTCCGATTCCGGAAGTTGGGAGACAGAGAGCGAGCTCTCTGATCTCGACTCCGGAAACAGTTGGGAGACGGAGAGTGAGTACACCGACTCAGAGGAGGAGTTAATCTTGGATTAACTCATTGGCCTACAGACGCGAAATCGCGACAGTTGTGGGATCGCGAACTGCACTGTTCTTCTCTTGTTGACTAAGAGGAGCATAAGATGCAGCGTGAAAAAACAGATCAACAAAAACTAAAAAATGCAGTGCATGGAAGTTTTTGGATACGACTTCTTTGAGCCAAGTTGTTAGACAAAGCTTGGCTCAACCGAGGGGTAGGACAAAGCCTCATCCTACCCCTCATTTTTCCTTCTCCGCTTGTCCGCCTTGTCGTGGCGAGAAGGCTTGCGAGTGTCGATGACGGAGCCAGCTGAGCCGGCGGTAGCAATGAGCTACCAGCAGGGCCACCCTTGCCGGATAGGTGACTCCTCGAGACACCAGACTAAGTAGACAAGCAAGAGGCTCTACATGTAAAACACGAACGCACCCATTCCCTGACTGGGTTATGGACCTCGATAAGGGTACGGATCAAAAGGTGCCGGCTGGTTTACTATTCTGCGAGTCGGCGCCAATTTGCACCTCATTCGTCGCAGGTTCGTTCAGTCTCTCACTCGCAGACTTTCGGGATGTTCGTCGTGCGGTCAAATAACTGCGGTGTAACTCCGTAGTTGGAAAGTAAGAATTGCAGTTGGAATCGCTTGTCTTTCTTTATTTAAGCAATAGTGTGGCTTTTGCCACGTCCTTGAGACGAGTCTATGACGTCGTGGCGAGTTGTTTGTAATCAGAGACGAATTAGTTGTTAATTACATTCAAGGTAACGATACGCAAACACGATTCAACAACATGGCGTAAATCAAGGGAAATTAAATTTTTCGGAACTGTTCCGAGAATTTTTTGAATTATTCCGAGAATTTTTTGAACTATTCTGCGAATAATTTGGAATTATTCCGAGAATTCTTTGAATTATTCTGCGAATAATTTGGAATTATTCCGAGAATTCTTTGAATTATTCTGCGAATTTTTTCGCAGTTTTCCTCTCCGGAGGGTATATAAGGGCGTTCTGACATGTTTCGCGTTCTCGGTTTATCCGGCTATTTTAATTTGTGTATCACGTTTTTCCGGTGCATTCGTTTTAATGATGTTCGTCGTTGGTTTTGTCGCTTTCGTCGCTGCCTTGTGCTTCTGGGGGCTATGGCGAAGGGCCAATTCAGACGCTGTGTCTGTGACCGTCCCTAAGCCTCGCCGCCGCCGTCAATGGGAGAAGCCAGTGCCTCTCGCAGTCGTGCCAGGCATTGGTGCAAGTCCCTTCAAGGAGATCGAGCCTCCACTTGACCTTGATGCTTCGTATACCTATCAACGCATGGACACCCCGTTCTACTTCGGAGATGGTTACGTTAGTGGGCAAGGTACAGTGGAGGGCGAGAGTGCTATCGAGCCTTCCCTGGAGAGGACCATCGCTCAGTGCTCTGCCTTTTCGACCATGGACACTGTCTTGATCGGTAATGCAGAGGACTTCGATGGCCTTTCGAATAATCACCTAGATCACTCTCCCGTTCCTTGGACCAGAGAAGACGTGTTCAACAGCACGTTCATGGATGGAGTCGAGGAGAGTTTCCTTGATGATTATTTGCAGGAGGAGAGCACAGTCGACCTTGCTGAGTTTATGGTCGGATGTAGCACGACTCCTAACTGGGAAACTTCTTCTGAGTCGGATCATGGTTCCGGAGTTATCTGGGTAACGGAGAGTGCTCACACCGAGTCCGATTCCGGAAGTTGGGAGACAGAGAGCGAGCTCTCTGATCTCGACTCCGGAAACAGTTGGGAGACGGAGAGTGAGTACACCGACTCAGAGGAGGAGTTAATCTTGGATTAACTCATTGGCCTACAGACGCGAAATCGCGACAGTTGTGGGATCGCGAACTGCACTGTTCTTCTCTTGTTGACTAAGAGGAGCATAAGATGCAGCGTGAAAAAACAGATCAACAAAAACTAAAAAATGCAGTGCATGGAAGTTTTTGGATACGACTTCTTTGAGCCAAGTTGTTAGACAAAGCTTGGCTCAACCGAGGGGTAGGACAAAGCCTCATCCTACCCCTCATTTTTCCTTCTCCGCTTGTCCGCCTTGTCGTGGCGAGAAGGCTTGCGAGTGTCGATGACGGAGCCAGCTGAGCCGGCGGTAGCAATGAGCTACCAGCAGGGCCACCCTTGCCGGATAGGTGACTCCTCGAGACACCAGACTAAGTAGACAAGCAAGAGGCTCTACATGTAAAACACGAACGCACCCATTCCCTGACTGGGTTATGGACCTCGATAAGGGTACGGATCAAAAGGTGCCGGCTGGTTTACTATTCTGCGAGTCGGCGCCAATTTGCACCTCATTCGTCGCAGGTTCGTTCAGTCTCTCACTCGCAGACTTTCGGGATGTTCGTCGTGCGGTCAAATAACTGCGGTGTAACTCCGTAGTTGGAAAGTAAGAATTGCAGTTGGAATCGCTTGTCTTTCTTTATTTAAGCAATAGTGTGGCTTTTGCCACGTCCTTGAGACGAGTCTATGACGTCGTGGCGAGTTGTTTGTAATCAGAGACGAATTAGTTGTTAATTACATTCAAGGTAACGATACGCAAACACGATTCAACAACATGGCGTAAATCAAGGGGAATTAAATTTTTCGGAACTGTTCCGAGAATTTTTTGAATTATTCCGAGAATTTTTTGAACTATTCTGCGAATAATTTGGAATTATTCCGAGAATTCTTTGAATTATTCTGCGAATAATTTGGAATTATTCCGAGAATTCTTTGAATTATTCTGCGAATTTTTTCGCAGTTTTCCTCTCCGGAGGGTATATAAGGGCGTTCTGACATGTTTCGCGTTCTCGGTTTATCCGGCTATTTTAATTTGTGTATCACGTTTTTCCGGTGCATTCGTTTTAATGATGTTCGTCGTTGGTTTTGTCGCTTTCGTCGCTGCCTTGTGCTTCTGGGGGCTATGGCGAAGGGCCAATTCAGACGCTGTGTCTGTGACCGTCCCTAAGCCTCGCCGCCGCCGTCAATGGGAGAAGCCAGTGCCTCTCGCAGTCGTGCCAGGCATTGGTGCAAGTCCCTTCAAGGAGATCGAGCCTCCACTTGACCTTGATGCTTCGTATACCTATCAACGCATGGACACCCCGTTCTACTTCGGAGATGGTTACGTTAGTGGGCAAGGTACAGTGGAGGGCGAGAGTGCTATCGAGCCTTCCCTGGAGAGGACCATCGCTCAGTGCTCTGCCTTTTCGACCATGGACACTGTCTTGATCGGTAATGCAGAGGACTTCGATGGCCTTTCGAATAATCACCTAGATCACTCTCCCGTTCCTTGGACCAGAGAAGACGTGTTCAACAGCACGTTCATGGATGGAGTCGAGGAGAGTTTCCTTGATGATTATTTGCAGGAGGAGAGCACAGTCGACCTTGCTGAGTTTATGGTCGGATGTAGCACGACTCCTAACTGGGAAACTTCTTCTGAGTCGGATCATGGTTCCGGAGTTATCTGGGTAACGGAGAGTGCTCACACCGAGTCCGATTCCGGAAGTTGGGAGACAGAGAGCGAGCTCTCTGATCTCGACTCCGGAAACAGTTGGGAGACGGAGAGTGAGTACACCGACTCAGAGGAGGAGTTAATCTTGGATTAACTCATTGGCCTACAGACGCGAAATCGCGACAGTTGTGGGATCGCGAACTGCACTGTTCTTCTCTTGTTGACTAAGAGGAGCATAAGATGCAGCGTGAAAAAACAGATCAACAAAAACTAAAAAATGCAGTGCATGGAAGTTTTTGGATACGACTTCTTTGAGCCAAGTTGTTAGACAAAGCTTGGCTCAACCGAGGGGTAGGACAAAGCCTCATCCTACCCCTCATTTTTCCTTCTCCGCTTGTCCGCCTTGTCGTGGCGAGAAGGCTTGCGAGTGTCGATGACGGAGCCAGCTGAGCCGGCGGTAGCAATGAGCTACCAGCAGGGCCACCCTTGCCGGATAGGTGACTCCTCGAGACACCAGACTAAGTAGACAAGCAAGAGGCTCTACATGTAAAACACGAACGCACCCATTCCCTGACTGGGTTATGGACCTCGATAAGGGTACGGATCAAAAGGTGCCGGCTGGTTTACTATTCTGCGAGTCGGCGCCAATTTGCACCTCATTCGTCGCAGGTTCGTTCAGTCTCTCACTCGCAGACTTTCGGGATGTTCGTCGTGCGGTCAAATAACTGCGGTGTAACTCCGTAGTTGGAAAGTAAGAATTGCAGTTGGAATCGCTTGTCTTTCTTTATTTAAGCAATAGTGTGGCTTTTGCCACGTCCTTGAGACGAGTCTATGACGTCGTGGCGAGTTGTTTGTAATCAGAGACGAATTAGTTGTTAATTACATTCAAGGTAACGATACGCAAACACGATTCAACAACATGGCGTAAATCAAGGGGAATTAAATTTTTCGGAACTGTTCCGAGAATTTTTTGAATTATTCCGAGAATTTTTTGAACTATTCTGCGAATAATTTGGAATTATTCCGAGAATTCTTTGAATTATTCTGCGAATAATTTGGAATTATTCCGAGAATTCTTTGAATTATTCTGCGAATTTTTTCGCAGTTTTCCTCTCCGGAGGGTATATAAGGGCGTTCTGACATGTTTCGCGTTCTCGGTTTATCCGGCTATTTTAATTTGTGTATCACGTTTTTCCGGTGCATTCGTTTTAATGATGTTCGTCGTTGGTTTTGTCGCTTTCGTCGCTGCCTTGTGCTTCTGGGGGCTATGGCGAAGGGCCAATTCAGACGCTGTGTCTGTGACCGTCCCTAAGCCTCGCCGCCGCCGTCAATGGGAGAAGCCAGTGCCTCTCGCAGTCGTGCCAGGCATTGGTGCAAGTCCCTTCAAGGAGATCGAGCCTCCACTTGACCTTGATGCTTCGTATACCTATCAACGCATGGACACCCCGTTCTACTTCGGAGATGGTTACGTTAGTGGGCAAGGTACAGTGGAGGGCGAGAGTGCTATCGAGCCTTCCCTGGAGAGGACCATCGCTCAGTGCTCTGCCTTTTCGACCATGGACACTGTCTTGATCGGTAATGCAGAGGACTTCGATGGCCTTTCGAATAATCACCTAGATCACTCTCCCGTTCCTTGGACCAGAGAAGACGTGTTCAACAGCACGTTCATGGATGGAGTCGAGGAGAGTTTCCTTGATGATTATTTGCAGGAGGAGAGCACAGTCGACCTTGCTGAGTTTATGGTCGGATGTAGCACGACTCCTAACTGGGAAACTTCTTCTGAGTCGGATCATGGTTCCGGAGTTATCTGGGTAACGGAGAGTGCTCACACCGAGTCCGATTCCGGAAGTTGGGAGACAGAGAGCGAGCTCTCTGATCTCGACTCCGGAAACAGTTGGGAGACGGAGAGTGAGTACACCGACTCAGAGGAGGAGTTAATCTTGGATTAACTCATTGGCCTACAGACGCGAAATCGCGACAGTTGTGGGATCGCGAACTGCACTGTTCTTCTCTTGTTGACTAAGAGGAGCATAAGATGCAGCGTGAAAAAACAGATCAACAAAAACTAAAAAATGCAGTGCATGGAAGTTTTTGGATACGACTTCTTTGAGCCAAGTTGTTAGACAAAGCTTGGCTCAACCGAGGGGTAGGACAAAGCCTCATCCTACCCCTCATTTTTCCTTCTCCGCTTGTCCGCCTTGTCGTGGCGAGAAGGCTTGCGAGTGTCGATGACGGAGCCAGCTGAGCCGGCGGTAGCAATGAGCTACCAGCAGGGCCACCCTTGCCGGATAGGTGACTCCTCGAGACACCAGACTAAGTAGACAAGCAAGAGGCTCTACATGTAAAACACGAACGCACCCATTCCCTGACTGGGTTATGGACCTCGATAAGGGTACGGATCAAAAGGTGCCGGCTGGTTTACTATTCTGCGAGTCGGCGCCAATTTGCACCTCATTCGTCGCAGGTTCGTTCAGTCTCTCACTCGCAGACTTTCGGGATGTTCGTCGTGCGGTCAAATAACTGCGGTGTAACTCCGTAGTTGGAAAGTAAGAATTGCAGTTGGAATCGCTTGTCTTTCTTTATTTAAGCAATAGTGTGGCTTTTGCCACGTCCTTGAGACGAGTCTATGACGTCGTGGCGAGTTGTTTGTAATCAGAGACGAATTAGTTGTTAATTACATTCAAGGTAACGATACGCAAACACGATTCAACAACATGGCGTAAATCAAGGGGAATTAAATTTTTCGGAACTGTTCCGAGAATTTTTTGAATTATTCCGAGAATTTTTTGAACTATTCTGCGAATAATTTGGAATTATTCCGAGAATTCTTTGAATTATTCTGCGAATAATTTGGAATTATTCCGAGAATTCTTTGAATTATTCTGCGAATTTTTTCGCAGTTTTCCTCTCCGGAGGGTATATAAGGGCGTTCTGACATGTTTCGCGTTCTCGGTTTATCCGGCTATTTTAATTTGTGTATCACGTTTTTCCGGTGCATTCGTTTTAATGATGTTCGTCGTTGGTTTTGTCGCTTTCGTCGCTGCCTTGTGCTTCTGGGGGCTATGGCGAAGGGCCAATTCAGACGCTGTGTCTGTGACCGTCCCTAAGCCTCGCCGCCGCCGTCAATGGGAGAAGCCAGTGCCTCTCGCAGTCGTGCCAGGCATTGGTGCAAGTCCCTTCAAGGAGATCGAGCCTCCACTTGACCTTGATGCTTCGTATACCTATCAACGCATGGACACCCCGTTCTACTTCGGAGATGGTTACGTTAGTGGGCAAGGTACAGTGGAGGGCGAGAGTGCTATCGAGCCTTCCCTGGAGAGGACCATCGCTCAGTGCTCTGCCTTTTCGACCATGGACACTGTCTTGATCGGTAATGCAGAGGACTTCGATGGCCTTTCGAATAATCACCTAGATCACTCTCCCGTTCCTTGGACCAGAGAAGACGTGTTCAACAGCACGTTCATGGATGGAGTCGAGGAGAGTTTCCTTGATGATTATTTGCAGGAGGAGAGCACAGTCGACCTTGCTGAGTTTATGGTCGGATGTAGCACGACTCCTAACTGGGAAACTTCTTCTGAGTCGGATCATGGTTCCGGAGTTATCTGGGTAACGGAGAGTGCTCACACCGAGTCCGATTCCGGAAGTTGGGAGACAGAGAGCGAGCTCTCTGATCTCGACTCCGGAAACAGTTGGGAGACGGAGAGTGAGTACACCGACTCAGAGGAGGAGTTAATCTTGGATTAACTCATTGGCCTACAGACGCGAAATCGCGACAGTTGTGGGATCGCGAACTGCACTGTTCTTCTCTTGTTGACTAAGAGGAGCATAAGATGCAGCGTGAAAAAACAGATCAACAAAAACTAAAAAATGCAGTGCATGGAAGTTTTTGGATACGACTTCTTTGAGCCAAGTTGTTAGACAAAGCTTGGCTCAACCGAGGGGTAGGACAAAGCCTCATCCTACCCCTCATTTTTCCTTCTCCGCTTGTCCGCCTTGTCGTGGCGAGAAGGCTTGCGAGTGTCGATGACGGAGCCAGCTGAGCCGGCGGTAGCAATGAGCTACCAGCAGGGCCACCCTTGCCGGATAGGTGACTCCTCGAGACACCAGACTAAGTAGACAAGCAAGAGGCTCTACATGTAAAACACGAACGCACCCATTCCCTGACTGGGTTATGGACCTCGATAAGGGTACGGATCAAAAGGTGCCGGCTGGTTTACTATTCTGCGAGTCGGCGCCAATTTGCACCTCATTCGTCGCAGGTTCGTTCAGTCTCTCACTCGCAGACTTTCGGGATGTTCGTCGTGCGGTCAAATAACTGCGGTGTAACTCCGTAGTTGGAAAGTAAGAATTGCAGTTGGAATCGCTTGTCTTTCTTTATTTAAGCAATAGTGTGGCTTTTGCCACGTCCTTGAGACGAGTCTATGACGTCGTGGCGAGTTGTTTGTAATCAGAGACGAATTAGTTGTTAATTACATTCAAGGTAACGATACGCAAACACGATTCAACAACATGGCGTAAATCAAGGGGAATTAAATTTTTCGGAACTGTTCCGAGAATTTTTTGAATTATTCCGAGAATTTTTTGAACTATTCTGCGAATAATTTGGAATTATTCCGAGAATTCTTTGAATTATTCTGCGAATAATTTGGAATTATTCCGAGAATTCTTTGAATTATTCTGCGAATTTTTTCGCAGTTTTCCTCTCCGGAGGGTATATAAGGGCGTTCTGACATGTTTCGCGTTCTCGGTTTATCCGGCTATTTTAATTTGTGTATCACGTTTTTCCGGTGCATTCGTTTTAATGATGTTCGTCGTTGGTTTTGTCGCTTTCGTCGCTGCCTTGTGCTTCTGGG
This sequence comes from Pholcus phalangioides, assembly GCF_987345545.1. Classification (NCBI taxonomy): domain Eukaryota; kingdom Metazoa; phylum Arthropoda; class Arachnida; order Araneae; family Pholcidae; genus Pholcus; species Pholcus phalangioides. Next base: position 5,753,465 of record NW_028301637.1, read on the forward strand.
GGCTATGGCGAAGGGCCAATTCAGACGCTGTGTCTGTGACCGTCCCTAAGCCTCGCCGCCGCCGTCAATGGGAGAAGCCAGTGCCTCTCGCAGTCGTGCCAGGCATTGGTGCAAGTCCCTTCAAGGAGATCGAGCCTCCACTTGACCTTGATGCTTCGTATACCTATCAACGCATGGACACCCCGTTCTACTTCGGAGATGGTTACGTTAGTGGGCAAGGTACAGTGGAGGGCGAGAGTGCTATCGAGCCTTCCCTGGAGAGGACCATCGCTCAGTGCTCTGCCTTTTCGACCATGGACACTGTCTTGATCGGTAATGCAGAGGACTTCGATGGCCTTTCGAATAATCACCTAGATCACTCTCCCGTTCCTTGGACCAGAGAAGACGTGTTCAACAGCACGTTCATGGATGGAGTCGAGGAGAGTTTCCTTGATGATTATTTGCAGGAGGAGAGCACAGTCGACCTTGCTGAGTTTATGGTCGGATGTAGCACGACTCCTAACTGGGAAACTTCTTCTGAGTCGGATCATGGTTCCGGAGTTATCTGGGTAACGGAGAGTGCTCACACCGAGTCCGATTCCGGAAGTTGGGAGACAGAGAGCGAGCTCTCTGATCTCGACTCCGGAAACAGTTGGGAGACGGAGAGTGAGTACACCGACTCAGAGGAGGAGTTAATCTTGGATTAACTCATTGGCCTACAGACGCGAAATCGCGACAGTTGTGGGATCGCGAACTGCACTGTTCTTCTCTTGTTGACTAAGAGGAGCATAAGATGCAGCGTGAAAAAACAGATCAAAAAAAACTAAAAAATGCAGTGCATGGAAGTTTTTGGATACGACTTCTTTGAGCCAAGTTGTTAGACAAAGCTTGGCTCAACCGAGGGGTAGGACAAAGCCTCATCCTACCCCTCATTTTTCCTTCTCCGCTTGTCCGCCTTGTCGTGGCGAGAAGGCTTGCGAGTGTCGATGACGGAGCCAGCTGAGCCGGCGGTAGCAATGAGCTACCAGCAGGGCCACCCTTGCCGGATAGGTGACTCCTCGAGACACCAGACTAAGTAGACAAGCAAGAGGCTCTACATGTAAAACACGAACGCACCCATTCCCTGACTGGGTTATGGACCTCGATAAGGGTACGGATCAAAAGGTGCCGGCTGGTTTACTATTCTGCGAGTCGGCGCCAATTTGCACCTCATTCGTCGCAGGTTCGTTCAGTCTCTCACTCGCAGACTTTCGGGATGTTCGTCGTGCGGTCAAATAACTGCGGTGTAACTCCGTAGTTGGAAAGTAAGAATTGCAGTTGGAATCGCTTGTCTTTCTTTATTTAAGCAATAGTGTGGCTTTTGCCACGTCCTTGAGACGAGTCTATGACGTCGTGGCGAGTTGTTTGTAATCAGAGACGAATTAGTTGTTAATTACATTCAAGGTAACGATACGCAAACACGATTCAACAACATGGCGTAAATCAAGGGGAATTAAATTTTTCGGAACTGTTCCGAGAATTTTTTGAATTATTCCGAGAATTTTTTGAACTATTCTGCGAATAATTTGGAATTATTCCGAGAATTTTTTGAATTATTCTGCGAATAATTTGGAATTATTCCGAGAATTCTTTGAATTATTCTGCGAATTTTTTCGCAGTTTTCCTCTCCGGAGGGTATATAAGGGCGTTCTGACATGTTTCGCGTTCTCGGTTTATCCGGCTATTTTAATTTGTGTATCACGTTTTTCCGGTGCATTCGTTTTAATGATGTTCGTCGTTGGTTTTGTCGCTTTCGTCGCTGCCTTGTGCTTCTGGGGGCTATGGCGAAGGGCCAATTCAGACGCTGTGTCTGTGACCGTCCCTAAGCCTCGCCGCCGCCGTCAATGGGAGAAGCCAGTGCCTCTCGCAGTCGTGCCAGGCATTGGTGCAAGTCCCTTCAAGGAGATCGAGCCTCCACTTGACCTTGATGCTTCGTATACCTATCAACGCATGGACACCCCGTTCTACTTCGGAGATGGTTACGTTAGTGGGCAAGGTACAGTGGAGGGCGAGAGTGCTATCGAGCCTTCCCTGGAGAGGACCATCGCTCAGTGCTCTGCCTTTTCGACCATGGACACTGTCTTGATCGGTAATGCAGAGGACTTCGATGGCCTTTCGAATAATCACCTAGATCACTCTCCCGTTCCTTGGACCAGAGAAGACGTGTTCAACAGCACGTTCATGGATGGAGTCGAGGAGAGTTTCCTTGATGATTATTTGCAGGAGGAGAGCACAGTCGACCTTGCTGAGTTTATGGTCGGATGTAGCACGACTCCTAACTGGGAAACTTCTTCTGAGTCGGATCATGGTTCCGGAGTTATCTGGGTAACGGAGAGTGCTCACACCGAGTCCGATTCCGGAAGTTGGGAGACAGAGAGCGAGCTCTCTGATCTCGACTCCGGAAACAGTTGGGAGACGGAGAGTGAGTACACCGACTCAGAGGAGGAGTTAATCTTGGATTAACTCATTGGCCTACAGACGCGAAATCGCGACAGTTGTGGGATCGCGAACTGCACTGTTCTTCTCTTGTTGACTAAGAGGAGCATAAGATGCAGCGTGAAAAAACAGATAAAAAAAAACTAAAAAATGCAGTGCATGGAAGTTTTTGGATACGACTTCTTTGAGCCAAGTTGTTAGACAAAGCTTGGCTCAACCGAGGGGTAGGACAAAGCCTCATCCTACCCCTCATTTTTCCTTCTCCGCTTGTCCGCCTTGTCGTGGCGAGAAGGCTTGCGAGTGTCGATGACGGAGCCAGCTGAGCCGGCGGTAGCAATGAGCTACCAGCAGGGCCACCCTTGCCGGATAGGTGACTCCTCGAGACACCAGACTAAGTAGACAAGCAAGAGGCTCTACATGTAAAACACGAACGCACCCATTCCCTGACTGGGTTATGGACCTCGATAAGGGTACGGATCAAAAGGTGCCGGCTGGTTTACTATTCTGCGAGTCGGCGCCAATTTGCACCTCATTCGTCGCAGGTTCGTTCAGTCTCTCACTCGCAGACTTTCGGGATGTTCGTCGTGCGGTCAAATAACTGCGGTGTAACTCCGTAGTTGGAAAGTAAGAATTGCAGTTGGAATCGCTTGTCTTTCTTTATTTAAGCAATAGTGTGGCTTTTGCCACGTCCTTGAGACGAGTCTATGACGTCGTGGCGAGTTGTTTGTAATCAGAGACGAATTAGTTGTTAATTACATTCAAGGTAACGATACGCAAACACGATTCAACAACATGGCGTAAATCAAGGGGAATTAAATTTTTCGGAACTGTTCCGAGAATTTTTTGAATTATTCCGAGAATTTTTTGAACTATTCTGCGAATAATTTGGAATTATTCCGAGAATTCTTTGAATTATTCTGCGAATAATTTGGAATTATTCCGAGAATTCTTTGAATTATTCTGCGAATTTTTTCGCAGTTTTCCTCTCCGGAGGGTATATAAGGGCGTTCTGACATGTTTCGCGTTCTCGGTTTATCCGGCTATTTTAATTTGTGTATCACGTTTTTCCGGTGCATTCGTTTTAATGATGTTCGTCGTTGGTTTTGTCGCTTTCGTCGCTGCCTTGTGCTTCTGGGGGCTATGGCGAAGGGCCAATTCAGACGCTGTGTCTGTGACCGTCCCTAAGCCTCGCCGCCGCCGTCAATGGGAGAAGCCAGTGCCTCTCGCAGTCGTGCCAGGCATTGGTGCAAGTCCCTTCAAGGAGATCGAGCCTCCACTTGACCTTGATGCTTCGTATACCTATCAACGCATGGACACCCCGTTCTACTTCGGAGATGGTTACGTTAGTGGGCAAGGTACAGTGGAGGGCGAGAGTGCTATCGAGCCTTCCCTGGAGAGGACCATCGCTCAGTGCTCTGCCTTTTCGACCATGGACACTGTCTTGATCGGTAATGCAGAGGACTTCGATGGCCTTTCGAATAATCACCTAGATCACTCTCCCGTTCCTTGGACCAGAGAAGACGTGTTCAACAGCACGTTCATGGATGGAGTCGAGGAGAGTTTCCTTGATGATTATTTGCAGGAGGAGAGCACAGTCGACCTTGCTGAGTTTATGGTCGGATGTAGCACGACTCCTAACTGGGAAACTTCTTCTGAGTCGGATCATGGTTCCGGAGTTATCTGGGTAACGGAGAGTGCTCACACCGAGTCCGATTCCGGAAGTTGGGAGACAGAGAGCGAGCTCTCTGATCTCGACTCCGGAAACAGTTGGGAGACGGAGAGTGAGTACACCGACTCAGAGGAGGAGTTAATCTTGGATTAACTCATTGGCCTACAGACGCGAAATCGCGACAGTTGTGGGATCGCGAACTGCACTGTTCTTCTCTTGTTGACTAAGAGGAGCATAAGATGCAGCGTGAAAAAACAGATCAAAAAAAACTAAAAAATGCAGTGCATGGAAGTTTTTGGATACGACTTCTTTGAGCCAAGTTGTTAGACAAAGCTTGGCTCAACCGAGGGGTAGGACAAAGCCTCATCCTACCCCTCATTTTTCCTTCTCCGCTTGTCCGCCTTGTCGTGGCGAGAAGGCTTGCGAGTGTCGATGACGGAGCCAGCTGAGCCGGCGGTAGCAATGAGCTACCAGCAGGGCCACCCTTGCCGGATAGGTGACTCCTCGAGACACCAGACTAAGTAGACAAGCAAGAGGCTCTACATGTAAAACACGAACGCACCCATTCCCTGACTGGGTTATGGACCTCGATAAGGGTACGGATCAAAAGGTGCCGGCTGGTTTACTATTCTGCGAGTCGGCGCCAATTTGCACCTCATTCGTCGCAGGTTCGTTCAGTCTCTCACTCGCAGACTTTCGGGATGTTCGTCGTGCGGTCAAATAACTGCGGTGTAACTCCGTAGTTGTAAAGTAAGAATTGCAGTTGGAATCGCTTGTCTTTCTTTATTTAAGCAATAGTGTGGCTTTTGCCACGTCCTTGAGACGAGTCTATGACGTCGTGGCGAGTTGTTTGTAATCAGAGACGAATTAGTTGTTAATTACATTCAAGGTAACGATACGCAAACACGATTCAACAACATGGCGTAAATCAAGGGGAATTAAATTTTTCGGAACTGTTCCGAGAATTTTTTGAATTATTCCGAGAATTTTTTGAACTATTCTGCGAATAATTTGGAATTATTCCGAGAATTCTTTGAATTATTCTGCGAATAATTTGGAATTATTCCGAGAATTCTTTGAATTATTCTGCGAATTTTTTCGCAGTTTTCCTCTCCGGAGGGTATATAAGGGCGTTCTGACATGTTTCGCGTTCTCGGTTTATCCGGCTATTTTAATTTGTGTATCACGTTTTTCCGGTGCATTCGTTTTAATGATGTTCGTCGTTGGTTTTGTCGCTTTCGTCGCTGCCTTGTGCTTCTGGGGGCTATGGCGAAGGGCCAATTCAGACGCTGTGTCTGTGACCGTCCCTAAGCCTCGCCGCCGCCGTCAATGGGAGAAGCCAGTGCCTCTCGCAGTCGTGCCAGGCATTGGTGCAAGTCCCTTCAAGGAGATCGAGCCTCCACTTGACCTTGATGCTTCGTATACCTATCAACGCATGGACACCCCGTTCTACTTCGGAGATGGTTACGTTAGTGGGCAAGGTACAGTGGAGGGCGAGAGTGCTATCGAGCCTTCCCTGGAGAGGACCATCGCTCAGTGCTCTGCCTTTTCGACCATGGACACTGTCTTGATCGGTAATGCAGAGGACTTCGATGGCCTTTCGAATAATCACCTAGATCACTCTCCCGTTCCTTGGACCAGAGAAGACGTGTTCAACAGCACGTTCATGGATGGAGTCGAGGAGAGTTTCCTTGATGATTATTTGCAGGAGGAGAGCACAGTCGACCTTGCTGAGTTTATGGTCGGATGTAGCACGACTCCTAACTGGGAAACTTCTTCTGAGTCGGATCATGGTTCCGGAGTTATCTGGGTAACGGAGAGTGCTCACACCGAGTCCGATTCCGGAAGTTGGGAGACAGAGAGCGAGCTCTCTGATCTCGACTCCGGAAACAGTTGGGAGACGGAGAGTGAGTACACCGACTCAGAGGAGGAGTTAATCTTGGATTAACTCATTGGCCTACAGACGCGAAATCGCGACAGTTGTGGGATCGCGAACTGCACTGTTCTTCTCTTGTTGACTAAGAGGAGCATAAGATGCAGCGTGAAAAAACAGATCAACAAAAACTAAAAAATGCAGTGCATGGAAGTTTTTGGATACGACTTCTTTGAGCCAAGTTGTTAGACAAAGCTTGGCTCAACCGAGGGGTAGGACAAAGCCTCATCCTACCCCTCATTTTTCCTTCTCCGCTTGTCCGCCTTGTCGTGGCGAGAAGGCTTGCGAGTGTCGATGACGGAGCCAGCTGAGCCGGCGGTAGCAATGAGCTACCAGCAGGGCCACCCTTGCCGGATAGGTGACTCCTCGAGACACCAGACTAAGTAGACAAGCAAGAGGCTCTACATGTAAAACACGAACGCACCCATTCCCTGACTGGGTTATGGACCTCGATAAGGGTACGGATCAAAAGGTGCCGGCTGGTTTACTATTCTGCGAGTCGGCGCCAATTTGCACCTCATTCGTCGCAGGTTCGTTCAGTCTCTCACTCGCAGACTTTCGGGATGTTCGTCGTGCGGTCAAATAACTGCGGTGTAACTCCGTAGTTGGAAAGTAAGAATTGCAGTTGGAATCGCTTGTCTTTCTTTATTTAAGCAATAGTGTGGCTTTTGCCACGTCCTTGAGACGAGTCTATGACGTCGTGGCGAGTTGTTTGTAATCAGAGACGAATTAGTTGTTAATTACATTCAAGGTAACGATACGCAAACACGATTCAACAACATGGCGTAAATCAAGGGGAATTAAATTTTTCGGAACTGTTCCGAGAATTTTTTGAATTATTCCGAGAATTTTTTGAATTATTCTGCGAATAATTTGGAATTATTCCGAGAATTCTTTGAATTATTCTGCGAATTTTTTCGCAGTTTTCCTCTCCGGAGGGTATATAAGGGCGTTCTGACATGTTTCGCGTTCTCGGTTTATCCGGCTATTTTAATTTGTGTATCACGTTTTTCCGGTGCATTCGTTTTAATGATGTTCGTCGTTGGTTTTGTCGCTTTCGTCGCTGCCTTGTGCTTCTGGGGGCTATGGCGAAGGGCCAATTCAGACGCTGTGTCTGTGACCGTCCCTAAGCCTCGCCGCCGCCATCAATGGGAGAAGCCAGTGCCTCTCGCAGTCGTGCCAGGCATTGGTGCAAGTCCCTTCAAGGAGATCGAGCCTCCACTTGACCTTGATGCTTCGTATACCTATCAACGCATGGACACCCCGTTCTACTTCGGAGATGGTTACGTTAGTGGGCAAGGTACAGTGGAGGGCGAGAGTGCTATCGAGCCTTCCCTGGAGAGGACCATCGCTCAGTGCTCTGCCTTTTCGACCATGGACACTGTCTTGATCGGTAATGCAGAGGACTTCGATGGCCTTTCGAATAATCACCTAGATCACTCTCCCGTTCCTTGGACCAGAGAAGACGTGTTCAACAGCACGTTCATGGATGGAGTCGAGGAGAGTTTCCTTGATGATTATTTGCAGGAGGAGAGCACAGTCGACCTTGCTGAGTTTATGGTCGGATGTAGCACGACTCCTAACTGGGAAACTTCTTCTGAGTCGGATCATGGTTCCGGAGTTATCTGGGTAACGGAGAGTGCTCACACCGAGTCCGATTCCGGAAGTTGGGAGACAGAGAGCGAGCTCTCTGATCTCGACTCCGGAAACAGTTGGGAGACGGAGAGTGAGTACACCGACTCAGAGGAGGAGTTAATCTTGGATTAACTCATTGGCCTACAGACGCGAAATCGCGACAGTTGTGGGATCGCGAACTGCACTGTTCTTCTCTTGTTGACTAAGAGGAGCATAAGATGCAGCGTGAAAAAACAGATCAACAAAAACTAAAAAATGCAGTGCATGGAAGTTTTTGGATACGACTTCTTTGAGCCAAGTTGTTAGACAAAGCTTGGCTCAACCGAGGGGTAGGACAAAGCCTCATCCTACCCCTCATTTTTCCTTCTCCGCTTGTCCGCCTTGTCGTGGCGAGAAGGCTTGCGAGTGTCGATGACGGAGCCAGCTGAGCCGGCGGTAGCAATGAGCTACCAGCAGGGCCACCCTTGCCGGATAGGTGACTCCTCGAGACACCAGACTAAGTAGACAAGCAAGAGGCTCTACATGTAAAACACGAACGCACCCATTCCCTGACTGGGTTATGGACCTCGATAAGGGTACGGATCAAAAGGTGCCGGCTGGTTTACTATTCTGCGAGTCGGCGCCAATTTGCACCTCATTCGTCGCAGGTTCGTTCAGTCTCTCACTCGCAGACTTTCGGGATGTTCGTCGTGCGGTCAAATAACTGCGGTGTAACTCCGTAGTTGGAAAGTAAGAATTGCAGTTGGAATCGCTTGTCTTTCTTTATTTAAGCAATAGTGTGGCTTTTGCCACGTCCTTGAGACGAGTCTATGACGTCGTGGCGAGTTGTTTGTAATCAGAGACGAATTAGTTGTTAATTACATTCAAGGTAACGATACGCAAACACGATTCAACAACATGGCGTAAATCAAGGGGAATTAAATTTTTCGGAACTGTTCCGAGAATTTTTTGAATTATTCCGAGAATTTTTTGAACTATTCTGCGAATAATTTGGAATTATTCCGAGAATTCTTTGAATTATTCTGCGAATAATTTGGAATTATTCCGAGAATTCTTTGAATTATTCTGCGAATTTTTTCGCAGTTTTCCTCTCCGGAGGGTATATAAGGGCGTTCTGACATGTTTCGCGTTCTCGGTTTATCCGGCTATTTTAATTTGTGTATCACGTTTTTCCGGTGCATTCGTTTTAATGATGTTCGTCGTTGGTTTTGTCGCTTTCGTCGCTGCCTTGTGCTTCTGGGGGCTATGGCGAAGGGCCAATTCAGACGCTGTGTCTGTGACCGTCCCTAAGCCTCGCCGCCGCCGTCAATGGGAGAAGCCAGTGCCTCTCGCAGTCGTGCCAGGCATTGGTGCAAGTCCCTTCAAGGAGATCGAGCCTCCACTTGACCTTGATGCTTCGTATACCTATCAACGCATGGACACCCCGTTCTACTTCGGAGATGGTTACGTTAGTGGGCAAGGTACAGTGGAGGGCGAGAGTGCTATCGAGCCTTCCCTGGAGAGGACCATCGCTCAGTGCTCTGCCTTTTCGACCATGGACACTGTCTTGATCGGTAATGCAGAGGACTTCGATGGCCTTTCGAATAATCACCTAGATCACTCTCCCGTTCCTTGGACCAGAGAAGACGTGTTCAACAGCACGTTCATGGATGGAGTCGAGGAGAGTTTCCTTGATGATTATTTGCAGGAGGAGAGCACAGTCGACCTTGCTGAGTTTATGGTCGGATGTAGCACGACTCCTAACTGGGAAACTTCTTCTGAGTCGGATCATGGTTCCGGAGTTATCTGGGTAACGGAGAGTGCTCACACCGAGTCCGATTCCGGAAGTTGGGAGACAGAGAGCGAGCTCTCTGATCTCGACTCCGGAAACAGTTGGGAGACGGAGAGTGAGTACACCGACTCAGAGGAGGAGTTAATCTTGGATTAACTCATTGGCCTACAGACGCGAAATCGCGACAGTTGTGGGATCGCGAACTGCACTGTTCTTCTCTTGTTGACTAAGAGGAGCATAAGATGCAGCGTGAAAAAACAGATCAACAAAAACTAAAAAATGCAGTGCATGGAAGTTTTTGGATACGACTTCTTTGAGCCAAGTTGTTAGACAAAGCTTGGCTCAACCGAGGGGTAGGACAAAGCCTCATCCTACCCCTCATTTTTCCTTCTCCGCTTGTCCGCCTTGTCGTGGCGAGAAGGCTTGCGAGTGTCGATGACGGAGCCAGCTGAGCCGGCGGTAGCAATGAGCTACCAGCAGGGCCACCCTTGCCGGATAGGTGACTCCTCGAGACACCAGACTAAGTAGACAAGCAAGAGGCTCTACATGTAAAACACGAACGCACCCATTCCCTGACTGGGTTATGGACCTCGATAAGGGTACGGATCAAAAGGTGCCGGCTGGTTTACTATTCTGCGAGTCGGCGCCAATTTGCACCTCATTCGTCGCAGGTTCGTTCAGTCTCTCACTCGCAGACTTTCGGGATGTTCGTCGTGCGGTCAAATAACTGCGGTGTAACTCCGTAGTTGGAAAGTAAGAATTGCAGTTGGAATCGCTTGTCTTTCTTTATTTAAGCAATAGTGTGGCTTTTGCCACGTCCTTGAGACGAGTCTATGACGTCGTGGCGAGTTGTTTGTAATCAGAGACGAATTAGTTGTTAATTACATTCAAGGTAACGATACGCAAACACGATTCAACAACATGGCGTAAATCAAGGGGAATTAAATTTTTCGGAACTGTTCCGAGAATTTTTTGAATTATTCCGAGAATTTTTTGAACTATTCTGCGAATAATTTGGAATTATTCCGAGAATTCTTTGAATTATTCTGCGAATAATTTGGAATTATTCCGAGAATTCTTTGAATTATTCTGCGAATTTTTTCGCAGTTTTCCTCTCCGGAGGGTATATAAGGGCGTTCTGACATGTTTCGCGTTCTCGGTTTATCCGGCTATTTTAATTTGTGTATCACGTTTTTCCGGTGCATTCGTTTTAATGATGTTCGTCGTTGGTTTTGTCGCTTTCGTCGCTGCCTTGTGCTTCTGGGGGCTATGGCGAAGGGCCAATTCAGACGCTGTGTCTGTGACCGTCCCTAAGCCTCGCCGCCGCCGTCAATGGGAGAAGCCAGTGCCTCTCGCAGTCGTGCCAGGCATTGGTGCAAGTCCCTTCAAGGAGATCGAGCCTCCACTTGACCTTGATGCTTCGTATACCTATCAACGCATGGACACCCCGTTCTACTTCGGAGATGGTTACGTTAGTGGGCAAGGTACAGTGGAGGGCGAGAGTGCTATCGAGCCTTCCCTGGAGAGGACCATCGCTCAGTGCTCTGCCTTTTCGACCATGGACACTGTCTTGATCGGTAATGCAGAGGACTTCGATGGCCTTTCGAATAATCACCTAGATCACTCTCCCGTTCCTTGGACCAGAGAAGACGTGTTCAACAGCACGTTCATGGATGGAGTCGAGGAGAGTTTCCTTGATGATTATTTGCAGGAGGAGAGCACAGTCGACCTTGCTGAGTTTATGGTCGGATGTAGCACGACTCCTAACTGGGAAACTTCTTCTGAGTCGGATCATGGTTCCGGAGTTATCTGGGTAACGGAGAGTGCTCACACCGAGTCCGATTCCGGAAGTTGGGAGACAGAGAGCGAGCTCTCTGATCTCGACTCCGGAAACAGTTGGGAGACGGAGAGTGAGTACACCGACTCAGAGGAGGAGTTAATCTTGGATTAACTCATTGGCCTACAGACGCGAAATCGCGACAGTTGTGGGATCGCGAACTGCACTGTTCTTCTCTTGTTGACTAAGAGGAGCATAAGATGCAGCGTGAAAAAACAGATCAACAAAAACTAAAAAATGCAGTGCATGGAAGTTTTTGGATACGACTTCTTTGAGCCAAGTTGTTAGACAAAGCTTGGCTCAACCGAGGGGTAGGACAAAGCCTCATCCTACCCCTCATTTTTCCTTCTCCGCTTGTCCGCCTTGTCGTGGCGAGAAGGCTTGCGAGTGTCGATGACGGAGCCAGCTGAGCCGGCGGTAGCAATGAGCTACCAGCAGGGCCACCCTTGCCGGATAGGTGACTCCTCGAGACACCAGACTAAGTAGACAAGCAAGAGGCTCTACATGTAAAACACGAACGCACCCATTCCCTGACTGGGTTATGGACCTCGATAAGGGTACGGATCAAAAGGTGCCGGCTGGTTTACTATTCTGCGAGTCGGCGCCAATTTGCACCTCATTCGTCGCAGGTTCGTTCAGTCTCTCACTCGCAGACTTTCGGGATGTTCGTCGTGCGGTCAAATAACTGCGGTGTAACTCCGTAGTTGGAAAGTAAGAATTGCAGTTGGAATCGCTTGTCTTTCTTTATTTAAGCAATAGTGTGGCTTTTGCCACGTCCTTGAGACGAGTCTATGACGTCGTGGCGAGTTGTTTGTAATCAGAGACGAATTAGTTGTTAATTACATTCAAGGTAACGATACGCAAACACGATTCAACAACATGGCGTAAATCAAGGGGAATTAAATTTTTCGGAACTGTTCCGAGAATTTTTTGAATTATTCCGAGAATTTTTTGAACTATTCTGCGAATAATTTGGAATTATTCCGAGAATTCTTTGAATTATTCTGCGAATAATTTGGAATTATTCCGAGAATTCTTTGAATTATTCTGCGAATTTTTTCGCAGTTTTCCTCTCCGGAGGGTATATAAGGGCGTTCTGACATGTTTCGCGTTCTCGGTTTATCCGGCTATTTTAATTTGTGTATCACGTTTTTCCGGTGCATTCGTTTTAATGATGTTCGTCGTTGGTTTTGTCGCTTTCGTCGCTGCCTTGTGCTTCTGGGGGCTATGGCGAAGGGCCAATTCAGACGCTGTGTCTGTGACCGTCCCTAAGCCTCGCCGCCGCCGTCAATGGGAGAAGCCAGTGCCTCTCGCAGTCGTGCCAGGCATTGGTGCAAGTCCCTTCAAGGAGATCGAGCCTCCACTTGACCTTGATGCTTCGTATACCTATCAACGCATGGACACCCCGTTCTACTTCGGAGATGGTTACGTTAGTGGGCAAGGTACAGTGGAGGGCGAGAGTGCTATCGAGCCTTCCCTGGAGAGGACCATCGCTCAGTGCTCTGCCTTTTCGACCATGGACACTGTCTTGATCGGTAATGCAGAGGACTTCGATGGCCTTTCGAATAATCACCTAGATCACTCTCCCGTTCCTTGGACCAGAGAAGACGTGTTCAACAGCACGTTCATGGATGGAGTCGAGGAGAGTTTCCTTGATGATTATTTGCAGGAGGAGAGCACAGTCGACCTTGCTGAGTTTATGGTCGGATGTAGCACGACTCCTAACTGGGAAACTTCTTCTGAGTCGGATCATGGTTCCGGAGTTATCTGGGTAACGGAGAGTGCTCACACCGAGTCCGATTCCGGAAGTTGGGAGACAGAGAGCGAGCTCTCTGATCTCGACTCCGGAAACAGTTGGGAGACGGAGAGTGAGTACACCGACTCAGAGGAGGAGTTAATCTTGGATTAACTCATTGGCCTACAGACGCGAAATCGCGACAGTTGTGGGATCGCGAACTGCACTGTTCTTCTCTTGTTGACTAAGAGGAGCATAAGATGCAGCGTGAAAAAACAGATCAACAAAAACTAAAAAATGCAGTGCATGGAAGTTTTTGGATACGACTTCTTTGAGCCAAGTTGTTAGACAAAGCTTGGCTCAACCGAGGGGTAGGACAAAGCCTCATCCTACCCCTCATTTTTCCTTCTCCGCTTGTCCGCCTTGTCGTGGCGAGAAGGCTTGCGAGTGTCGATGACGGAGCCAGCTGAGCCGGCGGTAGCAATGAGCTACCAGCAGGGCCACCCTTGCCGGATAGGTGACTCCTCGAGACACCAGACTAAGTAGACAAGCAAGAGGCTCTACATGTAAAACACGAACGCACCCATTCCCTGACTGGGTTATGGACCTCGATAAGGGTACGGATCAAAAGGTGCCGGCTGGTTTACTATTCTGCGAGTCGGCGCCAATTTGCACCTCATTCGTCGCAGGTTCGTTCAGTCTCTCACTCGCAGACTTTCGGGATGTTCGTCGTGCGGTCAAATAACTGCGGTGTAACTCCGTAGTTGGAAAGTAAGAATTGCAGTTGGAATCGCTTGTCTTTCTTTATTTAAGCAATAGTGTGGCTTTTGCCACGTCCTTGAGACGAGTCTATGACGTCGTGGCGAGTTGTTTGTAATCAGAGACGAATTAGTTGTTAATTACATTCAAGGTAACGATACGCAAACACGATTCAACAACATGGCGTAAATCAAGGGGAATTAAATTTTTCGGAACTGTTCCGAGAATTTTTTGAATTATTCCGAGAATTTTTTGAACTATTCTGCGAATAATTTGGAATTATTCCGAGAATTCTTTGAATTATTCTGCGAATAATTTGGAATTATTCCGAGAATTCTTTGAATTATTCTGCGAATTTTTTCGCAGTTTTCCTCTCCGGAGGGTATATAAGGGCGTTCTGACATGTTTCGCGTTCTCGGTTTATCCGGCTATTTTAATTTGTGTATCACGTTTTTCCGGTGCATTCGTTTTAATGATGTTCGTCGTTGGTTTTGTCGCTTTCGTCGCTGCCTTGTGCTTCTGGGGGCTATGGCGAAGGGCCAATTCAGACGCTGTGTCTGTGACCGTCCCTAAGCCTCGCCGCCGCCGTCAATGGGAGAAGCCAGTGCCTCTCGCAGTCGTGCCAGGCATTGGTGCAAGTCCCTTCAAGGAGATCGAGCCTCCACTTGACCTTGATGCTTCGTATACCTATCAACGCATGGACACCCCGTTCTACTTCGGAGATGGTTACGTTAGTGGGCAAGGTACAGTGGAGGGCGAGAGTGCTATCGAGCCTTCCCTGGAGAGGACCATCGCTCAGTGCTCTGCCTTTTCGACCATGGACACTGTCTTGATCGGTAATGCAGAGGACTTCGATGGCCTTTCGAATAATCACCTAGATCACTCTCCCGTTCCTTGGACCAGAGAAGACGTGTTCAACAGCACGTTCATGGATGGAGTCGAGGAGAGTTTCCTTGATGATTATTTGCAGGAGGAGAGCACAGTCGACCTTGCTGAGTTTATGGTCGGATGTAGCACGACTCCTAACTGGGAAACTTCTTCTGAGTCGGATCATGGTTCCGGAGTTATCTGGGTAACGGAGAGTGCTCACACCGAGTCCGATTCCGGAAGTTGGGAGACAGAGAGCGAGCTCTCTGATCTCGACTCCGGAAACAGTTGGGAGACGGAGAGTGAGTACACCGACTCAGAGGAGGAGTTAATCTTGGATTAACTCATTGGCCTACAGACGCGAAATCGCGACAGTTGTGGGATCGCGAACTGCACTGTTCTTCTCTTGTTGACTAAGAGGAGCATAAGATGCAGCGTGAAAAAACAGATCAACAAAAACTAAAAAATGCAGTGCATGGAAGTTTTTGGATACGACTTCTTTGAGCCAAGTTGTTAGACAAAGCTTGGCTCAACCGAGGGGTAGGACAAAGCCTCATCCTACCCCTCATTTTTCCTTCTCCGCTTGTCCGCCTTGTCGTGGCGAGAAGGCTTGCGAGTGTCGATGACGGAGCCAGCTGAGCCGGCGGTAGCAATGAGCTACCAGCAGGGCCACCCTTGCCGGATAGGTGACTCCTCGAGACACCAGACTAAGTAGACAAGCAAGAGGCTCTACATGTAAAACACGAACGCACCCATTCCCTGACTGGGTTATGGACCTCGATAAGGGTACGGATCAAAAGGTGCCGGCTGGTTTACTATTCTGCGAGTCGGCGCCAATTTGCACCTCATTCGTCGCAGGTTCGTTCAGTCTCTCACTCGCAGACTTTCGGGATGTTCGTCGTGCGGTCAAATAACTGCGGTGTAACTCCGTAGTTGGAAAGTAAGAATTGCAGTTGGAATCGCTTGTCTTTCTTTATTTAAGCAATAGTGTGGCTTTTGCCACGTCCTTGAGACGAGTCTATGACGTCGTGGCGAGTTGTTTGTAATCAGAGACGAATTAGTTGTTAATTACATTCAAGGTAACGATACGCAAACACGATTCAACAACATGGCGTAAATCAAGGGGAATTAAATTTTTCGGAACTGTTCCGAGAATTTTTTGAATTATTCCGAGAATTTTTTGAACTATTCTGCGAATAATTTGGAATTATTCCGAGAATTCTTTGAATTATTCTGCGAATAATTTGGAATTATTCCGAGAATTCTTTGAATTATTCTGCGAATTTTTTCGCAGTTTTCCTCTCCGGAGGGTATATAAGGGCGTTCTGACATGTTTCGCGTTCTCGGTTTATCCGGCTATTTTAATTTGTGTATCACGTTTTTCCGGTGCATTCGTTTTAATGATGTTCGTCGTTGGTTTTGTCGCTTTCGTCGCTGCCTTGTGCTTCTGGGGGCTATGGCGAAGGGCCAATTCAGACGCTGTGTCTGTGACCGTCCCTAAGCCTCGCCGCCGCCGTCAATGGGAGAAGCCAGTGCCTCTCGCAGTCGTGCCAGGCATTGGTGCAAGTCCCTTCAAGGAGATCGAGCCTCCACTTGACCTTGATGCTTCGTATACCTATCAACGCATGGACACCCCGTTCTACTTCGGAGATGGTTACGTTAGTGGGCAAGGTACAGTGGAGGGCGAGAGTGCTATCGAGCCTTCCCTGGAGAGGACCATCGCTCAGTGCTCTGCCTTTTCGACCATGGACACTGTCTTGATCGGTAATGCAGAGGACTTCGATGGCCTTTCGAATAATCACCTAGATCACTCTCCCGTTCCTTGGACCAGAGAAGACGTGTTCAACAGCACGTTCATGGATGGAGTCGAGGAGAGTTTCCTTGATGATTATTTGCAGGAGGAGAGCACAGTCGACCTTGCTGAGTTTATGGTCGGATGTAGCACGACTCCTAACTGGGAAACTTCTTCTGAGTCGGATCATGGTTCCGGAGTTATCTGGGTAACGGAGAGTGCTCACACCGAGTCCGATTCCGGAAGTTGGGAGACAGAGAGCGAGCTCTCTGATCTCGACTCCGGAAACAGTTGGGAGACGGAGAGTGAGTACACCGACTCAGAGGAGGAGTTAATCTTGGATTAACTCATTGGCCTACAGACGCGAAATCGCGACAGTTGTGGGATCGCGAACTGCACTGTTCTTCTCTTGTTGACTAAGAGGAGCATAAGATGCAGCGTGAAAAAACAGATCAACAAAAACTAAAAAATGCAGTGCATGGAAGTTTTTGGATACGACTTCTTTGAGCCAAGTTGTTAGACAAAGCTTGGCTCAACCGAGGGGTAGGACAAAGCCTCATCCTACCCCTCATTTTTCCTTCTCCGCTTGTCCGCCTTGTCGTGGCGAGAAGGCTTGCGAGTGTCGATGACGGAGCCAGCTGAGCCGGCGGTAGCAATGAGCTACCAGCAGGGCCACCCTTGCCGGATAGGTGACTCCTCGAGACACCAGACTAAGTAGACAAGCAAGAGGCTCTACATGTAAAACACGAACGCACCCATTCCCTGACTGGGTTATGGACCTCGATAAGGGTACGGATCAAAAGGTGCCGGCTGGTTTACTATTCTGCGAGTCGGCGCCAATTTGCACCTCATTCGTCGCAGGTTCGTTCAGTCTCTCACTCGCAGACTTTCGGGATGTTCGTCGTGCGGTCAAATAACTGCGGTGTAACTCCGTAGTTGGAAAGTAAGAATTGCAGTTGGAATCGCTTGTCTTTCTTTATTTAAGCAATAGTGTGGCTTTTGCCACGTCCTTGAGACGAGTCTATGACGTCGTGGCGAGTTGTTTGTAATCAGAGACGAATTAGTTGTTAATTACATTCAAGGTAACGATACGCAAACACGATTCAACAACATGGCGTAAATCAAGGGGAATTAAATTTTTCGGAACTGTTCCGAGAATTTTTTGAATTATTCCGAGAATTTTTTGAACTATTCTGCGAATAATTTGGAATTATTCCGAGAATTCTTTGAATTATTCTGCGAATAATTTGGAATTATTCCGAGAATTCTTTGAATTATTCTGCGAATTTTTTCGCAGTTTTCCTCTCCGGAGGGTATATAAGGGCGTTCTGACATGTTTCGCGTTCTCGGTTTATCCGGCTATTTTAATTTGTGTATCACGTTTTTCCGGTGCATTCGTTTTAATGATGTTCGTCGTTGGTTTTGTCGCTTTCGTCGCTGCCTTGTGCTTCTGGGGGCTATGGCGAAGGGCCAATTCAGACGCTGTGTCTGTGACCGTCCCTAAGCCTCGCCGCCGCCGTCAATGGGAGAAGCCAGTGCCTCTCGCAGTCGTGCCAGGCATTGGTGCAAGTCCCTTCAAGGAGATCGAGCCTCCACTTGACCTTGATGCTTCGTATACCTATCAACGCATGGACACCCCGTTCTACTTCGGAGATGGTTACGTTAGTGGGCAAGGTACAGTGGAGGGCGAGAGTGCTATCGAGCCTTCCCTGGAGAGGACCATCGCTCAGTGCTCTGCCTTTTCGACCATGGACACTGTCTTGATCGGTAATGCAGAGGACTTCGATGGCCTTTCGAATAATCACCTAGATCACTCTCCCGTTCCTTGGACCAGAGAAGACGTGTTCAACAGCACGTTCATGGATGGAGTCGAGGAGAGTTTCCTTGATGATTATTTGCAGGAGGAGAGCACAGTCGACCTTGCTGAGTTTATGGTCGGATGTAGCACGACTCCTAACTGGGAAACTTCTTCTGAGTCGGATCATGGTTCCGGAGTTATCTGGGTAACGGAGAGTGCTCACACCGAGTCCGATTCCGGAAGTTGGGAGACAGAGAGCGAGCTCTCTGATCTCGACTCCGGAAACAGTTGGGAGACGGAGAGTGAGTACACCGACTCAGAGGAGGAGTTAATCTTGGATTAACTCATTGGCCTACAGACGCGAAATCGCGACAGTTGTGGGATCGCGAACTGCACTGTTCTTCTCTTGTTGACTAAGAGGAGCATAAGATGCAGCGTGAAAAAACAGATCAACAAAAACTAAAAAATGCAGTGCATGGAAGTTTTTGGATACGACTTCTTTGAGCCAAGTTGTTAGACAAAGCTTGGCTCAACCGAGGGGTAGGACAAAGCCTCATCCTACCCCTCATTTTTCCTTCTCCGCTTGTCCGCCTTGTCGTGGCGAGAAGGCTTGCGAGTGTCGATGACGGAGCCAGCTGAGCCGGCGGTAGCAATGAGCTACCAGCAGGGCCACCCTTGCCGGATAGGTGACTCCTCGAGACACCAGACTAAGTAGACAAGCAAGAGGCTCTACATGTAAAACACGAACGCACCCATTCCCTGACTGGGTTATGGACCTCGATAAGGGTACGGATCAAAAGGTGCCGGCTGGTTTACTATTCTGCGAGTCGGCGCCAATTTGCACCTCATTCGTCGCAGGTTCGTTCAGTCTCTCACTCGCAGACTTTCGGGATGTTCGTCGTGCGGTCAAATAACTGCGGTGTAACTCCGTAGTTGGAAAGTAAGAATTGCAGTTGGAATCGCTTGTCTTTCTTTATTTAAGCAATAGTGTGGCTTTTGCCACGTCCTTGAGACGAGTCTATGACGTCGTGGCGAGTTGTTTGTAATCAGAGACGAATTAGTTGTTAATTACATTCAAGGTAACGATACGCAAACACGATTCAACAACATGGCGTAAATCAAGGGGAATTAAATTTTTCGGAACTGTTCCGAGAATTTTTTGAATTATTCCGAGAATTTTTTGAACTATTCTGCGAATAATTTGGAATTATTCCGAGAATTCTTTGAATTATTCTGCGAATAATTTGGAATTATTCCGAGAATTCTTTGAATTATTCTGCGAATTTTTTCGCAGTTTTCCTCTCCGGAGGGTATATAAGGGCGTTCTGACATGTTTCGCGTTCTCGGTTTATCCGGCTATTTTAATTTGTGTATCACGTTTTTCCGGTGCATTCGTTTTAATGATGTTCGTCGTTGGTTTTGTCGCTTTCGTCGCTGCCTTGTGCTTCTGGGGGCTATGGCGAAGGGCCAATTCAGACGCTGTGTCTGTGACCGTCCCTAAGCCTCGCCGCCGCCGTCAATGGGAGAAGCCAGTGCCTCTCGCAGTCGTGCCAGGCATTGGTGCAAGTCCCTTCAAGGAGATCGAGCCTCCACTTGACCTTGATGCTTCGTATACCTATCAACGCATGGACACCCCGTTCTACTTCGGAGATGGTTACGTTAGTGGGCAAGGTACAGTGGAGGGCGAGAGTGCTATCGAGCCTTCCCTGGAGAGGACCATCGCTCAGTGCTCTGCCTTTTCGACCATGGACACTGTCTTGATCGGTAATGCAGAGGACTTCGATGGCCTTTCGAATAATCACCTAGATCACTCTCCCGTTCCTTGGACCAGAGAAGACGTGTTCAACAGCACGTTCATGGATGGAGTCGAGGAGAGTTTCCTTGATGATTATTTGCAGGAGGAGAGCACAGTCGACCTTGCTGAGTTTATGGTCGGATGTAGCACGACTCCTAACTGGGAAACTTCTTCTGAGTCGGATCATGGTTCCGGAGTTATCTGGGTAACGGAGAGTGCTCACACCGAGTCCGATTCCGGAAGTTGGGAGACAGAGAGCGAGCTCTCTGATCTCGACTCCGGAAACAGTTGGGAGACGGAGAGTGAGTACACCGACTCAGAGGAGGAGTTAATCTTGGATTAACTCATTGGCCTACAGACGCGAAATCGCGACAGTTGTGGGATCGCGAACTGCACTGTTCTTCTCTTGTTGACTAAGAGGAGCATAAGATGCAGCGTGAAAAAACAGATCAACAAAAACTAAAAAATGCAGTGCATGGAAGTTTTTGGATACGACTTCTTTGAGCCAAGTTGTTAGACAAAGCTTGGCTCAACCGAGGGGTAGGACAAAGCCTCATCCTACCCCTCATTTTTCCTTCTCCGCTTGTCCGCCTTGTCGTGGCGAGAAGGCTTGCGAGTGTCGATGACGGAGCCAGCTGAGCCGGCGGTAGCAATGAGCTACCAGCAGGGCCACCCTTGCCGGATAGGTGACTCCTCGAGACACCAGACTAAGTAGACAAGCAAGAGGCTCTACATGTAAAACACGAACGCACCCATTCCCTGACTGGGTTATGGACCTCGATAAGGGTACGGATCAAAAGGTGCCGGCTGGTTTACTATTCTGCGAGTCGGCGCCAATTTGCACCTCATTCGTCGCAGGTTCGTTCAGTCTCTCACTCGCAGACTTTCGGGATGTTCGTCGTGCGGTCAAATAACTGCGGTGTAACTCCGTAGTTGGAAAGTAAGAATTGCAGTTGGAATCGCTTGTCTTTCTTTATTTAAGCAATAGTGTGGCTTTTGCCACGTCCTTGAGACGAGTCTATGACGTCGTGGCGAGTTGTTTGTAATCAGAGACGAATTAGTTGTTAATTACATTCAAGGTAACGATACGCAAACACGATTCAACAACATGGCGTAAATCAAGGGGAATTAAATTTTTCGGAACTGTTCCGAGAATTTTTTGAATTATTCCGAGAATTTTTTGAACTATTCTGCGAATAATTTGGAATTATTCCGAGAATTCTTTGAATTATTCTGCGAATAATTTGGAATTATTCCGAGAATTCTTTGAATTATTCTGCGAATTTTTTCGCAGTTTTCCTCTCCGGAGGGTATATAAGGGCGTTCTGACATGTTTCGCGTTCTCGGTTTATCCGGCTATTTTAATTTGTGTATCACGTTTTTCCGGTGCATTCGTTTTAATGATGTTCGTCGTTGGTTTTGTCGCTTTCGTCGCTGCCTTGTGCTTCTGGGGGCTATGGCGAAGGGCCAATTCAGACGCTGTGTCTGTGACCGTCCCTAAGCCTCGCCGCCGCCGTCAATGGGAGAAGCCAGTGCCTCTCGCAGTCGTGCCAGGCATTGGTGCAAGTCCCTTCAAGGAGATCGAGCCTCCACTTGACCTTGATGCTTCGTATACCTATCAACGCATGGACACCCCGTTCTACTTCGGAGATGGTTACGTTAGTGGGCAAGGTACAGTGGAGGGCGAGAGTGCTATCGAGCCTTCCCTGGAGAGGACCATCGCTCAGTGCTCTGCCTTTTCGACCATGGACACTGTCTTGATCGGTAATGCAGAGGACTTCGATGGCCTTTCGAATAATCACCTAGATCACTCTCCCGTTCCTTGGACCAGAGAAGACGTGTTCAACAGCACGTTCATGGATGGAGTCGAGGAGAGTTTCCTTGATGATTATTTGCAGGAGGAGAGCACAGTCGACCTTGCTGAGTTTATGGTCGGATGTAGCACGACTCCTAACTGGGAAACTTCTTCTGAGTCGGATCATGGTTCCGGAGTTATTTGGGTAACGGAGAGTGCTCACACCGAGTCCGATTCCGGAAGTTGGGAGACAGAGAGCGAGCTCTCTGATCTCGACTCCGGAAACAGTTGGGAGACGGAGAGTGAGTACACCGACTCAGAGGAGGAGTTAATCTTGGATTAACTCATTGGCCTACAGACGCGAAATCGCGACAGTTGTGGGATCGCGAACTGCACTGTTCTTCTCTTGTTGACTAAGAGGAGCATAAGATGCAGCGTGAAAAAACAGATCAACAAAAACTAAAAAATGCAGTGCATGGAAGTTTTTGGATACGACTTCTTTGAGCCAAGTTGTTAGACAAAGCTTGGCTCAACCGAGGGGTAGGACAAAGCCTCATCCTACCCCTCATTTTTCCTTCTCCGCTTGTCCGCCTTGTCGTGGCGAGAAGGCTTGCGAGTGTCGATGACGGAGCCAGCTGAGCCGGCGGTAGCAATGAGCTACCAGCAGGGCCACCCTTGCCGGATAGGTGACTCCTCGAGACACCAGACTAAGTAGACAAGCAAGAGGCTCTACATGTAAAACACGAACGCACCCATTCCCTGACTGGGTTATGGACCTCGATAAGGGTACGGATCAAAAGGTGCCGGCTGGTTTACTATTCTGCGAGTCGGCGCCAATTTGCACCTCATTCGTCGCAGGTTCGTTCAGTCTCTCACTCGCAGACTTTCGGGATGTTCGTCGTGCGGTCAAATAACTGCGGTGTAACTCCGTAGTTGGAAAGTAAGAATTGCAGTTGGAATCGCTTGTCTTTCTTTATTTAAGCAATAGTGTGGCTTTTGCCACGTCCTTGAGACGAGTCTATGACGTCGTGGCGAGTTGTTTGTAATCAGAGACGAATTAGTTGTTAATTACATTCAAGGTAACGATACGCAAACACGATTCAACAACATGGCGTAAATCAAGGGGAATTAAATTTTTCGGAACTGTTCCGAGAATTTTTTGAATTATTCCGAGAATTTTTTGAACTATTCTGCGAATAATTTGGAATTATTCCGAGAATTCTTTGAATTATTCTGCGAATAATTTGGAATTATTCCGAGAATTCTTTGAATTATTCTGCGAATTTTTTCGCAGTTTTCCTCTCCGGAGGGTATATAAGGGCGTTCTGACATGTTTCGCGTTCTCGGTTTATCCGGCTATTTTAATTTGTGTATCACGTTTTTCCGGTGCATTCGTTTTAATGATGTTCGTCGTTGGTTTTGTCGCTTTCGTCGCTGCCTTGTGCTTCTGGGGGCTATGGCGAAGGGCCAATTCAGACGCTGTGTCTGTGACCGTCCCTAAGCCTCGCCGCCGCCGTCAATGGGAGAAGCCAGTGCCTCTCGCAGTCGTGCCAGGCATTGGTGCAAGTCCCTTCAAGGAGATCGAGCCTCCACTTGACCTTGATGCTTCGTATACCTATCAACGCATGGACACCCCGTTCTACTTCGGAGATGGTTACGTTAGTGGGCAAGGTACAGTGGAGGGCGAGAGTGCTATCGAGCCTTCCCTGGAGAGGACCATCGCTCAGTGCTCTGCCTTTTCGACCATGGACACTGTCTTGATCGGTAATGCAGAGGACTTCGATGGCCTTTCGAATAATCACCTAGATCACTCTCCCGTTCCTTGGACCAGAGAAGACGTGTTCAACAGCACGTTCATGGATGGAGTCGAGGAGAGTTTCCTTGATGATTATTTGCAGGAGGAGAGCACAGTCGACCTTGCTGAGTTTATGGTCGGATGTAGCACGACTCCTAACTGGGAAACTTCTTCTGAGTCGGATCATGGTTCCGGAGTTATCTGGGTAACGGAGAGTGCTCACACCGAGTCCGATTCCGGAAGTTGGGAGACAGAGAGCGAGCTCTCTGATCTCGACTCCGGAAACAGTTGGGAGACGGAGAGTGAGTACACCGACTCAGAGGAGGAGTTAATCTTGGATTAACTCATTGGCCTACAGACGCGAAATCGCGACAGTTGTGGGATCGCGAACTGCACTGTTCTTCTCTTGTTGACTAAGAGGAGCATAAGATGCAGCGTGAAAAAACAGATCAACAAAAACTAAAAAATGCAGTGCATGGAAGTTTTTGGATACGACTTCTTTGAGCCAAGTTGTTAGACAAAGCTTGGCTCAACCGAGGGGTAGGACAAAGCCTCATCCTACCCCTCATTTTTCCTTCTCCGCTTGTCCGCCTTGTCGTGGCGAGAAGGCTTGCGAGTGTCGATGACGGAGCCAGCTGAGCCGGCGGTAGCAATGAGCTACCAGCAGGGCCACCCTTGCCGGATAGGTGACTCCTCGAGACACCAGACTAAGTAGACAAGCAAGAGGCTCTACATGTAAAACACGAACGCACCCATTCCCTGACTGGGTTATGGACCTCGATAAGGGTACGGATCAAAAGGTGCCGGCTGGTTTACTATTCTGCGAGTCGGCGCCAATTTGCACCTCATTCGTCGCAGGTTCGTTCAGTCTCTCACTCGCAGACTTTCGGGATGTTCGTCGTGCGGTCAAATAACTGCGGTGTAACTCCGTAGTTGGAAAGTAAGAATTGCAGTTGGAATCGCTTGTCTTTCTTTATTTAAGCAATAGTGTGGCTTTTGCCACGTCCTTGAGACGAGTCTATGAC
The DNA here is from genome assembly GCF_987345545.1 of Pholcus phalangioides. Taxonomy (NCBI): domain Eukaryota; kingdom Metazoa; phylum Arthropoda; class Arachnida; order Araneae; family Pholcidae; genus Pholcus; species Pholcus phalangioides. Next base: position 5,778,125 of record NW_028301637.1, read on the forward strand.
GTCGTGGCGAGTTGTTTGTAATCAGAGACGAATTAGTTGTTAATTACATTCAAGGTAACGATACGCAAACACGATTCAACAACATGGCGTAAATCAAGGGGAATTAAATTTTTCGGAACTGTTCCGAGAATTTTTTGAATTATTCCGAGAATTTTTTGAACTATTCTGCGAATAATTTGGAATTATTCCGAGAATTCTTTGAATTATTCTGCGAATAATTTGGAATTATTCCGAGAATTCTTTGAATTATTCTGCGAATTTTTTCGCAGTTTTCCTCTCCGGAGGGTATATAAGGGCGTTCTGACATGTTTCGCGTTCTCGGTTTATCCGGCTATTTTAATTTGTGTATCACGTTTTTCCGGTGCATTCGTTTTAATGATGTTCGTCGTTGGTTTTGTCGCTTTCGTCGCTGCCTTGTGCTTCTGGGGGCTATGGCGAAGGGCCAATTCAGACGCTGTGTCTGTGACCGTCCCTAAGCCTCGCCGCCGCCGTCAATGGGAGAAGCCAGTGCCTCTCGCAGTCGTGCCAGGCATTGGTGCAAGTCCCTTCAAGGAGATCGAGCCTCCACTTGACCTTGATGCTTCGTATACCTATCAACGCATGGACACCCCGTTCTACTTCGGAGATGGTTACGTTAGTGGGCAAGGTACAGTGGAGGGCGAGAGTGCTATCGAGCCTTCCCTGGAGAGGACCATCGCTCAGTGCTCTGCCTTTTCGACCATGGACACTGTCTTGATCGGTAATGCAGAGGACTTCGATGGCCTTTCGAATAATCACCTAGATCACTCTCCCGTTCCTTGAACCAGAGAAGACGTGTTCAACAGCACGTTCATGGATGGAGTCGAGGAGAGTTTCCTTGATGATTATTTGCAGGAGGAGAGCACAGTCGACCTTGCTGAGTTTATGGTCGGATGTAGCACGACTCCTAACTGGGAAACTTCTTCTGAGTCGGATCATGGTTCCGGAGTTATCTGGGTAACGGAGAGTGCTCACACCGAGTCCGATTCCGGAAGTTGGGAGACAGAGAGCGAGCTCTCTGATCTCGACTCCGGAAACAGTTGGGAGACGGAGAGTGAGTACACCGACTCAGAGGAGGAGTTAATCTTGGATTAACTCATTGGCCTACAGACGCGAAATCGCGACAGTTGTGGGATCGCGAACTGCACTGTTCTTCTCTTGTTGACTAAGAGGAGCATAAGATGCAGCGTGAAAAAACAGATCAACAAAAACTAAAAAATGCAGTGCATGGAAGTTTTTGGATACGACTTCTTTGAGCCAAGTTGTTAGACAAAGCTTGGCTCAACCGAGGGGTAGGACAAAGCCTCATCCTACCCCTCATTTTTCCTTCTCCGCTTGTCCGCCTTGTCGTGGCGAGAAGGCTTGCGAGTGTCGATGACGGAGCCAGCTGAGCCGGCGGTAGCAATGAGCTACCAGCAGGGCCACCCTTGCCGGATAGGTGACTCCTCGAGACACCAGACTAAGTAGACAAGCAAGAGGCTCTACATGTAAAACACGAACGCACCCATTCCCTGACTGGGTTATGGACCTCGATAAGGGTACGGATCAAAAGGTGCCGGCTGGTTTACTATTCTGCGAGTCGGCGCCAATTTGCACCTCATTCGTCGCAGGTTCGTTCAGTCTCTCACTCGCAGACTTTCGGGATGTTCGTCGTGCGGTCAAATAACTGCGGTGTAACTCCGTAGTTGGAAAGTAAGAATTGCAGTTGGAATCGCTTGTCTTTCTTTATTTAAGCAATAGTGTGGCTTTTGCCACGTCCTTGAGACGAGTCTATGACGTCGTGGCGAGTTGTTTGTAATCAGAGACGAATTAGTTGTTAATTACATTCAAGGTAACGATACGCAAACACGATTCAACAACATGGCGTAAATCAAGGGGAATTAAATTTTTCGGAACTGTTCCGAGAATTTTTTGAATTATTCCGAGAATTTTTTGAACTATTCTGCGAATAATTTGGAATTATTCCGAGAATTCTTTGAATTATTCTGCGAATAATTTGGAATTATTCCGAGAATTCTTTGAATTATTCTGCGAATTTTTTCGCAGTTTTCCTCTCCGGAGGGTATATAAGGGCGTTCTGACATGTTTCGCGTTCTCGGTTTATCCGGCTATTTTAATTTGTGTATCACGTTTTTCCGGTGCATTCGTTTTAATGATGTTCGTCGTTGGTTTTGTCGCTTTCGTCGCTGCCTTGTGCTTCTGGGGGCTATGGCGAAGGGCCAATTCAGACGCTGTGTCTGTGACCGTCCCTAAGCCTCGCCGCCGCCGTCAATGGGAGAAGCCAGTGCCTCTCGCAGTCGTGCCAGGCATTGGTGCAAGTCCCTTCAAGGAGATCGAGCCTCCACTTGACCTTGATGCTTCGTATACCTATCAACGCATGGACACCCCGTTCTACTTCGGAGATGGTTACGTTAGTGGGCAAGGTACAGTGGAGGGCGAGAGTGCTATCGAGCCTTCCCTGGAGAGGACCATCGCTCAGTGCTCTGCCTTTTCGACCATGGACACTGTCTTGATCGGTAATGCAGAGGACTTCGATGGCCTTTCGAATAATCACCTAGATCACTCTCCCGTTCCTTGGACCAGAGAAGACGTGTTCAACAGCACGTTCATGGATGGAGTCGAGGAGAGTTTCCTTGATGATTATTTGCAGGAGGAGAGCACAGTCGACCTTGCTGAGTTTATGGTCGGATGTAGCACGACTCCTAACTGGGAAACTTCTTCTGAGTCGGATCATGGTTCCGGAGTTATCTGGGTAACGGAGAGTGCTCACACCGAGTCCGATTCCGGAAGTTGGGAGACAGAGAGCGAGCTCTCTGATCTCGACTCCGGAAACAGTTGGGAGACGGAGAGTGAGTACACCGACTCAGAGGAGGAGTTAATCTTGGATTAACTCATTGGCCTACAGACGCGAAATCGCGACAGTTGTGGGATCGCGAACTGCACTGTTCTTCTCTTGTTGACTAAGAGGAGCATAAGATGCAGCGTGAAAAAACAGATCAACAAAAACTAAAAAATGCAGTGCATGGAAGTTTTTGGATACGACTTCTTTGAGCCAAGTTGTTAGACAAAGCTTGGCTCAACCGAGGGGTAGGACAAAGCCTCATCCTACCCCTCATTTTTCCTTCTCCGCTTGTCCGCCTTGTCGTGGCGAGAAGGCTTGCGAGTGTCGATGACGGAGCCAGCTGAGCCGGCGGTAGCAATGAGCTACCAGCAGGGCCACCCTTGCCGGATAGGTGACTCCTCGAGACACCAGACTAAGTAGACAAGCAAGAGGCTCTACATGTAAAACACGAACGCACCCATTCCCTGACTGGGTTATGGACCTCGATAAGGGTACGGATCAAAAGGTGCCGGCTGGTTTACAATTCTGCGAGTCGGCGCCAATTTGCACCTCATTCGTCGCAGGTTCGTTCAGTCTCTCACTCGCAGACTTTCGGGATGTTCGTCGTGCGGTCAAATAACTGCGGTGTAACTCCGTAGTTGGAAAGTAAGAATTGCAGTTGGAATCGCTTGTCTTTCTTTATTTAAGCAATAGTGTGGCTTTTGCCACGTCCTTGAGACGAGTCTATGACGTCGTGGCGAGTTGTTTGTAATCAGAGACGAATTAGTTGTTAATTACATTCAAGGTAACGATACGCAAACACGATTCAACAACATGGCGTAAATCAAGGGGAATTAAATTTTTCGGAACTGTTCCGAGAATTTTTTGAATTATTCCGAGAATTTTTTGAACTATTCTGCGAATAATTTGGAATTATTCCGAGAATTCTTTGAATTATTCTGCGAATTTTTTCGCAGTTTTCCTCTCCGGAGGGTATATAAGGGCGTTCTGACATGTTTCGCGTTCTCGGTTTATCCGGCTATTTTAATTTGTGTATCACGTTTTTCCGGTGCATTCGTTTTAATGATGTTCGTCGTTGGTTTTGTCGCTTTCGTCGCTGCCTTGTGCTTCTGGGGGCTATGGCGAAGGGCCAATTCAGACGCTGTGTCTGTGACCGTCCCTAAGCCTCGCCGCCGCCGTCAATGGGAGAAGCCAGTGCCTCTCGCAGTCGTGCCAGGCATTGGTGCAAGTCCCTTCAAGGAGATCGAGCCTCCACTTGACCTTGATGCTTCGTATACCTATCAACGCATGGACACCCCGTTCTACTTCGGAGATGGTTACGTTAGTGGGCAAGGTACAGTGGAGGGCGAGAGTGCTATCGAGCCTTCCCTGGAGAGGACCATCGCTCAGTGCTCTGCCTTTTCGACCATGGACACTGTCTTGATCGGTAATGCAGAGGACTTCGATGGCCTTTCGAATAATCACCTAGATCACTCTCCCGTTCCTTGGACCAGAGAAGACGTGTTCAACAGCACGTTCATGGATGGAGTCGAGGAGAGTTTCCTTGATGATTATTTGCAGGAGGAGAGCACAGTCGACCTTGCTGAGTTTATGGTCGGATGTAGCACGACTCCTAACTGGGAAACTTCTTCTGAGTCGGATCATGGTTCCGGAGTTATCTGGGTAACGGAGAGTGCTCACACCGAGTCCGATTCCGGAAGTTGGGAGACAGAGAGCGAGCTCTCTGATCTCGACTCCGGAAACAGTTGGGAGACAGAGAGCGAGCTCTCTGATCTCGACTCCGGAAACAGTTGGGAGACGGAGAGTGAGTACACCGACTCAGAGGAGGAGTTAATCTTGGATTAACTCATTGGCCTACAGACGCGAAATCGCGACAGTTGTGGGATCGCGAACTGCACTGTTCTTCTCTTGTTGACTAAGAGGAGCATAAGATGCAGCGTGAAAAAACAGATCAACAAAAACTAAAAAATGCAGTGCATGGAAGTTTTTGGATACGACTTCTTTGAGCCAAGTTGTTAGACAAAGCTTGGCTCAACCGAGGGGTAGGACAAAGCCTCATCCTACCCCTCATTTTTCCTTCTCCGCTTGTCCGCCTTGTCGTGGCGAGAAGGCTTGCGAGTGTCGATGACGGAGCCAGCTGAGCCGGCGGTAGCAATGAGCTACCAGCAGGGCCACCCTTGCCGGATAGGTGACTCCTCGAGACACCAGACTAAGTAGACAAGCAAGAGGCTCTACATGTAAAACACGAACGCACCCATTCCCTGACTGGGTTATGGACCTCGATAAGGGTACGGATCAAAAGGTGCCGGCTGGTTTACTATTCTGCGAGTCGGCGCCAATTTGCACCTCATTCGTCGCAGGTTCGTTCAGTCTCTCACTCGCAGACTTTCGGGATGTTCGTCGTGCGGTCAAATAACTGCGGTGTAACTCCGTAGTTGGAAAGTAAGAATTGCAGTTGGAATCGCTTGTCTTTCTTTATTTAAGCAATAGTGTGGCTTTTGCCACGTCCTTGAGACGAGTCTATGACGTCGTGGCGAGTTGTTTGTAATCAGAGACGAATTAGTTGTTAATTACATTCAAGGTAACGATACGCAAACACGATTCAACAACATGGCGTAAATCAAGGGGAATTAAATTTTTCGGAACTGTTCCGAGAATTTTTTGAATTATTCCGAGAATTTTTTGAACTATTCTGCGAATAATTTGGAATTATTCCGAGAATTCTTTGAATTATTCTGCGAATAATTTGGAATTATTCCGAGAATTCTTTGAATTATTCTGCGAATTTTTTCGCAGTTTTCCTCTCCGGAGGGTATATAAGGGCGTTCTGACATGTTTCGCGTTCTCGGTTTATCCGGCTATTTTAATTTGTGTATCACGTTTTTCCGGTGCATTCGTTTTAATGATGTTCGTCGTTGGTTTTGTCGCTTTCGTCGCTGCCTTGTGCTTCTGGGGGCTATGGCGAAGGGCCAATTCAGACGCTGTGTCTGTGACCGTCCCTAAGCCTCGCCGCCGCCGTCAATGGGAGAAGCCAGTGCCTCTCGCAGTCGTGCCAGGCATTGGTGCAAGTCCCTTCAAGGAGATCGAGCCTCCACTTGACCTTGATGCTTCGTATACCTATCAACGCATGGACACCCCGTTCTACTTCGGAGATGGTTACGTTAGTGGGCAAGGTACAGTGGAGGGCGAGAGTGCTATCGAGCCTTCCCTGGAGAGGACCATCGCTCAGTGCTCTGCCTTTTCGACCATGGACACTGTCTTGATCGGTAATGCAGAGGACTTCGATGGCCTTTCGAATAATCACCTAGATCACTCTCCCGTTCCTTGGACCAGAGAAGACGTGTTCAACAGCACGTTCATGGATGGAGTCGAGGAGAGTTTCCTTGATGATTATTTGCAGGAGGAGAGCACAGTCGACCTTGCTGAGTTTATGGTCGGATGTAGCACGACTCCTAACTGGGAAACTTCTTCTGAGTCGGATCATGGTTCCGGAGTTATCTGGGTAACGGAGAGTGCTCACACCGAGTCCGATTCCGGAAGTTGGGAGACAGAGAGCGAGCTCTCTGATCTCGACTCCGGAAACAGTTGGGAGACGGAGAGTGAGTACACCGACTCAGAGGAGGAGTTAATCTTGGATTAACTCATTGGCCTACAGACGCGAAATCGCGACAGTTGTGGGATCGCGAACTGCACTGTTCTTCTCTTGTTGACTAAGAGGAGCATAAGATGCAGCGTGAAAAAACAGATCAACAAAAACTAAAAAATGCAGTGCATGGAAGTTTTTGGATACGACTTCTTTGAGCCAAGTTGTTAGACAAAGCTTGGCTCAACCGAGGGGTAGGACAAAGCCTCATCCTACCCCTCATTTTTCCTTCTCCGCTTGTCCGCCTTGTCGTGGCGAGAAGGCTTGCGAGTGTCGATGACGGAGCCAGCTGAGCCGGCGGTAGCAATGAGCTACCAGCAGGGCCACCCTTGCCGGATAGGTGACTCCTCGAGACACCAGACTAAGTAGACAAGCAAGAGGCTCTACATGTAAAACACGAACGCACCCATTCCCTGACTGGGTTATGGACCTCGATAAGGGTACGGATCAAAAGGTGCCGGCTGGTTTACTATTCTGCGAGTCGGCGCCAATTTGCACCTCATTCGTCGCAGGTTCGTTCAGTCTCTCACTCGCAGACTTTCGGGATGTTCGTCGTGCGGTCAAATAACTGCGGTGTAACTCCGTAGTTGGAAAGTAAGAATTGCAGTTGGAATCGCTTGTCTTTCTTTATTTAAGCAATAGTGTGGCTTTTGCCACGTCCTTGAGACGAGTCTATGACGTCGTGGCGAGTTGTTTGTAATCAGAGACGAAATAGTTGTTAATTACATTCAAGGTAACGATACGCAAACACGATTCAACAACATGGCGTAAATCAAGGGGAATTAAATTTTTCGGAACTGTTCCGAGAATTTTTTGAATTATTCCGAGAATTTTTTGAACTATTCTGCGAATAATTTGGAATTATTCCGAGAATTCTTTGAATTATTCTGCGAATAATTTGGAATTATTCCGAGAATTCTTTGAATTATTCTGCGAATTTTTTCGCAGTTTTCCTCTCCGGAGGGTATATAAGGGCGTTCTGACATGTTTCGCGTTCTCGGTTTATCCGGCTATTTTAATTTGTGTATCACGTTTTTCCGGTGCATTCGTTTTAATGATGTTCGTCGTTGGTTTTGTCGCTTTCGTCGCTGCCTTGTGCTTCTGGGGGCTATGGCGAAGGGCCAATTCAGACGCTGTGTCTGTGACCGTCCCTAAGCCTCGCCGCCGCCGTCAATGGGAGAAGCCAGTGCCTCTCGCAGTCGTGCCAGGCATTGGTGCAAGTCCCTTCAAGGAGATCGAGCCTCCACTTGACCTTGATGCTTCGTATACCTATCAACGCATGGACACCCCGTTCTACTTCGGAGATGGTTACGTTAGTGGGCAAGGTACAGTGGAGGGCGAGAGTGCTATCGAGCCTTCCCTGGAGAGGACCATCGCTCAGTGCTCTGCCTTTTCGACCATGGACACTGTCTTGATCGGTAATGCAGAGGACTTCGATGGCCTTTCGAATAATCACCTAGATCACTCTCCCGTTCCTTGGACCAGAGAAGACGTGTTCAACAGCACGTTCATGGATGGAGTCGAGGAGAGTTTCCTTGATGATTATTTGCAGGAGGAGAGCACAGTCGACCTTGCTGAGTTTATGGTCGGATGTAGCACGACTCCTAACTGGGAAACTTCTTCTGAGTCGGATCATGGTTCCGGAGTTATCTGGGTAACGGAGAGTGCTCACACCGAGTCCGATTCCGGAAGTTGGGAGACAGAGAGCGAGCTCTCTGATCTCGACTCCGGAAACAGTTGGGAGACGGAGAGTGAGTACACCGACTCAGAGGAGGAGTTAATCTTGGATTAACTCATTGGCCTACAGACGCGAAATCGCGACAGTTGTGGGATCGCGAACTGCACTGTTCTTCTCTTGTTGACTAAGAGGAGCATAAGATGCAGCGTGAAAAAACAGATCAACAAAAACTAAAAAATGCAGTGCATGGAAGTTTTTGGATACGACTTCTTTGAGCCAAGTTGTTAGACAAAGCTTGGCTCAACCGAGGGGTAGGACAAAGCCTCATCCTACCCCTCATTTTTCCTTCTCCGCTTGTCCGCCTTGTCGTGGCGAGAAGGCTTGCGAGTGTCGATGACGGAGCCAGCTGAGCCGGCGGTAGCAATGAGCTACCAGCAGGGCCACCCTTGCCGGATAGGTGACTCCTCGAGACACCAGACTAAGTAGACAAGCAAGAGGCTCTACATGTAAAACACGAACGCACCCATTCCCTGACTGGGTTATGGACCTCGATAAGGGTACGGATCAAAAGGTGCCGGCTGGTTTACTATTCTGCGAGTCGGCGCCAATTTGCACCTCATTCGTCGCAGGTTCGTTCAGTCTCTCACTCGCAGACTTTCGGGATGTTCGTCGTGCGGTCAAATAACTGCGGTGTAACTCCGTAGTTGGAAAGTAAGAATTGCAGTTGGAATCGCTTGTCTTTCTTTATTTAAGCAATAGTGTGGCTTTTGCCACGTCCTTGAGACGAGTCTATGACGTCGTGGCGAGTTGTTTGTAATCAGAGACGAATTAGTTGTTAATTACATTCAAGGTAACGATACGCAAACACGATTCAACAACATGGCGTAAATCAAGGGGAATTAAATTTTTCGGAACTGTTCCGAGAATTTTTTGAATTATTCCGAGAATTTTTTGAACTATTCTGCGAATAATTTGGAATTATTCCGAGAATTCTTTGAATTATTCTGCGAATAATTTGGAATTATTCCGAGAATTCTTTGAATTATTCTGCGAATTTTTTCGCAGTTTTCCTCTCCGGAGGGTATATAAGGGCGTTCTGACATGTTTCGCGTTCTCGGTTTATCCGGCTATTTTAATTTGTGTATCACGTTTTTCCGGTGCATTCGTTTTAATGATGTTCGTCGTTGGTTTTGTCGCTTTCGTCGCTGCCTTGTGCTTCTGGGGGCTATGGCGAAGGGCCAATTCAGACGCTGTGTCTGTGACCGTCCCTAAGCCTCGCCGCCGCCGTCAATGGGAGAAGCCAGTGCCTCTCGCAGTCGTGCCAGGCATTGGTGCAAGTCCCTTCAAGGAGATCGAGCCTCCACTTGACCTTGATGCTTCGTATACCTATCAACGCATGGACACCCCGTTCTACTTCGGAGATGGTTACGTTAGTGGGCAAGGTACAGTGGAGGGCGAGAGTGCTATCGAGCCTTCCCTGGAGAGGACCATCGCTCAGTGCTCTGCCTTTTCGACCATGGACACTGTCTTGATCGGTAATGCAGAGGACTTCGATGGCCTTTCGAATAATCACCTAGATCACTCTCCCGTTCCTTGGACCAGAGAAGACGTGTTCAACAGCACGTTCATGGATGGAGTCGAGGAGAGTTTCCTTGATGATTATTTGCAGGAGGAGAGCACAGTCGACCTTGCTGAGTTTATGGTCGGATGTAGCACGACTCCTAACTGGGAAACTTCTTCTGAGTCGGATCATGGTTCCGGAGTTATCTGGGTAACGGAGAGTGCTCACACCGAGTCCGATTCCGGAAGTTGGGAGACAGAGAGCGAGCTCTCTGATCTCGACTCCGGAAACAGTTGGGAGACGGAGAGTGAGTACACCGACTCAGAGGAGGAGTTAATCTTGGATTAACTCATTGGCCTACAGACGCGAAATCGCGACAGTTGTGGGATCGCGAACTGCACTGTTCTTCTCTTGTTGACTAAGAGGAGCATAAGATGCAGCGTGAAAAAACAGATCAACAAAAACTAAAAAATGCAGTGCATGGAAGTTTTTGGATACGACTTCTTTGAGCCAAGTTGTTAGACAAAGCTTGGCTCAACCGAGGGGTAGGACAAAGCCTCATCCTACCCCTCATTTTTCCTTCTCCGCTTGTCCGCCTTGTCGTGGCGAGAAGGCTTGCGAGTGTCGATGACGGAGCCAGCTGAGCCGGCGGTAGCAATGAGCTACCAGCAGGGCCACCCTTGCCGGATAGGTGACTCCTCGAGACACCAGACTAAGTAGACAAGCAAGAGGCTCTACATGTAAAACACGAACGCACCCATTCCCTGACTGGGTTATGGACCTCGATAAGGGTACGGATCAAAAGGTGCCGGCTGGTTTACTATTCTGCGAGTCGGCGCCAATTTGCACCTCATTCGTCGCAGGTTCGTTCAGTCTCTCACTCGCAGACTTTCGGGATGTTCGTCGTGCGGTCAAATAACTGCGGTGTAACTCCGTAGTTGGAAAGTAAGAATTGCAGTTGGAATCGCTTGTCTTTCTTTATTTAAGCAATAGTGTGGCTTTTGCCACGTCCTTGAGACGAGTCTATGACGTCGTGGCGAGTTGTTTGTAATCAGAGACGAATTAGTTGTTAATTACATTCAAGGTAACGATACGCAAACACGATTCAACAACATGGCGTAAATCAAGGGGAATTAAATTTTTCGGAACTGTTCCGAGAATTTTTTGAATTATTCCGAGAATTTTTTGAACTATTCTGCGAATAATTTGGAATTATTCCGAGAATTCTTTGAATTATTCTGCGAATTTTTTCGCAGTTTTCCTCTCCGGAGGGTATATAAGGGCGTTCTGACATGTTTCGCGTTCTCGGTTTATCCGGCTATTTTAATTTGTGTATCACGTTTTTCCGGTGCATTCGTTTTAATGATGTTCGTCGTTGGTTTTGTCGCTTTCGTCGCTGCCTTGTGCTTCTGGGGGCTATGGCGAAGGGCCAATTCAGACGCTGTGTCTGTGACCGTCCCTAAGCCTCGCCGCCGCCGTCAATGGGAGAAGCCAGTGCCTCTCGCAGTCGTGCCAGGCATTGGTGCAAGTCCCTTCAAGGAGATCGAGCCTCCACTTGACCTTGATGCTTCGTATACCTATCAACGCATGGACACCCCGTTCTACTTCGGAGATGGTTACGTTAGTGGGCAAGGTACAGTGGAGGGCGAGAGTGCTATCGAGCCTTCCCTGGAGAGGACCATCGCTCAGTGCTCTGCCTTTTCGACCATGGACACTGTCTTGATCGGTAATGCAGAGGACTTCGATGGCCTTTCGAATAATCACCTAGATCACTCTCCCGTTCCTTGGACCAGAGAAGACGTGTTCAACAGCACGTTCATGGATGGAGTCGAGGAGAGTTTCCTTGATGATTATTTGCAGGAGGAGAGCACAGTCGACCTTGCTGAGTTTATGGTCGGATGTAGCACGACTCCTAACTGGGAAACTTCTTCTGAGTCGGATCATGGTTCCGGAGTTATCTGGGTAACGGAGAGTGCTCACACCGAGTCCGATTCCGGAAGTTGGGAGACAGAGAGCGAGCTCTCTGATCTCGACTCCGGAAACAGTTGGGAGACGGAGAGTGAGTACACCGACTCAGAGGAGGAGTTAATCTTGGATTAACTCATTGGCCTACAGACGCGAAATCGCGACAGTTGTGGGATCGCGAACTGCACTGTTCTTCTCTTGTTGACTAAGAGGAGCATAAGATGCAGCGTGAAAAAACAGATCAACAAAAACTAAAAAATGCAGTGCATGGAAGTTTTTGGATACGACTTCTTTGAGCCAAGTTGTTAGACAAAGCTTGGCTCAACCGAGGGGTAGGACAAAGCCTCATCCTACCCCTCATTTTTCCTTCTCCGCTTGTCCGCCTTGTCGTGGCGAGAAGGCTTGCGAGTGTCGATGACGGAGCCAGCTGAGCCGGCGGTAGCAATGAGCTACCAGCAGGGCCACCCTTGCCGGATAGGTGACTCCTCGAGACACCAGACTAAGTAGACAAGCAAGAGGCTCTACATGTAAAACACGAACGCACCCATTCCCTGACTGGGTTATGGACCTCGATAAGGGTACGGATCAAAAGGTGCCGGCTGGTTTACTATTCTGCGAGTCGGCGCCAATTTGCACCTCATTCGTCGCAGGTTCGTTCAGTCTCTCACTCGCAGACTTTCGGGATGTTCGTCGTGCGGTCAAATAACTGCGGTGTAACTCCGTAGTTGGAAAGTAAGAATTGCAGTTGGAATCGCTTGTCTTTCTTTATTTAAGCAATAGTGTGGCTTTTGCCACGTCCTTGAGACGAGTCTATGACGTCGTGGCGAGTTGTTTGTAATCAGAGACGAATTAGTTGTTAATTACATTCAAGGTAACGATACGCAAACACGATTCAACAACATGGCGTAAATCAAGGGGAATTAAATTTTTCGGAACTGTTCCGAGAATTTTTTGAATTATTCCGAGAATTTTTTGAACTATTCTGCGAATAATTTGGAATTATTCCGAGAATTCTTTGAATTATTCTGCGAATAATTTGGAATTATTCCGAGAATTCTTTGAATTATTCTGCGAATTTTTTCGCAGTTTTCCTCTCCGGAGGGTATATAAGGGCGTTCTGACATGTTTCGCGTTCTCGGTTTATCCGGCTATTTTAATTTGTGTATCACGTTTTTCCGGTGCATTCGTTTTAATGATGTTCGTCGTTGGTTTTGTCGCTTTCGTCGCTGCCTTGTGCTTCTGGGGGCTATGGCGAAGGGCCAATTCAGACGCTGTGTCTGTGACCGTCCCTAAGCCTCGCCGCCGCCGTCAATGGGAGAAGCCAGTGCCTCTCGCAGTCGTGCCAGGCATTGGTGCAAGTCCCTTCAAGGAGATCGAGCCTCCACTTGACCTTGATGCTTCGTATACCTATCAACGCATGGACACCCCGTTCTACTTCGGAGATGGTTACGTTAGTGGGCAAGGTACAGTGGAGGGCGAGAGTGCTATCGAGCCTTCCCTGGAGAGGACCATCGCTCAGTGCTCTGCCTTTTCGACCATGGACACTGTCTTGATCGGTAATGCAGAGGACTTCGATGGCCTTTCGAATAATCACCTAGATCACTCTCCCGTTCCTTGGACCAGAGAAGACGTGTTCAACAGCACGTTCATGGATGGAGTCGAGGAGAGTTTCCTTGATGATTATTTGCAGGAGGAGAGCACAGTCGACCTTGCTGAGTTTATGGTCGGATGTAGCACGACTCCTAACTGGGAAACTTCTTCTGAGTCGGATCATGGTTCCGGAGTTATCTGGGTAACGGAGAGTGCTCACACCGAGTCCGATTCCGGAAGTTGGGAGACAGAGAGCGAGCTCTCTGATCTCGACTCCGGAAACAGTTGGGAGACGGAGAGTGAGTACACCGACTCAGAGGAGGAGTTAATCTTGGATTAACTCATTGGCCTACAGACGCGAAATCGCGACAGTTGTGGGATCGCGAACTGCACTGTTCTTCTCTTGTTGACTAAGAGGAGCATAAGATGCAGCGTGAAAAAACAGATCAACAAAAACTAAAAAATGCAGTGCATGGAAGTTTTTGGATACGACTTCTTTGAGCCAAGTTGTTAGACAAAGCTTGGCTCAACCGAGGGGTAGGACAAAGCCTCATCCTACCCCTCATTTTTCCTTCTCCGCTTGTCCGCCTTGTCGTGGCGAGAAGGCTTGCGAGTGTCGATGACGGAGCCAGCTGAGCCGGCGGTAGCAATGAGCTACCAGCAGGGCCACCCTTGCCGGATAGGTGACTCCTCGAGACACCAGACTAAGTAGACAAGCAAGAGGCTCTACATGTAAAACACGAACGCACCCATTCCCTGACTGGGTTATGGACCTCGATAAGGGTACGGATCAAAAGGTGCCGGCTGGTTTACTATTCTGCGAGTCGGCGCCAATTTGCACCTCATTCGTCGCAGGTTCGTTCAGTCTCTCACTCGCAGACTTTCGGGATGTTCGTCGTGCGGTCAAATAACTGCGGTGTAACTCCGTAGTTGGAAAGTAAGAATTGCAGTTGGAATCGCTTGTCTTTCTTTATTTAAGCAATAGTGTGGCTTTTGCCACGTCCTTGAGACGAGTCTATGACGTCGTGGCGAGTTGTTTGTAATCAGAGACGAATTAGTTGTTAATTACATTCAAGGTAACGATACGCAAACACGATTCAACAACATGGCGTAAATCAAGGGGAATTAAATTTTTCGGAACTGTTCCGAGAATTTTTTGAATTATTCCGAGAATTTTTTGAACTATTCTGCGAATAATTTGGAATTATTCCGAGAATTCTTTGAATTATTCTGCGAATAATTTGGAATTATTCCGAGAATTCTTTGAATTATTCTGCGAATTTTTTCGCAGTTTTCCTCTCCGGAGGGTATATAAGGGCGTTCTGACATGTTTCGCGTTCTCGGTTTATCCGGCTATTTTAATTTGTGTATCACGTTTTTCCGGTGCATTCGTTTTAATGATGTTCGTCGTTGGTTTTGTCGCTTTCGTCGCTGCCTTGTGCTTCTGGGGGCTATGGCGAAGGGCCAATTCAGACGCTGTGTCTGTGACCGTCCCTAAGCCTCGCCGCCGCCGTCAATGGGAGAAGCCAGTGCCTCTCGCAGTCGTGCCAGGCATTGGTGCAAGTCCCTTCAAGGAGATCGAGCCTCCACTTGACCTTGATGCTTCGTATACCTATCAACGCATGGACACCCCGTTCTACTTCGGAGATGGTTACGTTAGTGGGCAAGGTACAGTGGAGGGCGAGAGTGCTATCGAGCCTTCCCTGGAGAGGACCATCGCTCAGTGCTCTGCCTTTTCGACCATGGACACTGTCTTGATCGGTAATGCAGAGGACTTCGATGGCCTTTCGAATAATCACCTAGATCACTCTCCCGTTCCTTGGACCAGAGAAGACGTGTTCAACAGCACGTTCATGGATGGAGTCGAGGAGAGTTTCCTTGATGATTATTTGCAGGAGGAGAGCACAGTCGACCTTGCTGAGTTTATGGTCGGATGTAGCACGACTCCTAACTGGGAAACTTCTTCTGAGTCGGATCATGGTTCCGGAGTTATCTGGGTAACGGAGAGTGCTCACACCGAGTCCGATTCCGGAAGTTGGGAGACAGAGAGCGAGCTCTCTGATCTCGACTCCGGAAACAGTTGGGAGACGGAGAGTGAGTACACCGACTCAGAGGAGGAGTTAATCTTGGATTAACTCATTGGCCTACAGACGCGAAATCGCGACAGTTGTGGGATCGCGAACTGCACTGTTCTTCTCTTGTTGACTAAGAGGAGCATAAGATGCAGCGTGAAAAAACAGATCAACAAAAACTAAAAAATGCAGTGCATGGAAGTTTTTGGATACGACTTCTTTGAGCCAAGTTGTTAGACAAAGCTTGGCTCAACCGAGGGGTAGGACAAAGCCTCATCCTACCCCTCATTTTTCCTTCTCCGCTTGTCCGCCTTGTCGTGGCGAGAAGGCTTGCGAGTGTCGATGACGGAGCCAGCTGAGCCGGCGGTAGCAATGAGCTACCAGCAGGGCCACCCTTGCCGGATAGGTGACTCCTCGAGACACCAGACTAAGTAGACAAGCAAGAGGCTCTACATGTAAAACACGAACGCACCCATTCCCTGACTGGGTTATGGACCTCGATAAGGGTACGGATCAAAAGGTGCCGGCTGGTTTACTATTCTGCGAGTCGGCGCCAATTTGCACCTCATTCGTCGCAGGTTCGTTCAGTCTCTCACTCGCAGACTTTCGGGATGTTCGTCGTGCGGTCAAATAACTGCGGTGTAACTCCGTAGTTGGAAAGTAAGAATTGCAGTTGGAATCGCTTGTCTTTCTTTATTTAAGCAATAGTGTGGCTTTTGCCACGTCCTTGAGACGAGTCTATGACGTCGTGGCGAGTTGTTTGTAATCAGAGACGAATTAGTTGTTAATTACATTCAAGGTAACGATACGCAAACACGATTCAACAACATGGCGTAAATCAAGGGGAATTAAATTTTTCGGAACTGTTCCGAGAATTTTTTGAATTATTCCGAGAATTTTTTGAACTATTCTGCGAATAATTTGGAATTATTCCGAGAATTCTTTGAATTATTCTGCGAATTTTTTCGCAGTTTTCCTCTCCGGAGGGTATATAAGGGCGTTCTGACATGTTTCGCGTTCTCGGTTTATCCGGCTATTTTAATTTGTGTATCACGTTTTTCCGGTGCATTCGTTTTAATGATGTTCGTCGTTGGTTTTGTCGCTTTCGTCGCTGCCTTGTGCTTCTGGGGGCTATGGCGAAGGGCCAATTCAGACGCTGTGTCTGTGACCGTCCCTAAGCCTCGCCGCCGCCGTCAATGGGAGAAGCCAGTGCCTCTCGCAGTCGTGCCAGGCATTGGTGCAAGTCCCTTCAAGGAGATCGAGCCTCCACTTGACCTTGATGCTTCGTATACCTATCAACGCATGGACACCCCGTTCTACTTCGGAGATGGTTACGTTAGTGGGCAAGGTACAGTGGAGGGCGAGAGTGCTATCGAGCCTTCCCTGGAGAGGACCATCGCTCAGTGCTCTGCCTTTTCGACCATGGACACTGTCTTGATCGGTAATGCAGAGGACTTCGATGGCCTTTCGAATAATCACCTAGATCACTCTCCCGTTCCTTGGACCAGAGAAGACGTGTTCAACAGCACGTTCATGGATGGAGTCGAGGAGAGTTTCCTTGATGATTATTTGCAGGAGGAGAGCACAGTCGACCTTGCTGAGTTTATGGTCGGATGTAGCACGACTCCTAACTGGGAAACTTCTTCTGAGTCGGATCATGGTTCCGGAGTTATCTGGGTAACGGAGAGTGCTCACACCGAGTCCGATTCCGGAAGTTGGGAGACAGAGAGCGAGCTCTCTGATCTCGACTCCGGAAACAGTTGGGAGACGGAGAGTGAGTACACCGACTCAGAGGAGGAGTTAATCTTGGATTAACTCATTGGCCTACAGACGCGAAATCGCGACAGTTGTGGGATCGCGAACTGCACTGTTCTTCTCTTGTTGACTAAGAGGAGCATAAGATGCAGCGTGAAAAAACAGATCAACAAAAACTAAAAAATGCAGTGCATGGAAGTTTTTGGATACGACTTCTTTGAGCCAAGTTGTTAGACAAAGCTTGGCTCAACCGAGGGGTAGGACAAAGCCTCATCCTACCCCTCATTTTTCCTTCTCCGCTTGTCCGCCTTGTCGTGGCGAGAAGGCTTGCGAGTGTCGATGACGGAGCCAGCTGAGCCGGCGGTAGCAATGAGCTACCAGCAGGGCCACCCTTGCCGGATAGGTGACTCCTCGAGACACCAGACTAAGTAGACAAGCAAGAGGCTCTACATGTAAAACACGAACGCACCCATTCCCTGACTGGGTTATGGACCTCGATAAGGGTACGGATCAAAAGGTGCCGGCTGGTTTACTATTCTGCGAGTCGGCGCCAATTTGCACCTCATTCGTCGCAGGTTCGTTCAGTCTCTCACTCGCAGACTTTCGGGATGTTCGTCGTGCGGTCAAATAACTGCGGTGTAACTCCGTAGTTGGAAAGTAAGAATTGCAGTTGGAATCGCTTGTCTTTCTTTATTTAAGCAATAGTGTGGCTTTTGCCACGTCCTTGAGACGAGTCTATGACGTCGTGGCGAGTTGTTTGTAATCAGAGACGAATTAGTTGTTAATTACATTCAAGGTAACGATACGCAAACACGATTCAACAACATGGCGTAAATCAAGGGGAATTAAATTTTTCGGAACTGTTCCGAGAATTTTTTGAATTATTCCGAGAATTTTTTGAACTATTCTGCGAATAATTTGGAATTATTCCGAGAATTCTTTGAATTATTCTGCGAATAATTTGGAATTATTCCGAGAATTCTTTGAATTATTCTGCGAATTTTTTCGCAGTTTTCCTCTCCGGAGGGTATATAAGGGCGTTCTGACATGTTTCGCGTTCTCGGTTTATCCGGCTATTTTAATTTGTGTATCACGTTTTTCCGGTGCATTCGTTTTAATGATGTTCGTCGTTGGTTTTGTCGCTTTCGTCGCTGCCTTGTGCTTCTGGGGGCTATGGCGAAGGGCCAATTCAGACGCTGTGTCTGTGACCGTCCCTAAGCCTCGCCGCCGCCGTCAATGGGAGAAGCCAGTGCCTCTCGCAGTCGTGCCAGGCATTGGTGCAAGTCCCTTCAAGGAGATCGAGCCTCCACTTGACCTTGATGCTTCGTATACCTATCAACGCATGGACACCCCGTTCTACTTCGGAGATGGTTACGTTAGTGGGCAAGGTACAGTGGAGGGCGAGAGTGCTATCGAGCCTTCCCTGGAGAGGACCATCGCTCAGTGCTCTGCCTTTTCGACCATGGACACTGTCTTGATCGGTAATGCAGAGGACTTCGATGGCCTTTCGAATAATCACCTAGATCACTCTCCCGTTCCTTGGACCAGAGAAGACGTGTTCAACAGCACGTTCATGGATGGAGTCGAGGAGAGTTTCCTTGATGATTATTTGCAGGAGGAGAGCACAGTCGACCTTGCTGAGTTTATGGTCGGATGTAGCACGACTCCTAACTGGGAAACTTCTTCTGAGTCGGATCATGGTTCCGGAGTTATCTGGGTAACGGAGAGTGCTCACACCGAGTCCGATTCCGGAAGTTGGGAGACAGAGAGCGAGCTCTCTGATCTCGACTCCGGAAACAGTTGGGAGACGGAGAGTGAGTACACCGACTCAGAGGAGGAGTTAATCTTGGATTAACTCATTGGCCTACAGACGCGAAATCGCGACAGTTGTGGGATCGCGAACTGCACTGTTCTTCTCTTGTTGACTAAGAGGAGCATAAGATGCAGCGTGAAAAAACAGATCAACAAAAACTAAAAAATGCAGTGCATGGAAGTTTTTGGATACGACTTCTTTGAGCCAAGTTGTTAGACAAAGCTTGGCTCAACCGAGGGGTAGGACAAAGCCTCATCCTACCCCTCATTTTTCCTTCTCCGCTTGTCCGCCTTGTCGTGGCGAGAAGGCTTGCGAGTGTCGATGACGGAGCCAGCTGAGCCGGCGGTAGCAATGAGCTACCAGCAGGGCCACCCTTGCCGGATAGGTGACTCCTCGAGACACCAGACTAAGTAGACAAGCAAGAGGCTCTACATGTAAAACACGAACGCACCCATTCCCTGACTGGGTTATGGACCTCGATAAGGGTACGGATCAAAAGGTGCCGGCTGGTTTACTATTCTGCGAGTCGGCGCCAATTTGCACCTCATTCGTCGCAGGTTCGTTCAGTCTCTCACTCGCAGACTTTCGGGATGTTCGTCGTGCGGTCAAATAACTGCGGTGTAACTCCGTAGTTGGAAAGTAAGAATTGCAGTTGGAATCGCTTGTCTTTCTTTATTTAAGCAATAGTGTGGCTTTTGCCACGTCCTTGAGACGAGTCTATGACGTCGTGGCGAGTTGTTTGTAATCAGAGACGAATTAGTTGTTAATTACATTCAAGGTAACGATACGCAAACACGATTCAACAACATGGCGTAAATCAAGGGGAATTAAATTTTTCGGAACTGTTCCGAGAATTTTTTGAATTATTCCGAGAATTTTTTGAACTATTCTGCGAATAATTTGGAATTATTCCGAGAATTCTTTGAATTATTCTGCGAATTTTTTCGCAGTTTTCCTCTCCGGAGGGTATATAAGGGCGTTCTGACATGTTTCGCGTTCTCGGTTTATCCGGCTATTTTAATTTGTGTATCACGTTTTTCCGGTGCATTCGTTTTAATGATGTTCGTCGTTGGTTTTGTCGCTTTCGTCGCTGCCTTGTGCTTCTGGGGGCTATGGCGAAGGGCCAATTCAGACGCTGTGTCTGTGACCGTCCCTAAGCCTCGCCGCCGCCGTCAATGGGAGAAGCCAGTGCCTCTCGCAGTCGTGCCAGGCATTGGTGCAAGTCCCTTCAAGGAGATCGAGCCTCCACTTGACCTTGATGCTTCGTATACCTATCAACGCATGGACACCCCGTTCTACTTCGGAGATGGTTACGTTAGTGGGCAAGGTACAGTGGAGGGCGAGAGTGCTATCGAGCCTTCCCTGGAGAGGACCATCGCTCAGTGCTCTGCCTTTTCGACCATGGACACTGTCTTGATCGGTAATGCAGAGGACTTCGATGGCCTTTCGAATAATCACCTAGATCACTCTCCCGTTCCTTGGACCAGAGAAGACGTGTTCAACAGCACGTTCATGGATGGAGTCGAGGAGAGTTTCCTTGATGATTATTTGCAGGAGGAGAGCACAGTCGACCTTGCTGAGTTTATGGTCGGATGTAGCACGACTCCTAACTGGGAAACTTCTTCTGAGTCGGATCATGGTTCCGGAGTTATCTGGGTAACGGAGAGTGCTCACACCGAGTCCGATTCCGGAAGTTGGGAGACAGAGAGCGAGCTCTCTGATCTCGACTCCGGAAACAGTTGGGAGACGGAGAGTGAGTACACCGACTCAGAGGAGGAGTTAATCTTGGATTAACTCATTGGCCTACAGACGCGAAATCGCGACAGTTGTGGGATCGCGAACTGCACTGTTCTTCTCTTGTTGACTAAGAGGAGCATAAGATGCAGCGTGAAAAAACAGATCAACAAAAACTAAAAAATGCAGTGCATGGAAGTTTTTGGATACGACTTCTTTGAGCCAAGTTGTTAGACAAAGCTTGGCTCAACCGAGGGGTAGGACAAAGCCTCATCCTACCCCTCATTTTTCCTTCTCCGCTTGTCCGCCTTGTCGTGGCGAGAAGGCTTGCGAGTGTCGATGACGGAGCCAGCTGAGCCGGCGGTAGCAATGAGCTACCAGCAGGGCCACCCTTGCCGGATAGGTGACTCCTCGAGACACCAGACTAAGTAGACAAGCAAGAGGCTCTACATGTAAAACACGAACGCACCCATTCCCTGACTGGGTTATGGACCTCGATAAGGGTACGGATCAAAAGGTGCCGGCTGGTTTACTATTCTGCGAGTCGGCGCCAATTTGCACCTCATTCGTCGCAGGTTCGTTCAGTCTCTCACTCGCAGACTTTCGGGATGTTCGTCGTGCGGTCAAATAACTGCGGTGTAACTCCGTAGTTGGAAAGTAAGAATTGCAGTTGGAATCGCTTGTCTTTCTTTATTTAAGCAATAGTGTGGCTTTTGCCACGTCCTTGAGACGAGTCTATGACGTCGTGGCGAGTTGTTTGTAATCAGAGACGAAATAGTTGTTAATTACATTCAAGGTAACGATACGCAAACACGATTCAACAACATGGCGTAAATCAAGGGGAATTAAATTTTTCGGAACTGTTCCGAGAATTTTTTGAATTATTCCGAGAATTTTTTGAACTATTCTGCGAATAATTTGGAATTATTCCGAGAATTCTTTGAATTATTCTGCGAATAATTTGGAATTATTCCGAGAATTCTTTGAATTATTCTGCGAATTTTTTCGCAGTTTTCCTCTCCGGAGGGTATATAAGGGCGTTCTGACATGTTTCGCGTTCTCGGTTTATCCGGCTATTTTAATTTGTGTATCACGTTTTTCCGGTGCATTCGTTTTAATGATGTTCGTCGTTGGTTTTGTCGCTTTCGTCGCTGCCTTGTGCTTCTGGGGGCTATGGCGAAGGGCCAATTCAGACGCTGTGTCTGTGACCGTCCCTAAGCCTCGCCGCCGCCGTCAATGGGAGAAGCCAGTGCCTCTCGCAGTCGTGCCAGGCATTGGTGCAAGTCCCTTCAAGGAGATCGAGCCTCCACTTGACCTTGATGCTTCGTATACCTATCAACGCATGGACACCCCGTTCTACTTCGGAGATGGTTACGTTAGTGGGCAAGGTACAGTGGAGGGCGAGAGTGCTATCGAGCCTTCCCTGGAGAGGACCATCGCTCAGTGCTCTGCCTTTTCGACCATGGACACTGTCTTGATCGGTAATGCAGAGGACTTCGATGGCCTTTCGAATAATCACCTAGATCACTCTCCCGTTCCTTGGACCAGAGAAGACGTGTTCAACAGCACGTTCATGGATGGAGTCGAGGAGAGTTTCCTTGATGATTATTTGCAGGAGGAGAGCACAGTCGACCTTGCTGAGTTTATGGTCGGATGTAGCACGACTCCTAACTGGGAAACTTCTTCTGAGTCGGATCATGGTTCCGGAGTTATCTGGGTAACGGAGAGTGCTCACACCGAGTCCGATTCCGGAAGTTGGGAGACAGAGAGCGAGCTCTCTGATCTCGACTCCGGAAACAGTTGGGAGACGGAGAGTGAGTACACCGACTCAGAGGAGGAGTTAATCTTGGATTAACTCATTGGCCTACAGACGCGAAATCGCGACAGTTGTGGGATCGCGAACTGCACTGTTCTTCTCTTGTTGACTAAGAGGAGCATAAGATGCAGCGTGAAAAAACAGATCAACAAAAACTAAAAAATGCAGTGCATGGAAGTTTTTGGATACGACTTCTTTGAGCCAAGTTGTTAGACAAAGCTTGGCTCAACCGAGGGGTAGGACAAAGCCTCATCCTACCCCTCATTTTTCCTTCTCCGCTTGTCCGCCTTGTCGTGGCGAGAAGGCTTGCGAGTGTCGATGACGGAGCCAGCTGAGCCGGCGGTAGCAATGAGCTACCAGCAGGGCCACCCTTGCCGGATAGGTGACTCCTCGAGACACCAGACTAAGTAGACAAGCAAGAGGCTCTACATGTAAAACACGAACGCACCCATTCCCTGACTGGGTTATGGACCTCGATAAGGGTACGGATCAAAAGGTGCCGGCTGGTTTACTATTCTGCGAGTCGGCGCCAATTTGCACCTCATTCGTCGCAGGTTCGTTCAGTCTCTCACTCGCAGACTTTCGGGATGTTCGTCGTGCGGTCAAATAACTGCGGTGTAACTCCGTAGTTGGAAAGTAAGAATTGCAGTTGGAATCGCTTGTCTTTCTTTATTTAAGCAATAGTGTGGCTTTTGCCACGTCCTTGAGACGAGTCTATGACGTCGTGGCGAGTTGTTTGTAATCAGAGACGAATTAGTTGTTAATTACATTCAAGGTAACGATACGCAAACACGATTCAACAACATGGCGTAAATCAAGGGGAATTAAATTTTTCGGAACTGTTCCGAGAATTTTTTGAATTATTCCGAGAATTTTTTGAACTATTCTGCGAATAATTTGGAATTATTCCGAGAATTCTTTGAATTATTCTGCGAATAATTTGGAATTATTCTGCGAATAATTTGGAATTATTCCGAGAATTCTTTGAATTATTCTGCGAATTTTTTCGCAGTTTTCCTCTCCGGAGGGTATATAAGGGCGTTCTGACATGTTTCGCGTTCTCGGTTTATCCGGCTATTTTAATTTGTGTATCACGTTTTTCCGGTGCATTCGTTTTAATGATGTTCGTCGTTGGTTTTGTCGCTTTCGTCGCTGCCTTGTGCTTCTGGGGGCTATGGCGAAGGGCCAATT
This sequence comes from Pholcus phalangioides, assembly GCF_987345545.1. Taxonomy (NCBI): domain Eukaryota; kingdom Metazoa; phylum Arthropoda; class Arachnida; order Araneae; family Pholcidae; genus Pholcus; species Pholcus phalangioides. The sequence goes on from NW_028301637.1 coordinate 5,801,803, forward strand.
CAGACGCTGTGTCTGTGACCGTCCCTAAGCCTCGCCGCCGCCGTCAATGGGAGAAGCCAGTGCCTCTCGCAGTCGTGCCAGGCATTGGTGCAAGTCCCTTCAAGGAGATCGAGCCTCCACTTGACCTTGATGCTTCGTATACCTATCAACGCATGGACACCCCGTTCTACTTCGGAGATGGTTACGTTAGTGGGCAAGGTACAGTGGAGGGCGAGAGTGCTATCGAGCCTTCCCTGGAGAGGACCATCGCTCAGTGCTCTGCCTTTTCGACCATGGACACTGTCTTGATCGGTAATGCAGAGGACTTCGATGGCCTTTCGAATAATCACCTAGATCACTCTCCCGTTCCTTGGACCAGAGAAGACGTGTTCAACAGCACGTTCATGGATGGAGTCGAGGAGAGTTTCCTTGATGATTATTTGCAGGAGGAGAGCACAGTCGACCTTGCTGAGTTTATGGTCGGATGTAGCACGACTCCTAACTGGGAAACTTCTTCTGAGTCGGATCATGGTTCCGGAGTTATCTGGGTAACGGAGAGTGCTCACACCGAGTCCGATTCCGGAAGTTGGGAGACAGAGAGCGAGCTCTCTGATCTCGACTCCGGAAACAGTTGGGAGACGGAGAGTGAGTACACCGACTCAGAGGAGGAGTTAATCTTGGATTAACTCATTGGCCTACAGACGCGAAATCGCGACAGTTGTGGGATCGCGAACTGCACTGTTCTTCTCTTGTTGACTAAGAGGAGCATAAGATGCAGCGTGAAAAAACAGATCAACAAAAACTAAAAAATGCAGTGCATGGAAGTTTTTGGATACGACTTCTTTGAGCCAAGTTGTTAGACAAAGCTTGGCTCAACCGAGGGGTAGGACAAAGCCTCATCCTACCCCTCATTTTTCCTTCTCCGCTTGTCCGCCTTGTCGTGGCGAGAAGGCTTGCGAGTGTCGATGACGGAGCCAGCTGAGCCGGCGGTAGCAATGAGCTACCAGCAGGGCCACCCTTGCCGGATAGGTGACTCCTCGAGACACCAGACTAAGTAGACAAGCAAGAGGCTCTACATGTAAAACACGAACGCACCCATTCCCTGACTGGGTTATGGACCTCGATAAGGGTACGGATCAAAAGGTGCCGGCTGGTTTACTATTCTGCGAGTCGGCGCCAATTTGCACCTCATTCGTCGCAGGTTCGTTCAGTCTCTCACTCGCAGACTTTCGGGATGTTCGTCGTGCGGTCAAATAACTGCGGTGTAACTCCGTAGTTGGAAAGTAAGAATTGCAGTTGGAATCGCTTGTCTTTCTTTATTTAAGCAATAGTGTGGCTTTTGCCACGTCCTTGAGACGAGTCTATGACGTCGTGGCGAGTTGTTTGTAATCAGAGACGAATTAGTTGTTAATTACATTCAAGGTAACGATACGCAAACACGATTCAACAACATGGCGTAAATCAAGGGGAATTAAATTTTTCGGAACTGTTCCGAGAATTTTTTGAATTATTCCGAGAATTTTTTGAACTATTCTGCGAATAATTTGGAATTATTCCGAGAATTCTTTGAATTATTCTGCGAATAATTTGGAATTATTCCGAGAATTCTTTGAATTATTCTGCGAATTTTTTCGCAGTTTTCCTCTCCGGAGGGTATATAAGGGCGTTCTGACATGTTTCGCGTTCTCGGTTTATCCGGCTATTTTAATTTGTGTATCACGTTTTTCCGGTGCATTCGTTTTAATGATGTTCGTCGTTGGTTTTGTCGCTTTCGTCGCTGCCTTGTGCTTCTGGGGGCTATGGCGAAGGGCCAATTCAGACGCTGTGTCTGTGACCGTCCCTAAGCCTCGCCGCCGCCGTCAATGGGAGAAGCCAGTGCCTCTCGCAGTCGTGCCAGGCATTGGTGCAAGTCCCTTCAAGGAGATCGAGCCTCCACTTGACCTTGATGCTTCGTATACCTATCAACGCATGGACACCCCGTTCTACTTCGGAGATGGTTACGTTAGTGGGCAAGGTACAGTGGAGGGCGAGAGTGCTATCGAGCCTTCCCTGGAGAGGACCATCGCTCAGTGCTCTGCCTTTTCGACCATGGACACTGTCTTGATCGGTAATGCAGAGGACTTCGATGGCCTTTCGAATAATCACCTAGATCACTCTCCCGTTCCTTGGACCAGAGAAGACGTGTTCAACAGCACGTTCATGGATGGAGTCGAGGAGAGTTTCCTTGATGATTATTTGCAGGAGGAGAGCACAGTCGACCTTGCTGAGTTTATGGTCGGATGTAGCACGACTCCTAACTGGGAAACTTCTTCTGAGTCGGATCATGGTTCCGGAGTTATCTGGGTAACGGAGAGTGCTCACACCGAGTCCGATTCCGGAAGTTGGGAGACAGAGAGCGAGCTCTCTGATCTCGACTCCGGAAACAGTTGGGAGACGGAGAGTGAGTACACCGACTCAGAGGAGGAGTTAATCTTGGATTAACTCATTGGCCTACAGACGCGAAATCGCGACAGTTGTGGGATCGCGAACTGCACTGTTCTTCTCTTGTTGACTAAGAGGAGCATAAGATGCAGCGTGAAAAAACAGATCAACAAAAACTAAAAAATGCAGTGCATGGAAGTTTTTGGATACGACTTCTTTGAGCCAAGTTGTTAGACAAAGCTTGGCTCAACCGAGGGGTAGGACAAAGCCTCATCCTACCCCTCATTTTTCCTTCTCCGCTTGTCCGCCTTGTCGTGGCGAGAAGGCTTGCGAGTGTCGATGACGGAGCCAGCTGAGCCGGCGGTAGCAATGAGCTACCAGCAGGGCCACCCTTGCCGGATAGGTGACTCCTCGAGACACCAGACTAAGTAGACAAGCAAGAGGCTCTACATGTAAAACACGAACGCACCCATTCCCTGACTGGGTTATGGACCTCGATAAGGGTACGGATCAAAAGGTGCCGGCTGGTTTACTATTCTGCGAGTCGGCGCCAATTTGCACCTCATTCGTCGCAGGTTCGTTCAGTCTCTCACTCGCAGACTTTCGGGATGTTCGTCGTGCGGTCAAATAACTGCGGTGTAACTCCGTAGTTGGAAAGTAAGAATTGCAGTTGGAATCGCTTGTCTTTCTTTATTTAAGCAATAGTGTGGCTTTTGCCACGTCCTTGAGACGAGTCTATGACGTCGTGGCGAGTTGTTTGTAATCAGAGACGAATTAGTTGTTAATTACATTCAAGGTAACGATACGCAAACACGATTCAACAACATGGCGTAAATCAAGGGGAATTAAATTTTTCGGAACTGTTCCGAGAATTTTTTGAATTATTCCGAGAATTTTTTGAACTATTCTGCGAATAATTTGGAATTATTCCGAGAATTCTTTGAATTATTCTGCGAATAATTTGGAATTATTCCGAGAATTCTTTGAATTATTCTGCGAATTTTTTCGCAGTTTTCCTCTCCGGAGGGTATATAAGGGCGTTCTGACATGTTTCGCGTTCTCGGTTTATCCGGCTATTTTAATTTGTGTATCACGTTTTTCCGGTGCATTCGTTTTAATGATGTTCGTCGTTGGTTTTGTCGCTTTCGTCGCTGCCTTGTGCTTCTGGGGGCTATGGCGAAGGGCCAATTCAGACGCTGTGTCTGTGACCGTCCCTAAGCCTCGCCGCCGCCGTCAATGGGAGAAGCCAGTGCCTCTCGCAGTCGTGCCAGGCATTGGTGCAAGTCCCTTCAAGGAGATCGAGCCTCCACTTGACCTTGATGCTTCGTATACCTATCAACGCATGGACACCCCGTTCTACTTCGGAGATGGTTACGTTAGTGGGCAAGGTACAGTGGAGGGCGAGAGTGCTATCGAGCCTTCCCTGGAGAGGACCATCGCTCAGTGCTCTGCCTTTTCGACCATGGACACTGTCTTGATCGGTAATGCAGAGGACTTCGATGGCCTTTCGAATAATCACCTAGATCACTCTCCCGTTCCTTGGACCAGAGAAGACGTGTTCAACAGCACGTTCATGGATGGAGTCGAGGAGAGTTTCCTTGATGATTATTTGCAGGAGGAGAGCACAGTCGACCTTGCTGAGTTTATGGTCGGATGTAGCACGACTCCTAACTGGGAAACTTCTTCTGAGTCGGATCATGGTTCCGGAGTTATCTGGGTAACGGAGAGTGCTCACACCGAGTCCGATTCCGGAAGTTGGGAGACAGAGAGCGAGCTCTCTGATCTCGACTCCGGAAACAGTTGGGAGACGGAGAGTGAGTACACCGACTCAGAGGAGGAGTTAATCTTGGATTAACTCATTGGCCTACAGACGCGAAATCGCGACAGTTGTGGGATCGCGAACTGCACTGTTCTTCTCTTGTTGACTAAGAGGAGCATAAGATGCAGCGTGAAAAAACAGATCAACAAAAACTAAAAAATGCAGTGCATGGAAGTTTTTGGATACGACTTCTTTGAGCCAAGTTGTTAGACAAAGCTTGGCTCAACCGAGGGGTAGGACAAAGCCTCATCCTACCCCTCATTTTTCCTTCTCCGCTTGTCCGCCTTGTCGTGGCGAGAAGGCTTGCGAGTGTCGATGACGGAGCCAGCTGAGCCGGCGGTAGCAATGAGCTACCAGCAGGGCCACCCTTGCCGGATAGGTGACTCCTCGAGACACCAGACTAAGTAGACAAGCAAGAGGCTCTACATGTAAAACACGAACGCACCCATTCCCTGACTGGGTTATGGACCTCGATAAGGGTACGGATCAAAAGGTGCCGGCTGGTTTACTATTCTGCGAGTCGGCGCCAATTTGCACCTCATTCGTCGCAGGTTCGTTCAGTCTCTCACTCGCAGACTTTCGGGATGTTCGTCGTGCGGTCAAATAACTGCGGTGTAACTCCGTAGTTGGAAAGTAAGAATTGCAGTTGGAATCGCTTGTCTTTCTTTATTTAAGCAATAGTGTGGCTTTTGCCACGTCCTTGAGACGAGTCTATGACGTCGTGGCGAGTTGTTTGTAATCAGAGACGAATTAGTTGTTAATTACATTCAAGGTAACGATACGCAAACACGATTCAACAACATGGCGTAAATCAAGGGGAATTAAATTTTTCGGAACTGTTCCGAGAATTTTTTGAATTATTCCGAGAATTTTTTGAACTATTCTGCGAATAATTTGGAATTATTCCGAGAATTCTTTGAATTATTCTGCGAATAATTTGGAATTATTCCGAGAATTCTTTGAATTATTCTGCGAATTTTTTCGCAGTTTTCCTCTCCGGAGGGTATATAAGGGCGTTCTGACATGTTTCGCGTTCTCGGTTTATCCGGCTATTTTAATTTGTGTATCACGTTTTTCCGGTGCATTCGTTTTAATGATGTTCGTCGTTGGTTTTGTCGCTTTCGTCGCTGCCTTGTGCTTCTGGGGGCTATGGCGAAGGGCCAATTCAGACGCTGTGTCTGTGACCGTCCCTAAGCCTCGCCGCCGCCGTCAATGGGAGAAGCCAGTGCCTCTCGCAGTCGTGCCAGGCATTGGTGCAAGTCCCTTCAAGGAGATCGAGCCTCCACTTGACCTTGATGCTTCGTATACCTATCAACGCATGGACACCCCGTTCTACTTCGGAGATGGTTACGTTAGTGGGCAAGGTACAGTGGAGGGCGAGAGTGCTATCGAGCCTTCCCTGGAGAGGACCATCGCTCAGTGCTCTGCCTTTTCGACCATGGACACTGTCTTGATCGGTAATGCAGAGGACTTCGATGGCCTTTCGAATAATCACCTAGATCACTCTCCCGTTCCTTGGACCAGAGAAGACGTGTTCAACAGCACGTTCATGGATGGAGTCGAGGAGAGTTTCCTTGATGATTATTTGCAGGAGGAGAGCACAGTCGACCTTGCTGAGTTTATGGTCGGATGTAGCACGACTCCTAACTGGGAAACTTCTTCTGAGTCGGATCATGGTTCCGGAGTTATCTGGGTAACGGAGAGTGCTCACACCGAGTCCGATTCCGGAAGTTGGGAGACAGAGAGCGAGCTCTCTGATCTCGACTCCGGAAACAGTTGGGAGACGGAGAGTGAGTACACCGACTCAGAGGAGGAGTTAATCTTGGATTAACTCATTGGCCTACAGACGCGAAATCGCGACAGTTGTGGGATCGCGAACTGCACTGTTCTTCTCTTGTTGACTAAGAGGAGCATAAGATGCAGCGTGAAAAAACAGATCAACAAAAACTAAAAAGTGCAGTGCATGGAAGTTTTTGGATACGACTTCTTTGAGCCAAGTTGTTAGACAAAGCTTGGCTCAACCGAGGGGTAGGACAAAGCCTCATCCTACCCCTCATTTTTCCTTCTCCGCTTGTCCGCCTTGTCGTGGCGAGAAGGCTTGCGAGTGTCGATGACGGAGCCAGCTGAGCCGGCGGTAGCAATGAGCTACCAGCAGGGCCACCCTTGCCGGATAGGTGACTCCTCGAGACACCAGACTAAGTAGACAAGCAAGAGGCTCTACATGTAAAACACGAACGCACCCATTCCCTGACTGGGTTATGGACCTCGATAAGGGTACGGATCAAAAGGTGCCGGCTGGTTTACTATTCTGCGAGTCGGCGCCAATTTGCACCTCATTCGTCGCAGGTTCGTTCAGTCTCTCACTCGCAGACTTTCGGGATGTTCGTCGTGCGGTCAAATAACTGCGGTGTAACTCCGTAGTTGGAAAGTAAGAATTGCAGTTGGAATCGCTTGTCTTTCTTTATTTAAGCAATAGTGTGGCTTTTGCCACGTCCTTGAGACGAGTCTATGACGTCGTGGCGAGTTGTTTGTAATCAGAGACGAATTAGTTGTTAATTACATTCAAGGTAACGATACGCAAACACGATTCAACAACATGGCGTAAATCAAGGGGAATTAAATTTTTCGGAACTGTTCCGAGAATTTTTTGAATTATTCCGAGAATTTTTTGAATTATTCTGCGAATAATTTGGAATTATTCCGAGAATTCTTTGAATTATTCTGCGAATTTTTTCGCAGTTTTCCTCTCCGGAGGGTATATAAGGGCGTTCTGACATGTTTCGCGTTCTCGGTTTATCCGGCTATTTTAATTTGTGTATCACGTTTTTCCGGTGCATTCGTTTTAATGATGTTCGTCGTTGGTTTTGTCGCTTTCGTCGCTGCCTTGTGCTTCTGGGGGCTATGGCGAAGGGCCAATTCAGACGCTGTGTCTGTGACCGTCCCTAAGCCTCGCCGCCGCCGTCAATGGGAGAAGCCAGTGCCTCTCGCAGTCGTGCCAGGCATTGGTGCAAGTCCCTTCAAGGAGATCGAGCCTCCACTTGACCTTGATGCTTCGTATACCTATCAACGCATGGACACCCCGTTCTACTTCGGAGATGGTTACGTTAGTGGGCAAGGTACAGTGGAGGGCGAGAGTGCTATCGAGCCTTCCCTGGAGAGGACCATCGCTCAGTGCTCTGCCTTTTCGACCATGGACACTGTCTTGATCGGTAATGCAGAGGACTTCGATGGCCTTTCGAATAATCACCTAGATCACTCTCCCGTTCCTTGGACCAGAGAAGACGTGTTCAACAGCACGTTCATGGATGGAGTCGAGGAGAGTTTCCTTGATGATTATTTGCAGGAGGAGAGCACAGTCGACCTTGCTGAGTTTATGGTCGGATGTAGCACGACTCCTAACTGGGAAACTTCTTCTGAGTCGGATCATGGTTCCGGAGTTATCTGGGTAACGGAGAGTGCTCACACCGAGTCCGATTCCGGAAGTTGGGAGACAGAGAGCGAGCTCTCTGATCTCGACTCCGGAAACAGTTGGGAGACGGAGAGTGAGTACACCGACTCAGAGGAGGAGTTAATCTTGGATTAACTCATTGGCCTACAGACGCGAAATCGCGACAGTTGTGGGATCGCGAACTGCACTGTTCTTCTCTTGTTGACTAAGAGGAGCATAAGATGCAGCGTGAAAAAACAGATCAACAAAAACTAAAAAATGCAGTGCATGGAAGTTTTTGGATACGACTTCTTTGAGCCAAGTTGTTAGACAAAGCTTGGCTCAACCGAGGGGTAGGACAAAGCCTCATCCTACCCCTCATTTTTCCTTCTCCGCTTGTCCGCCTTGTCGTGGCGAGAAGGCTTGCGAGTGTCGATGACGGAGCCAGCTGAGCCGGCGGTAGCAATGAGCTACCAGCAGGGCCACCCTTGCCGGATAGGTGACTCCTCGAGACACCAGACTAAGTAGACAAGCAAGAGGCTCTACATGTAAAACACGAACGCACCCATTCCCTGACTGGGTTATGGACCTCGATAAGGGTACGGATCAAAAGGTGCCGGCTGGTTTACTATTCTGCGAGTCGGCGCCAATTTGCACCTCATTCGTCGCAGGTTCGTTCAGTCTCTCACTCGCAGACTTTCGGGATGTTCGTCGTGCGGTCAAATAACTGCGGTGTAACTCCGTAGTTGGAAAGTAAGAATTGCAGTTGGAATCGCTTGTCTTTCTTTATTTAAGCAATAGTGTGGCTTTTGCCACGTCCTTGAGACGAGTCTATGACGTCGTGGCGAGTTGTTTGTAATCAGAGACGAATTAGTTGTTAATTACATTCAAGGTAACGATACGCAAACACGATTCAACAACATGGCGTAAATCAAGGGGAATTAAATTTTTCGGAACTGTTCCGAGAATTTTTTGAATTATTCCGAGAATTTTTTGAACTATTCTGCGAATAATTTGGAATTATTCCGAGAATTCTTTGAATTATTCTGCGAATAATTTGGAATTATTCCGAGAATTCTTTGAATTATTCTGCGAATTTTTTCGCAGTTTTCCTCTCCGGAGGGTATATAAGGGCGTTCTGACATGTTTCGCGTTCTCGGTTTATCCGGCTATTTTAATTTGTGTATCACGTTTTTCCGGTGCATTCGTTTTAATGATGTTCGTCGTTGGTTTTGTCGCTTTCGTCGCTGCCTTGTGCTTCTGGGGGCTATGGCGAAGGGCCAATTCAGACGCTGTGTCTGTGACCGTCCCTAAGCCTCGCCGCCGCCGTCAATGGGAGAAGCCAGTGCCTCTCGCAGTCGTGCCAGGCATTGGTGCAAGTCCCTTCAAGGAGATCGAGCCTCCACTTGACCTTGATGCTTCGTATACCTATCAACGCATGGACACCCCGTTCTACTTCGGAGATGGTTACGTTAGTGGGCAAGGTACAGTGGAGGGCGAGAGTGCTATCGAGCCTTCCCTGGAGAGGACCATCGCTCAGTGCTCTGCCTTTTCGACCATGGACACTGTCTTGATCGGTAATGCAGAGGACTTCGATGGCCTTTCGAATAATCACCTAGATCACTCTCCCGTTCCTTGGACCAGAGAAGACGTGTTCAACAGCACGTTCATGGATGGAGTCGAGGAGAGTTTCCTTGATGATTATTTGCAGGAGGAGAGCACAGTCGACCTTGCTGAGTTTATGGTCGGATGTAGCACGACTCCTAACTGGGAAACTTCTTCTGAGTCGGATCATGGTTCCGGAGTTATCTGGGTAACGGAGAGTGCTCACACCGAGTCCGATTCCGGAAGTTGGGAGACAGAGAGCGAGCTCTCTGATCTCGACTCCGGAAACAGTTGGGAGACGGAGAGTGAGTACACCGACTCAGAGGAGGAGTTAATCTTGGATTAACTCATTGGCCTACAGACGCGAAATCGCGACAGTTGTGGGATCGCGAACTGCACTGTTCTTCTCTTGTTGACTAAGAGGAGCATAAGATGCAGCGTGAAAAAACAGATCAACAAAAACTAAAAAGTGCAGTGCATGGAAGTTTTTTGGATACGACTTCTTTGAGCCAAGTTGTTAGACAAAGCTTGGCTCAACCGAGGGGTAGGACAAAGCCTCATCCTACCCCTCATTTTTCCTTCTCCGCTTGTCCGCCTTGTCGTGGCGAGAAGGCTTGCGAGTGTCGATGACGGAGCCAGCTGAGCCGGCGGTAGCAATGAGCTACCAGCAGGGCCACCCTTGCCGGATAGGTGACTCCTCGAGACACCAGACTAAGTAGACAAGCAAGAGGCTCTACATGTAAAACACGAACGCACCCATTCCCTGACTGGGTTATGGACCTCGATAAGGGTACGGATCAAAAGGTGCCGGCTGGTTTACTATTCTGCGAGTCGGCGCCAATTTGCACCTCATTCGTCGCAGGTTCGTTCAGTCTCTCACTCGCAGACTTTCGGGATGTTCGTCGTGCGGTCAAATAACTGCGGTGTAACTCCGTAGTTGGAAAGTAAGAATTGCAGTTGGAATCGCTTGTCTTTCTTTATTTAAGCAATAGTGTGGCTTTTGCCACGTCCTTGAGACGAGTCTATGACGTCGTGGCGAGTTGTTTGTAATCAGAGACGAATTAGTTGTTAATTACATTCAAGGTAACGATACGCAAACACGATTCAACAACATGGCGTAAATCAAGGGGAATTAAATTTTTCGGAACTGTTCCGAGAATTTTTTGAATTATTCCGAGAATTTTTTGAACTATTCTGCGAATAATTTGGAATTATTCCGAGAATTCTTTGAATTATTCTGCGAATAATTTGGAATTATTCCGAGAATTCTTTGAATTATTCTGCGAATTTTTTCGCAGTTTTCCTCTCCGGAGGGTATATAAGGGCGTTCTGACATGTTTCGCGTTCTCGGTTTATCCGGCTATTTTAATTTGTGTATCACGTTTTTCCGGTGCATTCGTTTTAATGATGTTCGTCGTTGGTTTTGTCGCTTTCGTCGCTGCCTTGTGCTTCTGGGGGCTATGGCGAAGGGCCAATTCAGACGCTGTGTCTGTGACCGTCCCTAAGCCTCGCCGCCGCCGTCAATGGGAGAAGCCAGTGCCTCTCGCAGTCGTGCCAGGCATTGGTGCAAGTCCCTTCAAGGAGATCGAGCCTCCACTTGACCTTGATGCTTCGTATACCTATCAACGCATGGACACCCCGTTCTACTTCGGAGATGGTTACGTTAGTGGGCAAGGTACAGTGGAGGGCGAGAGTGCTATCGAGCCTTCCCTGGAGAGGACCATCGCTCAGTGCTCTGCCTTTTCGACCATGGACACTGTCTTGATCGGTAATGCAGAGGACTTCGATGGCCTTTCGAATAATCACCTAGATCACTCTCCCGTTCCTTGGACCAGAGAAGACGTGTTCAACAGCACGTTCATGGATGGAGTCGAGGAGAGTTTCCTTGATGATTATTTGCAGGAGGAGAGCACAGTCGACCTTGCTGAGTTTATGGTCGGATGTAGCACGACTCCTAACTGGGAAACTTCTTCTGAGTCGGATCATGGTTCCGGAGTTATCTGGGTAACGGAGAGTGCTCACACCGAGTCCGATTCCGGAAGTTGGGAGACAGAGAGCGAGCTCTCTGATCTCGACTCCGGAAACAGTTGGGAGACGGAGAGTGAGTACACCGACTCAGAGGAGGAGTTAATCTTGGATTAACTCATTGGCCTACAGACGCGAAATCGCGACAGTTGTGGGATCGCGAACTGCACTGTTCTTCTCTTGTTGCCTAAGAGGAGCATAAGATGCAGCGTGAAAAAACAGATCAACAAAAACTAAAAAATGCAGTGCATGGAAGTTTTTGGATACGACTTCTTTGAGCCAAGTTGTTAGACAAAGCTTGGCTCAACCGAGGGGTAGGACAAAGCCTCATCCTACCCCTCATTTTTCCTTCTCCGCTTGTCCGCCTTGTCGTGGCGAGAAGGCTTGCGAGTGTCGATGACGGAGCCAGCTGAGCCGGCGGTAGCAATGAGCTACCAGCAGGGCCACCCTTGCCGGATAGGTGACTCCTCGAGACACCAGACTAAGTAGACAAGCAAGAGGCTCTACATGTAAAACACGAACGCACCCATTCCCTGACTGGGTTATGGACCTCGATAAGGGTACGGATCAAAAGGTGCCGGCTGGTTTACTATTCTGCGAGTCGGCGCCAATTTGCACCTCATTCGTCGCAGGTTCGTTCAGTCTCTCACTCGCAGACTTTCGGGATGTTCGTCGTGCGGTCAAATAACTGCGGTGTAACTCCGTAGTTGGAAAGTAAGAATTGCAGTTGGAATCGCTTGTCTTTCTTTATTTAAGCAATAGTGTGGCTTTTGCCACGTCCTTGAGACGAGTCTATGACGTCGTGGCGAGTTGTTTGTAATCAGAGACGAATTAGTTGTTAATTACATTCAAGGTAACGATACGCAAACACGATTCAACAACATGGCGTAAATCAAGGGGAATTAAATTTTTCGGAACTGTTCCGAGAATTTTTTGAATTATTCCGAGAATTTTTTGAACTATTCTGCGAATAATTTGGAATTATTCCGAGAATTCTTTGAATTATTCTGCGAATAATTTGGAATTATTCCGAGAATTCTTTGAATTATTCTGCGAATTTTTTCGCAGTTTTCCTCTCCGGAGGGTATATAAGGGCGTTCTGACATGTTTCGCGTTCTCGGTTTATCCGGCTATTTTAATTTGTGTATCACGTTTTTCCGGTGCATTCGTTTTAATGATGTTCGTCGTTGGTTTTGTCGCTTTCGTCGCTGCCTTGTGCTTCTGGGGGCTATGGCGAAGGGCCAATTCAGACGCTGTGTCTGTGACCGTCCCTAAGCCTCGCCGCCGCCGTCAATGGGAGAAGCCAGTGCCTCTCGCAGTCGTGCCAGGCATTGGTGCAAGTCCCTTCAAGGAGATCGAGCCTCCACTTGACCTTGATGCTTCGTATACCTATCAACGCATGGACACCCCGTTCTACTTCGGAGATGGTTACGTTAGTGGGCAAGGTACAGTGGAGGGCGAGAGTGCTATCGAGCCTTCCCTGGAGAGGACCATCGCTCAGTGCTCTGCCTTTTCGACCATGGACACTGTCTTGATCGGTAATGCAGAGGACTTCGATGGCCTTTCGAATAATCACCTAGATCACTCTCCCGTTCCTTGGACCAGAGAAGACGTGTTCAACAGCACGTTCATGGATGGAGTCGAGGAGAGTTTCCTTGATGATTATTTGCAGGAGGAGAGCACAGTCGACCTTGCTGAGTTTATGGTCGGATGTAGCACGACTCCTAACTGGGAAACTTCTTCTGAGTCGGATCATGGTTCCGGAGTTATCTGGGTAACGGAGAGTGCTCACACCGAGTCCGATTCCGGAAGTTGGGAGACAGAGAGCGAGCTCTCTGATCTCGACTCCGGAAACAGTTGGGAGACGGAGAGTGAGTACACCGACTCAGAGGAGGAGTTAATCTTGGATTAACTCATTGGCCTACAGACGCGAAATCGCGACAGTTGTGGGATCGCGAACTGCACTGTTCTTCTCTTGTTGACTAAGAGGAGCATAAGATGCAGCGTGAAAAAACAGATCAACAAAAACTAAAAAATGCAGTGCATGGAAGTTTTTGGATACGACTTCTTTGAGCCAAGTTGTTAGACAAAGCTTGGCTCAACCGAGGGGTAGGACAAAGCCTCATCCTACCCCTCATTTTTCCTTCTCCGCTTGTCCGCCTTGTCGTGGCGAGAAGGCTTGCGAGTGTCGATGACGGAGCCAGCTGAGCCGGCGGTAGCAATGAGCTACCAGCAGGGCCACCCTTGCCGGATAGGTGACTCCTCGAGACACCAGACTAAGTAGACAAGCAAGAGGCTCTACATGTAAAACACGAACGCACCCATTCCCTGACTGGGTTATGGACCTCGATAAGGGTACGGATCAAAAGGTGCCGGCTGGTTTACTATTCTGCGAGTCGGCGCCAATTTGCACCTCATTCGTCGCAGGTTCGTTCAGTCTCTCACTCGCAGACTTTCGGGATGTTCGTCGTGCGGTCAAATAACTGCGGTGTAACTCCGTAGTTGGAAAGTAAGAATTGCAGTTGGAATCGCTTGTCTTTCTTTATTTAAGCAATAGTGTGGCTTTTGCCACGTCCTTGAGACGAGTCTATGACGTCGTGGCGAGTTGTTTGTAATCAGAGACGAATTAGTTGTTAATTACATTCAAGGTAACGATACGCAAACACGATTCAACAACATGGCGTAAATCAAGGGGAATTAAATTTTTCGGAACTGTTCCGAGAATTTTTTGAATTATTCCGAGAATTTTTTGAACTATTCTGCGAATAATTTGGAATTATTCCGAGAATTCTTTGAATTATTCTGCGAATAATTTGGAATTATTCCGAGAATTCTTTGAATTATTCTGCGAATTTTTTCGCAGTTTTCCTCTCCGGAGGGTATATAAGGGCGTTCTGACATGTTTCGCGTTCTCTGTTTATCCGGCTATTTTAATTTGTGTATCACGTTTTTCCGGTGCATTCGTTTTAATGATGTTCGTCGTTGGTTTTGTCGCTTTCGTCGCTGCCTTGTGCTTCTGGGGGCTATGGCGAAGGGCCAATTCAGACGCTGTGTCTGTGACCGTCCCTAAGCCTCGCCGCCGCCGTCAATGGGAGAAGCCAGTGCCTCTCGCAGTCGTGCCAGGCATTGGTGCAAGTCCCTTCAAGGAGATCGAGCCTCCACTTGACCTTGATGCTTCGTATACCTATCAACGCATGGACACCCCGTTCTACTTCGGAGATGGTTACGTTAGTGGGCAAGGTACAGTGGAGGGCGAGAGTGCTATCGAGCCTTCCCTGGAGAGGACCATCGCTCAGTGCTCTGCCTTTTCGACCATGGACACTGTCTTGATCGGTAATGCAGAGGACTTCGATGGCCTTTCGAATAATCACCTAGATCACTCTCCCGTTCCTTGGACCAGAGAAGACGTGTTCAACAGCACGTTCATGGATGGAGTCGAGGAGAGTTTCCTTGATGATTATTTGCAGGAGGAGAGCACAGTCGACCTTGCTGAGTTTATGGTCGGATGTAGCACGACTCCTAACTGGGAAACTTCTTCTGAGTCGGATCATGGTTCCGGAGTTATCTGGGTAACGGAGAGTGCTCACACCGAGTCCGATTCCGGAAGTTGGGAGACAGAGAGCGAGCTCTCTGATCTCGACTCCGGAAACAGTTGGGAGACGGAGAGTGAGTACACCGACTCAGAGGAGGAGTTAATCTTGGATTAACTCATTGGCCTACAGACGCGAAATCGCGACAGTTGTGGGATCGCGAACTGCACTGTTCTTCTCTTGTTGACTAAGAGGAGCATAAGATGCAGCGTGAAAAAACAGATCAACAAAAACTAAAAAATGCAGTGCATGGAAGTTTTTGGATACGACTTCTTTGAGCCAAGTTGTTAGACAAAGCTTGGCTCAACCGAGGGGTAGGACAAAGCCTCATCCTACCCCTCATTTTTCCTTCTCCGCTTGTCCGCCTTGTCGTGGCGAGAAGGCTTGCGAGTGTCGATGACGGAGCCAGCTGAGCCGGCGGTAGCAATGAGCTACCAGCAGGGCCACCCTTGCCGGATAGGTGACTCCTCGAGACACCAGACTAAGTAGACAAGCAAGAGGCTCTACATGTAAAACACGAACGCACCCATTCCCTGACTGGGTTATGGACCTCGATAAGGGTACGGATCAAAAGGTGCCGGCTGGTTTACTATTCTGCGAGTCGGCGCCAATTTGCACCTCATTCGTCGCAGGTTCGTTCAGTCTCTCACTCGCAGACTTTCGGGATGTTCGTCGTGCGGTCAAATAACTGCGGTGTAACTCCGTAGTTGGAAAGTAAGAATTGCAGTTGGAATCGCTTGTCTTTCTTTATTTAAGCAATAGTGTGGCTTTTGCCACGTCCTTGAGACGAGTCTATGACGTCGTGGCGAGTTGTTTGTAATCAGAGACGAATTAGTTGTTAATTACATTCAAGGTAACGATACGCAAACACGATTCAACAACATGGCGTAAATCAAGGGGAATTAAATTTTTCGGAACTGTTCCGAGAATTTTTTGAATTATTCCGAGAATTTTTTGAACTATTCTGCGAATAATTTGGAATTATTCCGAGAATTCTTTGAATTATTCTGCGAATAATTTGGAATTATTCCGAGAATTCTTTGAATTATTCTGCGAATTTTTTCGCAGTTTTCCTCTCCGGAGGGTATATAAGGGCGTTCTGACATGTTTCGCGTTCTCGGTTTATCCGGCTATTTTAATTTGTGTATCACGTTTTTCCGGTGCATTCGTTTTAATGATGTTCGTCGTTGGTTTTGTCGCTTTCGTCGCTGCCTTGTGCTTCTGGGGGCTATGGCGAAGGGCCAATTCAGACGCTGTGTCTGTGACCGTCCCTAAGCCTCGCCGCCGCCGTCAATGGGAGAAGCCAGTGCCTCTCGCAGTCGTGCCAGGCATTGGTGCAAGTCCCTTCAAGGAGATCGAGCCTCCACTTGACCTTGATGCTTCGTATACCTATCAACGCATGGACACCCCGTTCTACTTCGGAGATGGTTACGTTAGTGGGCAAGGTACAGTGGAGGGCGAGAGTGCTATCGAGCCTTCCCTGGAGAGGACCATCGCTCAGTGCTCTGCCTTTTCGACCATGGACACTGTCTTGATCGGTAATGCAGAGGACTTCGATGGCCTTTCGAATAATCACCTAGATCACTCTCCCGTTCCTTGGACCAGAGAAGACGTGTTCAACAGCACGTTCATGGATGGAGTCGAGGAGAGTTTCCTTGATGATTATTTGCAGGAGGAGAGCACAGTCGACCTTGCTGAGTTTATGGTCGGATGTAGCACGACTCCTAACTGGGAAACTTCTTCTGAGTCGGATCATGGTTCCGGAGTTATCTGGGTAACGGAGAGTGCTCACACCGAGTCCGATTCCGGAAGTTGGGAGACAGAGAGCGAGCTCTCTGATCTCGACTCCGGAAACAGTTGGGAGACGGAGAGTGAGTACACCGACTCAGAGGAGGAGTTAATCTTGGATTAACTCATTGGCCTACAGACGCGAAATCGCGACAGTTGTGGGATCGCGAACTGCACTGTTCTTCTCTTGTTGACTAAGAGGAGCATAAGATGCAGCGTGAAAAAACAGATCAACAAAAACTAAAAAATGCAGTGCATGGAAGTTTTTGGATACGACTTCTTTGAGCCAAGTTGTTAGACAAAGCTTGGCTCAACCGAGGGGTAGGACAAAGCCTCATCCTACCCCTCATTTTTCCTTCTCCGCTTGTCCGCCTTGTCGTGGCGAGAAGGCTTGCGAGTGTCGATGACGGAGCCAGCTGAGCCGGCGGTAGCAATGAGCTACCAGCAGGGCCACCCTTGCCGGATAGGTGACTCCTCGAGACACCAGACTAAGTAGACAAGCAAGAGGCTCTACATGTAAAACACGAACGCACCCATTCCCTGACTGGGTTATGGACCTCGATAAGGGTACGGATCAAAAGGTGCCGGCTGGTTTACTATTCTGCGAGTCGGCGCCAATTTGCACCTCATTCGTCGCAGGTTCGTTCAGTCTCTCATTCGCAGACTTTCGGGATGTTCGTCGTGCGGTCAAATAACTGCGGTGTAACTCCGTAGTTGGAAAGTAAGAATTGCAGTTGGAATCGCTTGTCTTTCTTTATTTAAGCAATAGTGTGGCTTTTGCCACGTCCTTGAGACGAGTCTATGACGTCGTGGCGAGTTGTTTGTAATCAGAGACGAATTAGTTGTTAATTACATTCAAGGTAACGATACGCAAACACGATTCAACAACATGGCGTAAATCAAGGGGAATTAAATTTTTCGGAACTGTTCCGAGAATTTTTTGAATTATTCCGAGAATTTTTTGAACTATTCTGCGAATAATTTGGAATTATTCCGAGAATTCTTTGAATTTTTCTGCGAATAATTTGGAATTATTCCGAGAATTCTTTGAATTTTTCTGCGAATAATTTGGAATTATTCCGAGAATTCTTTGAATTATTCTGCGAATTTTTTCGCAGTTTTCCTCCTCGGAGGGTATATAAGGGCGTTCTGACATGTTTCGCGTTCTCGGTTTATCCGGCTATTTTAATTTGTGTATCACGTTTTTCCGGTGCATTCGTTTTAATGATGTTCGTCGTTGGTTTTGTCGCTTTCGTCGCTGCCTTGTGCTTCTGGGGGCTATGGCGAAGGGCCAATTCAGACGCTGTGTCTGTGACCGTCCCTAAGCCTCGCCGCCGCCGTCAATGGCAGAAGCCAGTGCCTCTCGCAGTCGTGCCAGGCATTGGTGCAAGTCCCTTCAAGGAGATCGAGCCTCCACTTGACCTTGATGCTTCGTATACCTATCAACGCATGGACACCCCGTTCTACTTCGGAGATGGTTACGTTAGTGGGCAAGGTACAGTGGAGGGCGAGAGTGCTATCGAGCCTTCCCTGGAGAGGACCATCGCTCAGTGCTCTGCCTTTTCGACCATGGACACTGTCTTGATCGGTAATGCAGAGGACTTCGATGGCCTTTCGAATAATCACCTAGATCACTCTCCCGTTCCTTGGACCAGAGAAGACGTGTTCAACAGCACGTTCATGGATGGAGTCGAGGAGAGTTTCCTTGATGATTATTTGCAGGAGGAGAGCACAGTCGACCTTGCTGAGTTTATGGTCGGATGTAGCACGACTCCTAACTGGGAAACTTCTTCTGAGTCGGATCATGGTTCCGGAGTTATCTGGGTAACGGAGAGTGCTCACACCGAGTCCGATTCCGGAAGTTGGGAGACAGAGAGCGAGCTCTCTGATCTCGACTCCGGAAACAGTTGGGAGACGGAGAGTGAGTACACCGACTCAGAGGAGGAGTTAATCTTGGATTAACTCATTGGCCTACAGACGCGAAATCGCGACAGTTGTGGGATCGCGAACTGCACTGTTCTTCTCTTGTTGACTAAGAGGAGCATAAGATGCAGCGTGAAAAAACAGATCAACAAAAACTAAAAAATGCAGTGCATGGAAGTTTTTGGATACGACTTCTTTGAGCCAAGTTGTTAGACAAAGCTTGGCTCAACCGAGGGGTAGGACAAAGCCTCATCCTACCCCTCATTTTTCCTTCTCCGCTTGTCCGCCTTGTCGTGGCGAGAAGGCTTGCGAGTGTCGATGACGGAGCCAGCTGAGCCGGCGGTAGCAATGAGCTACCAGCAGGGCCACCCTTGCCGGATAGGTGACTCCTCGAGACACCAGACTAAGTAGACAAGCAAGAGGCTCTACATGTAAAACACGAACGCACCCATTCCCTGACTGGGTTATGGACCTCGATAAGGGTACGGATCAAAAGGTGCCGGCTGGTTTACTATTCTGCGAGTCGGCGCCAATTTGCACCTCATTCGTCGCAGGTTCGTTCAGTCTCTCACTCGCAGACTTTCGGGATGTTCGTCGTGCGGTCAAATAACTGCGGTGTAACTCCGTAGTTGGAAAGTAAGAATTGCAGTTGGAATCGCTTGTCTTTCTTTATTTAAGCAATAGTGTGGCTTTTGCCACGTCCTTGAGACGAGTCTATGACGTCGTGGCGAGTTGTTTGTAATCAGAGACGAATTAGTTGTTAATTACATTCAAGGTAACGATACGCAAACACGATTCAACAACATGGCGTAAATCAAGGGGAATTAAATTTTTCGGAACTGTTCCGAGAATTTTTTGAATTATTCCGAGAATTTTTTGAACTATTCTGCGAATAATTTGGAATTATTCCGAGAATTCTTTGAATTTTTCTGCGAATAATTTGGAATTATTCCGAGAATTCTTTGAATTTTTCTGCGAATAATTTGGAATTATTCCGAGAATTCTTTGAATTATTCTGCGAATTTTTTCGCAGTTTTCCTCCTCGGAGGGTATATAAGGGCGTTCTGACATGTTTCGCGTTCTCGGTTTATCCGGCTATTTTAATTTGTGTATCACGTTTTTCCGGTGCATTCGTTTTAATGATGTTCGTCGTTGGTTTTGTCGCTTTCGTCGCTGCCTTGTGCTTCTGGGGGCTATGGCGAAGGGCCAATTCAGACGCTGTGTCTGTGACCGTCCCTAAGCCTCGCCGCCGCCGTCAATGGGAGAAGCCAGTGCCTCTCGCAGTCGTGCCAGGCATTGGTGCAAGTCCCTTCAAGGAGATCGAGCCTCCACTTGACCTTGATGCTTCGTATACCTATCAACGCATGGACACCCCGTTCTACTTCGGAGATGGTTACGTTAGTGGGCAAGGTACAGTGGAGGGCGAGAGTGCTATCGAGCCTTCCCTGGAGAGGACCATCGCTCAGTGCTCTGCCTTTTCGACCATGGACACTGTCTTGATCGGTAATGCAGAGGACTTCGATGGCCTTTCGAATAATCACCTAGATCACTCTCCCGTTCCTTGGACCAGAGAAGACGTGTTCAACAGCACGTTCATGGATGGAGTCGAGGAGAGTTTCCTTGATGATTATTTGCAGGAGGAGAGCACAGTCGACCTTGCTGAGTTTATGGTCGGATGTAGCACGACTCCTAACTGGGAAACTTCTTCTGAGTCGGATCATGGTTCCGGAGTTATCTGGGTAACGGAGAGTGCTCACACCGAGTCCGATTCCGGAAGTTGGGAGACAGAGAGCGAGCTCTCTGATCTCGACTCCGGAAACAGTTGGGAGACGGAGAGTGAGTACACCGACTCAGAGGAGGAGTTAATCTTGGATTAACTCATTGGCCTACAGACGCGAAATCGCGACAGTTGTGGGATCGCGAACTGCACTGTTCTTCTCTTGTTGACTAAGAGGAGCATAAGATGCAGCGTGAGAAAACAGATCAACAAAAACTAAAAAATGCAGTGCATGGAAGTTTTTGGATACGACTTCTTTGAGCCAAGTTGTTAGACAAAGCTTGGCTCAACCGAGGGGTAGGACAAAGCCTCATCCTACCCCTCATTTTTCCTTCTCCGCTTGTCCGCCTTGTCGTGGCGAGAAGGCTTGCGAGTGTCGATGACGGAGCCAGCTGAGCCGGCGGTAGCAATGAGCTACCAGCAGGGCCACCCTTGCCGGATAGGTGACTCCTCGAGACACCAGACTAAGTAGACAAGCAAGAGGCTCTACATGTAAAACACGAACGCACCCATTCCCTGACTGGGTTATGGACCTCGATAAGGGTACGGATCAAAAGGTGCCGGCTGGTTTACTATTCTGCGAGTCGGCGCCAATTTGCACCTCATTCGTCGCAGGTTCGTTCAGTCTCTCACTCGCAGACTTTCGGGATGTTCGTCGTGCGGTCAAATAACTGCGGTGTAACTCCGTAGTTGGAAAGTAAGAATTGCAGTTGGAATCGCTTGTCTTTCTTTATTTAAGCAATAGTGTGGCTTTTGCCACGTCCTTGAGACGAGTCTATGACGTCGTGGCGAGTTGTTTGTAATCAGAGACGAATTAGTTGTTAATTACATTCAAGGTAACGATACGCAAACACGATTCAACAACATGGCGTAAATCAAGGGGAATTAAATTTTTCGGAACTGTTCCGAGAATTTTTTGAATTATTCCGAGAATTTTTTGAACTATTCTGCGAATAATTTGGAATTATTCCGAGAATTCTTTGAATTATTCTGCGAATAATTTGGAATTATTCCGAGAATTCTTTGAATTATTCTGCGAATTTTTTCGCAGTTTTCCTCTCCGGAGGGTATATAAGGGCGTTCTGACATGTTTCGCGTTCTCGGTTTATCCGGCTATTTTAATTTGTGTATCACGTTTTTCCGGTGCATTCGTTTTAATGATGTTCGTCGTTGGTTTTGTCGCTTTCGTCGCTGCCTTGTGCTTCTGGGGGCTATGGCGAAGGGCCAATTCAGACGCTGTGTCTGTGACCGTCCCTAAGCCTCGCCGCCGCCGTCAATGGGAGAAGCCAGTGCCTCTCGCAGTCGTGCCAGGCATTGGTGCAAGTCCCTTCAAGGAGATCGAGCCTCCACTTGACCTTGATGCTTCGTATACCTATCAACGCATGGACACCCCGTTCTACTTCGGAGATGGTTACGTTAGTGGGCAAGGTACAGTGGAGGGCGAGAGTGCTATCGAGCCTTCCCTGGAGAGGACCATCGCTCAGTGCTCTGCCTTTTCGACCATGGACACTGTCTTGATCGGTAATGCAGAGGACTTCGATGGCCTTTCGAATAATCACCTAGATCACTCTCCCGTTCCTTGGACCAGAGAAGACGTGTTCAACAGCACGTTCATGGATGGAGTCGAGGAGAGTTTCCTTGATGATTATTTGCAGGAGGAGAGCACAGTCGACCTTGCTGAGTTTATGGTCGGATGTAGCACGACTCCTAACTGGGAAACTTCTTCTGAGTCGGATCATGGTTCCGGAGTTATCTGGGTAACGGAGAGTGCTCACACCGAGTCCGATTCCGGAAGTTGGGAGACAGAGAGCGAGCTCTCTGATCTCGACTCCGGAAACAGTTGGGAGACGGAGAGTGAGTACACCGACTCAGAGGAGGAGTTAATCTTGGATTAACTCATTGGCCTACAGACGCGAAATCGCGACAGTTGTGGGATCGCGAACTGCACTGTTCTTCTCTTGTTGACTAAGAGGAGCATAAGATGCAGCGTGAAAAAACAGATCAACAAAAACTAAAAAATGCAGTGCATGGAAGTTTTTGGATACGACTTCTTTGAGCCAAGTTGTTAGACAAAGCTTGGCTCAACCGAGGGGTAGGACAAAGCCTCATCCTACCCCTCATTTTTCCTTCTCCGCTTGTCCGCCTTGTCGTGGCGAGAAGGCTTGCGAGTGTCGATGACGGAGCCAGCTGAGCCGGCGGTAGCAATGAGCTACCAGCAGGGCCACCCTTGCCGGATAGGTGACTCCTCGAGACACCAGACTAAGTAGACAAGCAAGAGGCTCTACATGTAAAACACGAACGCACCCATTCCCTGACTGGGTTATGGACCTCGATAAGGGTACGGATCAAAAGGTGCCGGCTGGTTTACTATTCTGCGAGTCGGCGCCAATTTGCACCTCATTCGTCGCAGGTTCGTTCAGTCTCTCACTCGCAGACTTTCGGGATGTTCGTCGTGCGGTCAAATAACTGCAGTGTAACTCCGTAGTTGGAAAGTAAGAATTGCAGTTGGAATCGCTTGTCTTTCTTTATTTAAGCAATAGTGTGGCTTTTGCCACGTCCTTGAGACGAGTCTATGACGTCGTGGCGAGTTGTTTGTAATCAGAGACGAATTAGTTGTTAATTACATTCAAGGTAACGATACGCAAACACGATTCAACAACATGGCGTAAATCAAGGGGAATTAAATTTTTCGGAACTGTTCCGAGAATTTTTTGAATTATTCCGAGAATTTTTTGAACTATTCTGCGAATAATTTGGAATTATTCCGAGAATTCTTTGAATTATTCTGCGAATAATTTGGAATTATTCCGAGAATTCTTTGAATTATTCTGCGAATTTTTTCGCAGTTTTCCTCTCCGGAGGGTATATAAGGGCGTTCTGACATGTTTCGCGTTCTCGGTTTATCCGGCTATTTTAATTTGTGTATCACGTTTTTCCGGTGCATTCGTTTTAATGATGTTCGTCGTTGGTTTTGTCGCTTTCGTCGCTGCCTTGTGCTTCTGGGGGCTATGGCGAAGGGCCAATTCAGACGCTGTGTCTGTGACCGTCCCTAAGCCTCGCCGCCGCCGTCAATGGGAGAAGCCAGTGCCTCTCGCAGTCGTGCCAGGCATTGGTGCAAGTCCCTTCAAGGAGATCGAGCCTCCACTTGACCTTGATGCTTCGTATACCTATCAACGCATGGACACCCCGTTCTACTTCGGAGATGGTTACGTTAGTGGGCAAGGTACAGTGGAGGGCGAGAGTGCTATCGAGCCTTCCCTGGAGAGGACCATCGCTCAGTGCTCTGCCTTTTCGACCATGGACACTGTCTTGATCGGTAATGCAGAGGACTTCGATGGCCTTTCGAATAATCACCTAGATCACTCTCCCGTTCCTTGGACCAGAGAAGACGTGTTCAACAGCACGTTCATGGATGGAGTCGAGGAGAGTTTCCTTGATGATTATTTGCAGGAGGAGAGCACAGTCGACCTTGCTGAGTTTATGGTCGGATGTAGCACGACTCCTAACTGGGAAACTTCTTCTGAGTCGGATCATGGTTCCGGAGTTATCTGGGTAACGGAGAGTGCTCACACCGAGTCCGATTCCGGAAGTTGGGAGACAGAGAGCGAGCTCTCTGATCTCGACTCCGGAAACAGTTGGGAGACGGAGAGTGAGTACACCGACTCAGAGGAGGAGTTAATCTTGGATTAACTCATTGGCCTACAGACGCGAAATCGCGACAGTTGTGGGATCGCGAACTGCACTGTTCTTCTCTTGTTGACTAAGAGGAGCATAAGATGCAGCGTGAGAAAACAGATCAACAAAAACTAAAAAATGCAGTGCATGGAAGTTTTTGGATACGACTTCTTTGAGCCAAGTTGTTAGACAAAGCTTGGCTCAACCGAGGGGTAGGACAAAGCCTCATCCTACCCCTCATTTTTCCTTCTCCGCTTGTCCGCCTTGTCGTGGCGAGAAGGCTTGCGAGTGTCGATGACGGAGCCAGCTGAGCCGGCGGTAGCAATGAGCTACCAGCAGGGCCACCCTTGCCGGATAGGTGACTCCTCGAGACACCAGACTAAGTAGACAAGCAAGAGGCTCTACATGTAAAACACGAACGCACCCATTCCCTGACTGGGTTATGGACCTCGATAAGGGTACGGATCAAAAGGTGCCGGCTGGTTTACTATTCTGCGAGTCGGCGCCAATTTGCACCTCATTCGTCGCAGGTTCGTTCAGTCTCTCACTCGCAGACTTTCGGGATGTTCGTCGTGCGGTCAAATAACTGCGGTGTAACTCCGTAGTTGGAAAGTAAGAATTGCAGTTGGAATCGCTTGTCTTTCTTTATTTAAGCAATAGTGTGGCTTTTGCCACGTCCTTGAGACGAGTCTATGACGTCGTGGCGAGTTGTTTGTAATCAGAGACGAATTAGTTGTTAATTACATTCAAGGTAACGATACGCAAACACGATTCAACAACATGGCGTAAATCAAGGGGAATTAAATTTTTCGGAACTGTTCCGAGAATTTTTTGAATTATTCCGAGAATTTTTTGAACTATTCTGCGAATAATTTGGAATTATTCCGAGAATTCTTTGAATTATTCTGCGAATAATTTGGAATTATTCCGAGAATTCTTTGAATTATTCTGCGAATTTTTTCGCAGTTTTCCTCTCCGGAGGGTATATAAGGGCGTTCTGACATGTTTCGCGTTCTCGGTTTATCCGGCTATTTTAATTTGTGTATCACGTTTTTCCGGTGCATTCGTTTTAATGATGTTCGTCGTTGGTTTTGTCGCTTTCGTCGCTGCCTTGTGCTTCTGGGGGCTATGGCGAAGGGCCAATTCAGACGCTGTGTCTGTGACCGTCCCTAAGCCTCGCCGCCGCCGTCAATGGGAGAAGCCAGTGCCTCTCGCAGTCGTGCCAGGCATTGGTGCAAGTCCCTTCAAGGAGATCGAGCCTCCACTTGACCTTGATGCTTCGTATACCTATCAACGCATGGACACCCCGTTCTACTTCGGAGATGGTTACGTTAGTGGGCAAGGTACAGTGGAGGGCGAGAGTGCTATCGAGCCTTCCCTGGAGAGGACCATCGCTCAGTGCTCTGCCTTTTCGACCATGGACACTGTCTTGATCGGTAATGCAGAGGACTTCGATGGCCTTTCGAATAATCACCTAGATCACTCTCCCGTTCCTTGGACCAGAGAAGACGTGTTCAACAGCACGTTCATGGATGGAGTCGAGGAGAGTTTCCTTGATGATTATTTGCAGGAGGAGAGCACAGTCGACCTTGCTGAGTTTATGGTCGGATGTAGCACGACTCCTAACTGGGAAACTTCTTCTGAGTCGGATCATGGTTCCGGAGTTATCTGGGTAACGGAGAGTGCTCACACCGAGTCCGATTCCGGAAGTTGGGAGACAGAGAGCGAGCTCTCTGATCTCGACTCCGGAAACAGTTGGGAGACGGAGAGTGAGTACACCGACTCAGAGGAGGAGTTAATCTTGGATTAACTCATTGGCCTACAGACGCGAAATCGCGACAGTTGTGGGATCGCGAACTGCACTGTTCTTCTCTTGTTGACTAAGAGGAGCATAAGATGCAGCGTGAAAAAACAGATCAACAAAAACTAAAAAATGCAGTGCATGGAAGTTTTTGGATACGACTTCTTTGAGCCAAGTTGTTAGACAAAGCTTGGCTCAACCGAGGGGTAGGACAAAGCCTCATCCTACCCCTCATTTTTCCTTCTCCGCTTGTCCGCCTTGTCGTGGCGAGAAGGCTTGCGAGTGTCGATGACGGAGCCAGCTGAGCCGGCGGTAGCAATGAGCTACCAGCAGGGCCACCCTTGCCGGATAGGTGACTCCTCGAGACACCAGACTAAGTAGACAAGCAAGAGGCTCTACATGTAAAACACGAACGCACCCATTCCCTGACTGGGTTATGGACCTCGATAAGGGTACGGATCAAAAGGTGCCGGCTGGTTTACTATTCTGCGAGTCGGCGCCAATTTGCACCTCATTCGTCGCAGGTTCGTTCAGTCTCTCACTCGCAGACTTTCGGGATGTTCGTCGTGCGGTCAAATAACTGCGGTGTAACTCCGTAGTTGGAAAGTAAGAATTGCAGTTGGAATCGCTTGTCTTTCTTTATTTAAGCAATAGTGTGGCTTTTGCCACGTCCTTGAGACGAGTCTATGACGTCGTGGCGAGTTGTTTGTAATCAGAGACGAATTAGTTGTTAATTACATTCAAGGTAACGATACGCAAACACGATTCAACAACATGGCGTAAATCAAGGGGAATTAAATTTTTCGGAACTGTTCCGAGAATTTTTTGAATTATTCCGAGAATTTTTTGAACTATTCTGCGAATAATTTGGAATTATTCCGAGAATTCTTTGAATTATTCTGCGAATAATTTGGAATTATTCCGAGAATTCTTTGAATTATTCTGCGAATTTTTTCGCAGTTTTCCTCTCCGGAGGGTATATAAGGGCGTTCTGACATGTTTCGCGTTCTCGGTTTATCCGGCTATTTTAATTTGTGTATCACGTTTTTCCGGTGCATTCGTTTTAATGATGTTCGTCGTTGGTTTTGTCGCTTTCGTCGCTGCCTTGTGCTTCTGGGGGCTATGGCGAAGGGCCAATTCAGACGCTGTGTCTGTGACCGTCCCTAAGCCTCGCCGCCGCCGTCAATGGGAGAAGCCAGTGCCTCTCGCAGTCGTGCCAGGCATTGGTGCAAGTCCCTTCAAGGAGATCGAGCCTCCACTTGACCTTGATGCTTCGTATACCTATCAACGCATGGACACCCCGTTCTACTTCGGAGATGGTTACGTTAGTGGGCAAGGTACAGTGGAGGGCGAGAGTGCTATCGAGCCTTCCCTGGAGAGGACCATCGCTCAGTGCTCTGCCTTTTCGACCATGGACACTGTCTTGATCGGTAATGCAGAGGACTTCGATGGCCTTTCGAATAATCACCTAGATCACTCTCCCGTTCCTTGGACCAGAGAAGACGTGTTCAACAGCACGTTCATGGATGGAGTCGAGGAGAGTTTCCTTGATGATTATTTGCAGGAGGAGAGCACAGTCGACCTTGCTGAGTTTATGGTCGGATGTAGCACGACTCCTAACTGGGAAACTTCTTCTGAGTCGGATCATGGTTCCGGAGTTATCTGGGTAACGGAGAGTGCTCACACCGAGTCCGATTCCGGAAGTTGGGAGACAGAGAGCGAGCTCTCTGATCTCGACTCCGGAAACAGTTGGGAGACGGAGAGTGAGTACACCGACTCAGAGGAGGAGTTAATCTTGGATTAACTCATTGGCCTACAGACGCGAAATCGCGACAGTTGTGGGATCGCGAACTGCACTGTTCTTCTCTTGTTGACTAAGAGGAGCATAAGATGCAGCGTGAGAAAACAGATCAACAAAAACTAAAAAATGCAGTGCATGGAAGTTTTTGGATACGACTTCTTTGAGCCAAGTTGTTAGACAAAGCTTGGCTCAACCGAGGGGTAGGACAAAGCCTCATCCTACCCCTCATTTTTCCTTCTCCGCTTGTCCGCCTTGTCGTGGCGAGAAGGCTTGCGAGTGTCGATGACGGAGCCAGCTGAGCCGGCGGTAGCAATGAGCTACCAGCAGGGCCACCCTTGCCGGATAGGTGACTCCTCGAGACACCAGACTAAGTAGACAAGCAAGAGGCTCTACATGTAAAACACGAACGCACCCATTCCCTGACTGGGTTATGGACCTCGATAAGGGTACGGATCAAAAGGTGCCGGCTGGTTTACTATTCTGCGAGTCGGCGCCAATTTGCACCTCATTCGTCGCAGGTTCGTTCAGTCTCTCACTCGCAGACTTTCGGGATGTTCGTCGTGCGGTCAAATAACTGCGGTGTAACTCCGTAGTTGGAAAGTAAGAATTGCAGTTGGAATCGCTTGTCTTTCTTTATTTAAGCAATAGTGTGGCTTTTGCCACGTCCTTGAGACGAGTCTATGACGTCGTGGCGAGTTGTTTGTAATCAGAGACGAATTAGTTGTTAATTACATTCAAGGTAACGATACGCAAACACGATTCAACAACATGGCGTAAATCAAGGGGAATTAAATTTTTCGGAACTGTTCCGAGAATTTTTTGAATTATTCCGAGAATTTTTTGAACTATTCTGCGAATAATTTGGAATTATTCCGAGAATTCTTTGAATTATTCTGCGAATAATTTGGAATTATTCCGAGAATTCTTTGAATTATTCTGCGAATTTTTTCGCAGTTTTCCTCTCCGGAGGGTATATAAGGGCGTTCTGACATGTTTCGCGTTCTCGGTTTATCCGGCTATTTTAATTTGTGTATCACGTTTTTCCGGTGCATTCGTTTTAATGATGTTCGTCGTTG
The DNA here is from genome assembly GCF_987345545.1 of Pholcus phalangioides. NCBI lineage: Eukaryota > Metazoa > Arthropoda > Arachnida > Araneae > Pholcidae > Pholcus > Pholcus phalangioides. The sequence continues at coordinate 5,830,510 of NW_028301637.1, forward strand.
GTTTTGTCGCTTTCGTCGCTGCCTTGTGCTTCTGGGGGCTATGGCGAAGGGCCAATTCAGACGCTGTGTCTGTGACCGTCCCTAAGCCTCGCCGCCGCCGTCAATGGGAGAAGCCAGTGCCTCTCGCAGTCGTGCCAGGCATTGGTGCAAGTCCCTTCAAGGAGATCGAGCCTCCACTTGACCTTGATGCTTCGTATACCTATCAACGCATGGACACCCCGTTCTACTTCGGAGATGGTTACGTTAGTGGGCAAGGTACAGTGGAGGGCGAGAGTGCTATCGAGCCTTCCCTGGAGAGGACCATCGCTCAGTGCTCTGCCTTTTCGACCATGGACACTGTCTTGATCGGTAATGCAGAGGACTTCGATGGCCTTTCGAATAATCACCTAGATCACTCTCCCGTTCCTTGGACCAGAGAAGACGTGTTCAACAGCACGTTCATGGATGGAGTCGAGGAGAGTTTCCTTGATGATTATTTGCAGGAGGAGAGCACAGTCGACCTTGCTGAGTTTATGGTCGGATGTAGCACGACTCCTAACTGGGAAACTTCTTCTGAGTCGGATCATGGTTCCGGAGTTATCTGGGTAACGGAGAGTGCTCACACCGAGTCCGATTCCGGAAGTTGGGAGACAGAGAGCGAGCTCTCTGATCTCGACTCCGGAAACAGTTGGGAGACGGAGAGTGAGTACACCGACTCAGAGGAGGAGTTAATCTTGGATTAACTCATTGGCCTACAGACGCGAAATCGCGACAGTTGTGGGATCGCGAACTGCACTGTTCTTCTCTTGTTGACTAAGAGGAGCATAAGATGCAGCGTGAGAAAACAGATCAACAAAAACTAAAAAATGCAGTGCATGGAAGTTTTTGGATACGACTTCTTTGAGCCAAGTTGTTAGACAAAGCTTGGCTCAACCGAGGGGTAGGACAAAGCCTCATCCTACCCCTCATTTTTCCTTCTCCGCTTGTCCGCCTTGTCGTGGCGAGAAGGCTTGCGAGTGTCGATGACGGAGCCAGCTGAGCCGGCGGTAGCAATGAGCTACCAGCAGGGCCACCCTTGCCGGATAGGTGACTCCTCGAGACACCAGACTAAGTAGACAAGCAAGAGGCTCTACATGTAAAACACGAACGCACCCATTCCCTGACTGGGTTATGGACCTCGATAAGGGTACGGATCAAAAGGTGCCGGCTGGTTTACTATTCTGCGAGTCGGCGCCAATTTGCACCTCATTCGTCGCAGGTTCGTTCAGTCTCTCACTCGCAGACTTTCGGGATGTTCGTCGTGCGGTCAAATAACTGCGGTGTAACTCCGTAGTTGGAAAGTAAGAATTGCAGTTGGAATCGCTTGTCTTTCTTTATTTAAGCAATAGTGTGGCTTTTGCCACGTCCTTGAGACGAGTCTATGACGTCGTGGCGAGTTGTTTGTAATCAGAGACGAATTAGTTGTTAATTACATTCAAGGTAACGATACGCAAACACGATTCAACAACATGGCGTAAATCAAGGGGAATTAAATTTTTCGGAACTGTTCCGAGAATTTTTTGAATTATTCCGAGAATTTTTTGAACTATTCTGCGAATAATTTGGAATTATTCCGAGAATTCTTTGAATTATTCTGCGAATAATTTGGAATTATTCCGAGAATTCTTTGAATTATTCTGCGAATTTTTTCGCAGTTTTCCTCTCCGGAGGGTATATAAGGGCGTTCTGACATGTTTCGCGTTCTCGGTTTATCCGGCTATTTTAATTTGTGTATCACGTTTTTCCGGTGCATTCGTTTTAATGATGTTCGTCGTTGGTTTTGTCGCTTTCGTCGCTGCCTTGTGCTTCTGGGGGCTATGGCGAAGGGCCAATTCAGACGCTGTGTCTGTGACCGTCCCTAAGCCTCGCCGCCGCCGTCAATGGGAGAAGCCAGTGCCTCTCGCAGTCGTGCCAGGCATTGGTGCAAGTCCCTTCAAGGAGATCGAGCCTCCACTTGACCTTGATGCTTCGTATACCTATCAACGCATGGACACCCCGTTCTACTTCGGAGATGGTTACGTTAGTGGGCAAGGTACAGTGGAGGGCGAGAGTGCTATCGAGCCTTCCCTGGAGAGGACCATCGCTCAGTGCTCTGCCTTTTCGACCATGGACACTGTCTTGATCGGTAATGCAGAGGACTTCGATGGCCTTTCGAATAATCACCTAGATCACTCTCCCGTTCCTTGGACCAGAGAAGACGTGTTCAACAGCACGTTCATGGATGGAGTCGAGGAGAGTTTCCTTGATGATTATTTGCAGGAGGAGAGCACAGTCGACCTTGCTGAGTTTATGGTCGGATGTAGCACGACTCCTAACTGGGAAACTTCTTCTGAGTCGGATCATGGTTCCGGAGTTATCTGGGTAACGGAGAGTGCTCACACCGAGTCCGATTCCGGAAGTTGGGAGACAGAGAGCGAGCTCTCTGATCTCGACTCCGGAAACAGTTGGGAGACGGAGAGTGAGTACACCGACTCAGAGGAGGAGTTAATCTTGGATTAACTCATTGGCCTACAGACGCGAAATCGCGACAGTTGTGGGATCGCGAACTGCACTGTTCTTCTCTTGTTGACTAAGAGGAGCATAAGATGCAGCGTGAAAAAACAGATCAACAAAAACTAAAAAATGCAGTGCATGGAAGTTTTTGGATACGACTTCTTTGAGCCAAGTTGTTAGACAAAGCTTGGCTCAACCGAGGGGTAGGACAAAGCCTCATCCTACCCCTCATTTTTCCTTCTCCGCTTGTCCGCCTTGTCGTGGCGAGAAGGCTTGCGAGTGTCGATGACGGAGCCAGCTGAGCCGGCGGTAGCAATGAGCTACCAGCAGGGCCACCCTTGCCGGATAGGTGACTCCTCGAGACACCAGACTAAGTAGACAAGCAAGAGGCTCTACATGTAAAACACGAACGCACCCATTCCCTGACTGGGTTATGGACCTCGATAAGGGTACGGATCAAAAGGTGCCGGCTGGTTTACTATTCTGCGAGTCGGCGCCAATTTGCACCTCATTCGTCGCAGGTTCGTTCAGTCTCTCACTCGCAGACTTTCGGGATGTTCGTCGTGCGGTCAAATAACTGCGGTGTAACTCCGTAGTTGGAAAGTAAGAATTGCAGTTGGAATCGCTTGTCTTTCTTTATTTAAGCAATAGTGTGGCTTTTGCCACGTCCTTGAGACGAGTCTATGACGTCGTGGCGAGTTGTTTGTAATCAGAGACGAATTAGTTGTTAATTACATTCAAGGTAACGATACGCAAACACGATTCAACAACATGGCGTAAATCAAGGGGAATTAAATTTTTCGGAACTGTTCCGAGAATTTTTTGAATTATTCCGAGAATTTTTTGAACTATTCTGCGAATAATTTGGAATTATTCCGAGAATTCTTTGAATTATTCTGCGAATAATTTGGAATTATTCCGAGAATTCTTTGAATTATTCTGCGAATTTTTTCGCAGTTTTCCTCTCCGGAGGGTATATAAGGGCGTTCTGACATGTTTCGCGTTCTCGGTTTATCCGGCTATTTTAATTTGTGTATCACGTTTTTCCGGTGCATTCGTTTTAATGATGTTCGTCGTTGGTTTTGTCGCTTTCGTCGCTGCCTTGTGCTTCTGGGGGCTATGGCGAAGGGCCAATTCAGACGCTGTGTCTGTGACCGTCCCTAAGCCTCGCCGCCGCCGTCAATGGGAGAAGCCAGTGCCTCTCGCAGTCGTGCCAGGCATTGGTGCAAGTCCCTTCAAGGAGATCGAGCCTCCACTTGACCTTGATGCTTCGTATACCTATCAACGCATGGACACCCCGTTCTACTTCGGAGATGGTTACGTTAGTGGGCAAGGTACAGTGGAGGGCGAGAGTGCTATCGAGCCTTCCCTGGAGAGGACCATCGCTCAGTGCTCTGCCTTTTCGACCATGGACACTGTCTTGATCGGTAATGCAGAGGACTTCGATGGCCTTTCGAATAATCACCTAGATCACTCTCCCGTTCCTTGGACCAGAGAAGACGTGTTCAACAGCACGTTCATGGATGGAGTCGAGGAGAGTTTCCTTGATGATTATTTGCAGGAGGAGAGCACAGTCGACCTTGCTGAGTTTATGGTCGGATGTAGCACGACTCCTAACTGGGAAACTTCTTCTGAGTCGGATCATGGTTCCGGAGTTATCTGGGTAACGGAGAGTGCTCACACCGAGTCCGATTCCGGAAGTTGGGAGACAGAGAGCGAGCTCTCTGATCTCGACTCCGGAAACAGTTGGGAGACGGAGAGTGAGTACACCGACTCAGAGGAGGAGTTAATCTTGGATTAACTCATTGGCCTACAGACGCGAAATCGCGACAGTTGTGGGATCGCGAACTGCACTGTTCTTCTCTTGTTGACTAAGAGGAGCATAAGATGCAGCGTGAAAAAACAGATCAACAAAAACTAAAAAATGCAGTGCATGGAAGTTTTTGGATACGACTTCTTTGAGCCAAGTTGTTAGACAAAGCTTGGCTCAACCGAGGGGTAGGACAAAGCCTCATCCTACCCCTCATTTTTCCTTCTCCGCTTGTCCGCCTTGTCGTGGCGAGAAGGCTTGCGAGTGTCGATGACGGAGCCAGCTGAGCCGGCGGTAGCAATGAGCTACCAGCAGGGCCACCCTTGCCGGATAGGTGACTCCTCGAGACACCAGACTAAGTAGACAAGCAAGAGGCTCTACATGTAAAACACGAACGCACCCATTCCCTGACTGGGTTATGGACCTCGATAAGGGTACGGATCAAAAGGTGCCGGCTGGTTTACTATTCTGCGAGTCGGCGCCAATTTGCACCTCATTCGTCGCAGGTTCGTTCAGTCTCTCACTCGCAGACTTTCGGGATGTTCGTCGTGCGGTCAAATAACTGCGGTGTAACTCCGTAGTTGGAAAGTAAGAATTGCAGTTGGAATCGCTTGTCTTTCTTTATTTAAGCAATAGTGTGGCTTTTGCCACGTCCTTGAGACGAGTCTATGACGTCGTGGCGAGTTGTTTGTAATCAGAGACGAATTAGTTGTTAATTACATTCAAGGTAACGATACGCAAACACGATTCAACAACATGGCGTAAATCAAGGGGAATTAAATTTTTCGGAACTGTTCCGAGAATTTTTTGAATTATTCCGAGAATTTTTTGAACTATTCTGCGAATAATTTGGAATTATTCCGAGAATTCTTTGAATTATTCTGCGAATTTTTTCGCAGTTTTCCTCTCCGGAGGGTATATAAGGGCGTTCTGACATGTTTCGCGTTCTCGGTTTATCCGGCTATTTTAATTTGTGTATCACGTTTTTCCGGTGCATTCGTTTTAATGATGTTCGTCGTTGGTTTTGTCGCTTTCGTCGCTGCCTTGTGCTTCTGGGGGCTATGGCGAAGGGCCAATTCAGACGCTGTGTCTGTGACCGTCCCTAAGCCTCGCCGCCGCCGTCAATGGGAGAAGCCAGTGCCTCTCGCAGTCGTGCCAGGCATTGGTGCAAGTCCCTTCAAGGAGATCGAGCCTCCACTTGACCTTGATGCTTCGTATACCTATCAACGCATGGACACCCCGTTCTACTTCGGAGATGGTTACGTTAGTGGGCAAGGTACAGTGGAGGGCGAGAGTGCTATCGAGCCTTCCCTGGAGAGGACCATCGCTCAGTGCTCTGCCTTTTCGACCATGGACACTGTCATGATCGGTAATGCAGAGGACTTCGATGGCCTTTCGAATAATCACCTAGATCACTCTCCCGTTCCTTGGACCAGAGAAGACGTGTTCAACAGCACGTTCATGGATGGAGTCGAGGAGAGTTTCCTTGATGATTATTTGCAGGAGGAGAGCACAGTCGACCTTGCTGAGTTTATGGTCGGATGTAGCACGACTCCTAACTGGGAAACTTCTTCTGAGTCGGATCATGGTTCCGGAGTTATCTGGGTAACGGAGAGTGCTCACACCGAGTCCGATTCCGGAAGTTGGGAGACAGAGAGCGAGCTCTCTGATCTCGACTCCGGAAACAGTTGGGAGACGGAGAGTGAGTACACCGACTCAGAGGAGGAGTTAATCTTGGATTAACTCATTGGCCTACAGACGCGAAATCGCGACAGTTGTGGGATCGCGAACTGCACTGTTCTTCTCTTGTTGACTAAGAGGAGCATAAGATGCAGCGTGAAAAAACAGATCAACAAAAACTAAAAAATGCAGTGCATGGAAGTTTTTGGATACGACTTCTTTGAGCCAAGTTGTTAGACAAAGCTTGGCTCAACCGAGGGGTAGGACAAAGCCTCATCCTACCCCTCATTTTTCCTTCTCCGCTTGTCCGCCTTGTCGTGGCGAGAAGGCTTGCGAGTGTCGATGACGGAGCCAGCTGAGCCGGCGGTAGCAATGAGCTACCAGCAGGGCCACCCTTGCCGGATAGGTGACTCCTCGAGACACCAGACTAAGTAGACAAGCAAGAGGCTCTACATGTAAAACACGAACGCACCCATTCCCTGACTGGGTTATGGACCTCGATAAGGGTACGGATCAAAAGGTGCCGGCTGGTTTACTATTCTGCGAGTCGGCGCCAATTTGCACCTCATTCGTCGCAGGTTCGTTCAGTCTCTCACTCGCAGACTTTCGGGATGTTCGTCGTGCGGTCAAATAACTGCGGTGTAACTCCGTAGTTGGAAAGTAAGAATTGCAGTTGGAATCGCTTGTCTTTCTTTATTTAAGCAATAGTGTGGCTTTTGCCACGTCCTTGAGACGAGTCTATGACGTCGTGGCGAGTTGTTTGTAATCAGAGACGAATTAGTTGTTAATTACATTCAAGGTAACGATACGCAAACACGATTCAACAACATGGCGTAAATCAAGGGGAATTAAATTTTTCGGAACTGTTCCGAGAATTTTTTGAATTATTCCGAGAATTTTTTGAACTATTCTGCGAATAATTTGGAATTATTCCGAGAATTCTTTGAATTATTCTGCGAATTTTTTCGCAGTTTTCCTCTCCGGAGGGTATATAAGGGCGTTCTGACATGTTTCGCGTTCTCGGTTTATCCGGCTATTTTAATTTGTGTATCACGTTTTTCCGGTGCATTCGTTTTAATGATGTTCGTCGTTGGTTTTGTCGCTTTCGTCGCTGCCTTGTGCTTCTGGGGGCTATGGCGAAGGGCCAATTCAGACGCTGTGTCTGTGACCGTCCCTAAGCCTCGCCGCCGCCGTCAATGGGAGAAGCCAGTGCCTCTCGCAGTCGTGCCAGGCATTGGTGCAAGTCCCTTCAAGGAGATCGAGCCTCCACTTGACCTTGATGCTTCGTATACCTATCAACGCATGGACACCCCGTTCTACTTCGGAGATGGTTACGTTAGTGGGCAAGGTACAGTGGAGGGCGAGAGTGCTATCGAGCCTTCCCTGGAGAGGACCATCGCTCAGTGCTCTGCCTTTTCGACCATGGACACTGTCTTGATCGGTAATGCAGAGGACTTCGATGGCCTTTCGAATAATCACCTAGATCACTCTCCCGTTCCTTGGACCAGAGAAGACGTGTTCAACAGCACGTTCATGGATGGAGTCGAGGAGAGTTTCCTTGATGATTATTTGCAGGAGGAGAGCACAGTCGACCTTGCTGAGTTTATGGTCGGATGTAGCACGACTCCTAACTGGGAAACTTCTTCTGAGTCGGATCATGGTTCCGGAGTTATCTGGGTAACGGAGAGTGCTCACACCGAGTCCGATTCCGGAAGTTGGGAGACAGAGAGCGAGCTCTCTGATCTCGACTCCGGAAACAGTTGGGAGACGGAGAGTGAGTACACCGACTCAGAGGAGGAGTTAATCTTGGATTAACTCATTGGCCTACAGACGCGAAATCGCGACAGTTGTGGGATCGCGAACTGCACTGTTCTTCTCTTGTTGACTAAGAGGAGCATAAGATGCAGCGTGAGAAAACAGATCAACAAAAACTAAAAAATGCAGTGCATGGAAGTTTTTGGATACGACTTCTTTGAGCCAAGTTGTTAGACAAAGCTTGGCTCAACCGAGGGGTAGGACAAAGCCTCATCCTACCCCTCATTTTTCCTTCTCCGCTTGTCCGCCTTGTCGTGGCGAGAAGGCTTGCGAGTGTCGATGACGGAGCCAGCTGAGCCGGCGGTAGCAATGAGCTACCAGCAGGGCCACCCTTGCCGGATAGGTGACTCCTCGAGACACCAGACTAAGTAGACAAGCAAGAGGCTCTACATGTAAAACACGAACGCACCCATTCCCTGACTGGGTTATGGACCTCGATAAGGGTACGGATCAAAAGGTGCCGGCTGGTTTACTATTCTGCGAGTCGGCGCCAATTTGCACCTCATTCGTCGCAGGTTCGTTCAGTCTCTCACTCGCAGACTTTCGGGATGTTCGTCGTGCGGTCAAATAACTGCGGTGTAACTCCGTAGTTGGAAAGTAAGAATTGCAGTTGGAATCGCTTGTCTTTCTTTATTTAAGCAATAGTGTGGCTTTTGCCACGTCCTTGAGACGAGTCTATGACGTCGTGGCGAGTTGTTTGTAATCAGAGACGAATTAGTTGTTAATTACATTCAAGGTAACGATACGCAAACACGATTCAACAACATGGCGTAAATCAAGGGGAATTAAATTTTTCGGAACTGTTCCGAGAATTTTTTGAATTATTCCGAGAATTTTTTGAACTATTCTGCGAATAATTTGGAATTATTCCGAGAATTCTTTGAATTATTCTGCGAATTTTTTCGCAGTTTTCCTCTCCGGAGGGTATATAAGGGCGTTCTGACATGTTTCGCGTTCTCGGTTTATCCGGCTATTTTAATTTGTGTATCACGTTTTTCCGGTGCATTCGTTTTAATGATGTTCGTCGTTGGTTTTGTCGCTTTCGTCGCTGCCTTGTGCTTCTGGGGGCTATGGCGAAGGGCCAATTCAGACGCTGTGTCTGTGACCGTCCCTAAGCCTCGCCGCCGCCGTCAATGGGAGAAGCCAGTGCCTCTCGCAGTCGTGCCAGGCATTGGTGCAAGTCCCTTCAAGGAGATCGAGCCTCCACTTGACCTTGATGCTTCGTATACCTATCAACGCATGGACACCCCGTTCTACTTCGGAGATGGTTACGTTAGTGGGCAAGGTACAGTGGAGGGCGAGAGTGCTATCGAGCCTTCCCTGGAGAGGACCATCGCTCAGTGCTCTGCCTTTTCGACCATGGACACTGTCTTGATCGGTAATGCAGAGGACTTCGATGGCCTTTCGAATAATCACCTAGATCACTCTCCCGTTCCTTGGACCAGAGAAGACGTGTTCAACAGCACGTTCATGGATGGAGTCGAGGAGAGTTTCCTTGATGATTATTTGCAGGAGGAGAGCACAGTCGACCTTGCTGAGTTTATGGTCGGATGTAGCACGACTCCTAACTGGGAAACTTCTTCTGAGTCGGATCATGGTTCCGGAGTTATCTGGGTAACGGAGAGTGCTCACACCGAGTCCGATTCCGGAAGTTGGGAGACAGAGAGCGAGCTCTCTGATCTCGACTCCGGAAACAGTTGGGAGACGGAGAGTGAGTACACCGACTCAGAGGAGGAGTTAATCTTGGATTAACTCATTGGCCTACAGACGCGAAATCGCGACAGTTGTGGGATCGCGAACTGCACTGTTCTTCTCTTGTTGACTAAGAGGAGCATAAGATGCAGCGTGAGAAAACAGATCAACAAAAACTAAAAAATGCAGTGCATGGAAGTTTTTGGATACGACTTCTTTGAGCCAAGTTGTTAGACAAAGCTTGGCTCAACCGAGGGGTAGGACAAAGCCTCATCCTACCCCTCATTTTTCCTTCTCCGCTTGTCCGCCTTGTCGTGGCGAGAAGGCTTGCGAGTGTCGATGACGGAGCCAGCTGAGCCGGCGGTAGCAATGAGCTACCAGCAGGGCCACCCTTGCCGGATAGGTGACTCCTCGAGACACCAGACTAAGTAGACAAGCAAGAGGCTCTACATGTAAAACACGAACGCACCCATTCCCTGACTGGGTTATGGACCTCGATAAGGGTACGGATCAAAAGGTGCCGGCTGGTTTACTATTCTGCGAGTCGGCGCCAATTTGCACCTCATTCGTCGCAGGTTCGTTCAGTCTCTCACTCGCAGACTTTCGGGATGTTCGTCGTGCGGTCAAATAACTGCGGTGTAACTCCGTAGTTGGAAAGTAAGAATTGCAGTTGGAATCGCTTGTCTTTCTTTATTTAAGCAATAGTGTGGCTTTTGCCACGTCCTTGAGACGAGTCTATGACGTCGTGGCGAGTTGTTTGTAATCAGAGACGAATTAGTTGTTAATTACATTCAAGGTAACGATACGCAAACACGATTCAACAACATGGCGTAAATCAAGGGGAATTAAATTTTTCGGAACTGTTCCGAGAATTTTTTGAATTATTCCGAGAATTTTTTGAACTATTCTGCGAATAATTTGGAATTATTCCGAGAATTCTTTGAATTATTCTGCGAATAATTTGGAATTATTCCGAGAATTCTTTGAATTATTCTGCGAATTTTTTCGCAGTTTTCCTCTCCGGAGGGTATATAAGGGCGTTCTGACATGTTTCGCGTTCTCGGTTTATCCGGCTATTTTAATTTGTGTATCACGTTTTTCCGGTGCATTCGTTTTAATGATGTTCGTCGTTGGTTTTGTCGCTTTCGTCGCTGCCTTGTGCTTCTGGGGGCTATGGCGAAGGGCCAATTCAGACGCTGTGTCTGTGACCGTCCCTAAGCCTCGCCGCCGCCGTCAATGGGAGAAGCCAGTGCCTCTCGCAGTCGTGCCAGGCATTGGTGCAAGTCCCTTCAAGGAGATCGAGCCTCCACTTGACCTTGATGCTTCGTATACCTATCAACGCATGGACACCCCGTTCTACTTCGGAGATGGTTACGTTAGTGGGCAAGGTACAGTGGAGGGCGAGAGTGCTATCGAGCCTTCCCTGGAGAGGACCATCGCTCAGTGCTCTGCCTTTTCGACCATGGACACTGTCTTGATCGGTAATGCAGAGGACTTCGATGGCCTTTCGAATAATCACCTAGATCACTCTCCCGTTCCTTGGACCAGAGAAGACGTGTTCAACAGCACGTTCATGGATGGAGTCGAGGAGAGTTTCCTTGATGATTATTTGCAGGAGGAGAGCACAGTCGACCTTGCTGAGTTTATGGTCGGATGTAGCACGACTCCTAACTGGGAAACTTCTTCTGAGTCGGATCATGGTTCCGGAGTTATCTGGGTAACGGAGAGTGCTCACACCGAGTCCGATTCCGGAAGTTGGGAGACAGAGAGCGAGCTCTCTGATCTCGACTCCGGAAACAGTTGGGAGACGGAGAGTGAGTACACCGACTCAGAGGAGGAGTTAATCTTGGATTAACTCATTGGCCTACAGACGCGAAATCGCGACAGTTGTGGGATCGCGAACTGCACTGTTCTTCTCTTGTTGACTAAGAGGAGCATAAGATGCAGCGTGAAAAAACAGATCAACAAAAACTAAAAAATGCAGTGCATGGAAGTTTTTGGATACGACTTCTTTGAGCCAAGTTGTTAGACAAAGCTTGGCTCAACCGAGGGGTAGGACAAAGCCTCATCCTACCCCTCATTTTTCCTTCTCCGCTTGTCCGCCTTGTCGTGGCGAGAAGGCTTGCGAGTGTCGATGACGGAGCCAGCTGAGCCGGCGGTAGCAATGAGCTACCAGCAGGGCCACCCTTGCCGGATAGGTGACTCCTCGAGACACCAGACTAAGTAGACAAGCAAGAGGCTCTACATGTAAAACACGAACGCACCCATTCCCTGACTGGGTTATGGACCTCGATAAGGGTACGGATCAAAAGGTGCCGGCTGGTTTACTATTCTGCGAGTCGGCGCCAATTTGCACCTCATTCGTCGCAGGTTCGTTCAGTCTCTCACTCGCAGACTTTCGGGATGTTCGTCGTGCGGTCAAATAACTGCGGTGTAACTCCGTAGTTGGAAAGTAAGAATTGCAGTTGGAATCGCTTGTCTTTCTTTATTTAAGCAATAGTGTGGCTTTTGCCACGTCCTTGAGACGAGTCTATGACGTCGTGGCGAGTTGTTTGTAATCAGAGACGAATTAGTTGTTAATTACATTCAAGGTAACGATACGCAAACACGATTCAACAACATGGCGTAAATCAAGGGGAATTAAATTTTTCGGAACTGTTCCGAGAATTTTTTGAATTATTCCGAGAATTTTTTGAACTATTCTGCGAATAATTTGGAATTATTCCGAGAATTCTTTGAATTATTCTGCGAATAATTTGGAATTATTCCGAGAATTCTTTGAATTATTCTGCGAATTTTTTCGCAGTTTTCCTCTCCGGAGGGTATATAAGGGCGTTCTGACATGTTTCGCGTTCTCGGTTTATCCGGCTATTTTAATTTGTGTATCACGTTTTTCCGGTGCATTCGTTTTAATGATGTTCGTCGTTGGTTTTGTCGCTTTCGTCGCTGCCTTGTGCTTCTGGGGGCTATGGCGAAGGGCCAATTCAGACGCTGTGTCTGTGACCGTCCCTAAGCCTCGCCGCCGCCGTCAATGGGAGAAGCCAGTGCCTCTCGCAGTCGTGCCAGGCATTGGTGCAAGTCCCTTCAAGGAGATCGAGCCTCCACTTGACCTTGATGCTTCGTATACCTATCAACGCATGGACACCCCGTTCTACTTCGGAGATGGTTACGTTAGTGGGCAAGGTACAGTGGAGGGCGAGAGTGCTATCGAGCCTTCCCTGGAGAGGACCATCGCTCAGTGCTCTGCCTTTTCGACCATGGACACTGTCTTGATCGGTAATGCAGAGGACTTCGATGGCCTTTCGAATAATCACCTAGATCACTCTCCCGTTCCTTGGACCAGAGAAGACGTGTTCAACAGCACGTTCATGGATGGAGTCGAGGAGAGTTTCCTTGATGATTATTTGCAGGAGGAGAGCACAGTCGACCTTGCTGAGTTTATGGTCGGATGTAGCACGACTCCTAACTGGGAAACTTCTTCTGAGTCGGATCATGGTTCCGGAGTTATCTGGGTAACGGAGAGTGCTCACACCGAGTCCGATTCCGGAAGTTGGGAGACAGAGAGCGAGCTCTCTGATCTCGACTCCGGAAACAGTTGGGAGACGGAGAGTGAGTACACCGACTCAGAGGAGGAGTTAATCTTGGATTAACTCATTGGCCTACAGACGCGAAATCGCGACAGTTGTGGGATCGCGAACTGCACTGTTCTTCTCTTGTTGACTAAGAGGAGCATAAGATGCAGCGTGAAAAAACAGATCAACAAAAACTAAAAAATGCAGTGCATGGAAGTTTTTGGATACGACTTCTTTGAGCCAAGTTGTTAGACAAAGCTTGGCTCAACCGAGGGGTAGGACAAAGCCTCATCCTACCCCTCATTTTTCCTTCTCCGCTTGTCCGCCTTGTCGTGGCGAGAAGGCTTGCGAGTGTCGATGACGGAGCCAGCTGAGCCGGCGGTAGCAATGAGCTACCAGCAGGGCCACCCTTGCCGGATAGGTGACTCCTCGAGACACCAGACTAAGTAGACAAGCAAGAGGCTCTACATGTAAAACACGAACGCACCCATTCCCTGACTGGGTTATGGACCTCGATAAGGGTACGGATCAAAAGGTGCCGGCTGGTTTACTATTCTGCGAGTCGGCGCCAATTTGCACCTCATTCGTCGCAGGTTCGTTCAGTCTCTCACTCGCAGACTTTCGGGATGTTCGTCGTGCGGTCAAATAACTGCGGTGTAACTCCGTAGTTGGAAAGTAAGAATTGCAGTTGGAATCGCTTGTCTTTCTTTATTTAAGCAATAGTGTGGCTTTTGCCACGTCCTTGAGACGAGTCTATGACGTCGTGGCGAGTTGTTTGTAATCAGAGACGAATTAGTTGTTAATTACATTCAAGGTAACGATACGCAAACACGATTCAACAACATGGCGTAAATCAAGGGGAATTAAATTTTTCGGAACTGTTCCGAGAATTTTTTGAATTATTCCGAGAATTTTTTGAACTATTCTGCGAATAATTTGGAATTATTCCGAGAATTCTTTGAATTATTCTGCGAATAATTTGGAATTATTCCGAGAATTCTTTGAATTATTCTGCGAATTTTTTCGCAGTTTTCCTCTCCGGAGGGTATATAAGGGCGTTCTGACATGTTTCGCGTTCTCGGTTTATCCGGCTATTTTAATTTGTGTATCACGTTTTTCCGGTGCATTCGTTTTAATGATGTTCGTCGTTGGTTTTGTCGCTTTCGTCGCTGCCTTGTGCTTCTGGGGGCTATGGCGAAGGGCCAATTCAGACGCTGTGTCTGTGACCGTCCCTAAGCCTCGCCGCCGCCGTCAATGGGAGAAGCCAGTGCCTCTCGCAGTCGTGCCAGGCATTGGTGCAAGTCCCTTCAAGGAGATCGAGCCTCCACTTGACCTTGATGCTTCGTATACCTATCAACGCATGGACACCCCGTTCTACTTCGGAGATGGTTACGTTAGTGGGCAAGGTACAGTGGAGGGCGAGAGTGCTATCGAGCCTTCCCTGGAGAGGACCATCGCTCAGTGCTCTGCCTTTTCGACCATGGACACTGTCATGATCGGTAATGCAGAGGACTTCGATGGCCTTTCGAATAATCACCTAGATCACTCTCCCGTTCCTTGGACCAGAGAAGACGTGTTCAACAGCACGTTCATGGATGGAGTCGAGGAGAGTTTCCTTGATGATTATTTGCAGGAGGAGAGCACAGTCGACCTTGCTGAGTTTATGGTCGGATGTAGCACGACTCCTAACTGGGAAACTTCTTCTGAGTCGGATCATGGTTCCGGAGTTATCTGGGTAACGGAGAGTGCTCACACCGAGTCCGATTCCGGAAGTTGGGAGACAGAGAGCGAGCTCTCTGATCTCGACTCCGGAAACAGTTGGGAGACGGAGAGTGAGTACACCGACTCAGAGGAGGAGTTAATCTTGGATTAACTCATTGGCCTACAGACGCGAAATCGCGACAGTTGTGGGATCGCGAACTGCACTGTTCTTCTCTTGTTGACTAAGAGGAGCATAAGATGCAGCGTGAAAAAACAGATCAACAAAAACTAAAAAATGCAGTGCATGGAAGTTTTTGGATACGACTTCTTTGAGCCAAGTTGTTAGACAAAGCTTGGCTCAACCGAGGGGTAGGACAAAGCCTCATCCTACCCCTCATTTTTCCTTCTCCGCTTGTCCGCCTTGTCGTGGCGAGAAGGCTTGCGAGTGTCGATGACGGAGCCAGCTGAGCCGGCGGTAGCAATGAGCTACCAGCAGGGCCACCCTTGCCGGATAGGTGACTCCTCGAGACACCAGACTAAGTAGACAAGCAAGAGGCTCTACATGTAAAACACGAACGCACCCATTCCCTGACTGGGTTATGGACCTCGATAAGGGTACGGATCAAAAGGTGCCGGCTGGTTTACTATTCTGCGAGTCGGCGCCAATTTGCACCTCATTCGTCGCAGGTTCGTTCAGTCTCTCACTCGCAGACTTTCGGGATGTTCGTCGTGCGGTCAAATAACTGCGGTGTAACTCCGTAGTTGGAAAGTAAGAATTGCAGTTGGAATCGCTTGTCTTTCTTTATTTAAGCAATAGTGTGGCTTTTGCCACGTCCTTGAGACGAGTCTATGACGTCGTGGCGAGTTGTTTGTAATCAGAGACGAATTAGTTGTTAATTACATTCAAGGTAACGATACGCAAACACGATTCAACAACATGGCGTAAATCAAGGGGAATTAAATTTTTCGGAACTGTTCCGAGAATTTTTTGAATTATTCCGAGAATTTTTTGAATTATTCCGAGAATTTTTTGAACTATTCTGCGAATAATTTGGAATTATTCCGAGAATTCTTTGAATTATTCTGCGAATAATTTGGAATTATTCCGAGAATTCTTTGAATTATTCTGCGAATTTTTTCGCAGTTTTCCTCTCCGGAGGGTATATAAGGGCGTTCTGACATGTTTCGCGTTCTCGGTTTATCCGGCTATTTTAATTTGTGTATCACGTTTTTCCGGTGCATTCGTTTTAATGATGTTCGTCGTTGGTTTTGTCGCTTTCGTCGCTGCCTTGTGCTTCTGGGGGCTATGGCGAAGGGCCAATTCAGACGCTGTGTCTGTGACCGTCCCTAAGCCTCGCCGCCGCCGTCAATGGGAGAAGCCAGTGCCTCTCGCAGTCGTGCCAGGCATTGGTGCAAGTCCCTTCAAGGAGATCGAGCCTCCACTTGACCTTGATGCTTCGTATACCTATCAACGCATGGACACCCCGTTCTACTTCGGAGATGGTTACGTTAGTGGGCAAGGTACAGTGGAGGGCGAGAGTGCTATCGAGCCTTCCCTGGAGAGGACCATCGCTCAGTGCTCTGCCTTTTCGACCATGGACACTGTCATGATCGGTAATGCAGAGGACTTCGATGGCCTTTCGAATAATCACCTAGATCACTCTCCCGTTCCTTGGACCAGAGAAGACGTGTTCAACAGCACGTTCATGGATGGAGTCGAGGAGAGTTTCCTTGATGATTATTTGCAGGAGGAGAGCACAGTCGACCTTGCTGAGTTTATGGTCGGATGTAGCACGACTCCTAACTGGGAAACTTCTTCTGAGTCGGATCATGGTTCCGGAGTTATCTGGGTAACGGAGAGTGCTCACACCGAGTCCGATTCCGGAAGTTGGGAGACAGAGAGCGAGCTCTCTGATCTCGACTCCGGAAACAGTTGGGAGACGGAGAGTGAGTACACCGACTCAGAGGAGGAGTTAATCTTGGATTAACTCATTGGCCTACAGACGCGAAATCGCGACAGTTGTGGGATCGCGAACTGCACTGTTCTTCTCTTGTTGACTAAGAGGAGCATAAGATGCAGCGTGAAAAAACAGATCAACAAAAACTAAAAAATGCAGTGCATGGAAGTTTTTGGATACGACTTCTTTGAGCCAAGTTGTTAGACAAAGCTTGGCTCAACCGAGGGGTAGGACAAAGCCTCATCCTACCCCTCATTTTTCCTTCTCCGCTTGTCCGCCTTGTCGTGGCGAGAAGGCTTGCGAGTGTCGATGACGGAGCCAGCTGAGCCGGCGGTAGCAATGAGCTACCAGCAGGGCCACCCTTGCCGGATAGGTGACTCCTCGAGACACCAGACTAAGTAGACAAGCAAGAGGCTCTACATGTAAAACACGAACGCACCCATTCCCTGACTGGGTTATGGACCTCGATAAGGGTACGGATCAAAAGGTGCCGGCTGGTTTACTATTCTGCGAGTCGGCGCCAATTTGCACCTCATTCGTCGCAGGTTCGTTCAGTCTCTCACTCGCAGACTTTCGGGATGTTCGTCGTGCGGTCAAATAACTGCGGTGTAACTCCGTAGTTGGAAAGTAAGAATTGCAGTTGGAATCGCTTGTCTTTCTTTATTTAAGCAATAGTGTGGCTTTTGCCACGTCCTTGAGACGAGTCTATGACGTCGTGGCGAGTTGTTTGTAATCAGAGACGAATTAGTTGTTAATTACATTCAAGGTAACGATACGCAAACACGATTCAACAACATGGCGTAAATCAAGGGGAATTAAATTTTTCGGAACTGTTCCGAGAATTTTTTGAATTATTCCGAGAATTTTTTGAACTATTCTGCGAATAATTTGGAATTATTCCGAGAATTCTTTGAATTATTCTGCGAATTTTTTCGCAGTTTTCCTCTCCGGAGGGTATATAAGGGCGTTCTGACATGTTTCGCGTTCTCGGTTTATCCGGCTATTTTAATTTGTGTATCACGTTTTTCCGGTGCATTCGTTTTAATGATGTTCGTCGTTGGTTTTGTCGCTTTCGTCGCTGCCTTGTGCTTCTGGGGGCTATGGCGAAGGGCCAATTCAGACGCTGTGTCTGTGACCGTCCCTAAGCCTCGCCGCCGCCGTCAATGGGAGAAGCCAGTGCCTCTCGCAGTCGTGCCAGGCATTGGTGCAAGTCCCTTCAAGGAGATCGAGCCTCCACTTGACCTTGATGCTTCGTATACCTATCAACGCATGGACACCCCGTTCTACTTCGGAGATGGTTACGTTAGTGGGCAAGGTACAGTGGAGGGCGAGAGTGCTATCGAGCCTTCCCTGGAGAGGACCATCGCTCAGTGCTCTGCCTTTTCGACCATGGACACTGTCTTGATCGGTAATGCAGAGGACTTCGATGGCCTTTCGAATAATCACCTAGATCACTCTCCCGTTCCTTGGACCAGAGAAGACGTGTTCAACAGCACGTTCATGGATGGAGTCGAGGAGAGTTTCCTTGATGATTATTTGCAGGAGGAGAGCACAGTCGACCTTGCTGAGTTTATGGTCGGATGTAGCACGACTCCTAACTGGGAAACTTCTTCTGAGTCGGATCATGGTTCCGGAGTTATCTGGGTAACGGAGAGTGCTCACACCGAGTCCGATTCCGGAAGTTGGGAGACAGAGAGCGAGCTCTCTGATCTCGACTCCGGAAACAGTTGGGAGACGGAGAGTGAGTACACCGACTCAGAGGAGGAGTTAATCTTGGATTAACTCATTGGCCTACAGACGCGAAATCGCGACAGTTGTGGGATCGCGAACTGCACTGTTCTTCTCTTGTTGACTAAGAGGAGCATAAGATGCAGCGTGAAAAAACAGATCAACAAAAACTAAAAAATGCAGTGCATGGAAGTTTTTGGATACGACTTCTTTGAGCCAAGTTGTTAGACAAAGCTTGGCTCAACCGAGGGGTAGGACAAAGCCTCATCCTACCCCTCATTTTTCCTTCTCCGCTTGTCCGCCTTGTCGTGGCGAGAAGGCTTGCGAGTGTCGATGACGGAGCCAGCTGAGCCGGCGGTAGCAATGAGCTACCAGCAGGGCCACCCTTGCCGGATAGGTGACTCCTCGAGACACCAGACTAAGTAGACAAGCAAGAGGCTCTACATGTAAAACACGAACGCACCCATTCCCTGACTGGGTTATGGACCTCGATAAGGGTACGGATCAAAAGGTGCCGGCTGGTTTACTATTCTGCGAGTCGGCGCCAATTTGCACCTCATTCGTCGCAGGTTCGTTCAGTCTCTCACTCGCAGACTTTCGGGATGTTCGTCGTGCGGTCAAATAACTGCGGTGTAACTCCGTAGTTGGAAAGTAAGAATTGCAGTTGGAATCGCTTGTCTTTCTTTATTTAAGCAATAGTGTGGCTTTTGCCACGTCCTTGAGACGAGTCTATGACGTCGTGGCGAGTTGTTTGTAATCAGAGACGAATTAGTTGTTAATTACATTCAAGGTAACGATACGCAAACACGATTCAACAACATGGCGTAAATCAAGGGGAATTAAATTTTTCGGAACTGTTCCGAGAATTTTTTGAATTATTCCGAGAATTTTTTGAACTATTCTGCGAATAATTTGGAATTATTCCGAGAATTCTTTGAATTATTCTGCGAATAATTTGGAATTATTCCGAGAATTCTTTGAATTATTCTGCGAATTTTTTCGCAGTTTTCCTCTCCGGAGGGTATATAAGGGCGTTCTGACATGTTTCGCGTTCTCGGTTTATCCGGCTATTTTAATTTGTGTATCACGTTTTTCCGGTGCATTCGTTTTAATGATGTTCGTCGTTGGTTTTGTCGCTTTCGTCGCTGCCTTGTGCTTCTGGGGGCTATGGCGAAGGGCCAATTCAGACGCTGTGTCTGTGACCGTCCCTAAGCCTCGCCGCCGCCGTCAATGGGAGAAGCCAGTGCCTCTCGCAGTCGTGCCAGGCATTGGTGCAAGTCCCTTCAAGAAGATCGAGCCTCCACTTGACCTTGATGCTTCGTATACCTATCAACGCATGGACACCCCGTTCTACTTCGGAGATGGTTACGTTAGTGGGCAAGGTACAGTGGAGGGCGAGAGTGCTATCGAGCCTTCCCTGGAGAGGACCATCGCTCAGTGCTCTGCCTTTTCGACCATGGACACTGTCTTGATCGGTAATGCAGAGGACTTCGATGGCCTTTCGAATAATCACCTAGATCACTCTCCCGTTCCTTGGACCAGAGAAGACGTGTTCAACAGCACGTTCATGGATGGAGTCGAGGAGAGTTTCCTTGATGATTATTTGCAGGAGGAGAGCACAGTCGACCTTGCTGAGTTTATGGTCGGATGTAGCACGACTCCTAACTGGGAAACTTCTTCTGAGTCGGATCATGGTTCCGGAGTTATCTGGGTAACGGAGAGTGCTCACACCGAGTCCGATTCCGGAAGTTGGGAGACAGAGAGCGAGCTCTCTGATCTCGACTCCGGAAACAGTTGGGAGACGGAGAGTGAGTACACCGACTCAGAGGAGGAGTTAATCTTGGATTAACTCATTGGCCTACAGACGCGAAATCGCGACAGTTGTGGGATCGCGAACTGCACTGTTCTTCTCTTGTTGACTAAGAGGAGCATAAGATGCAGCGTGAAAAAACAGATAAAAAAAAACTAAAAAATGCAGTGCATGGAAGTTTTTGGATACGACTTCTTTGAGCCAAGTTGTTAGACAAAGCTTGGCTCAACCGAGGGGTAGGACAAAGCCTCATCCTACCCCTCATTTTTCCTTCTCCGCTTGTCCGCCTTGTCGTGGCGAGAAGGCTTGCGAGTGTCGATGACGGAGCCAGCTGAGCCGGCGGTAGCAATGAGCTACCAGCAGGGCCACCCTTGCCGGATAGGTGACTCCTCGAGACACCAGACTAAGTAGACAAGCAAGAGGCTCTACATGTAAAACACGAACGCACCCATTCCCTGACTGGGTTATGGACCTCGATAAGGGTACGGATCAAAAGGTGCCGGCTGGTTTACTATTCTGCGAGTCGGCGCCAATTTGCACCTCATTCGTCGCAGGTTCGTTCAGTCTCTCACTCGCAGACTTTCGGGATGTTCGTCGTGCGGTCAAATAACTGCGGTGTAACTCCGTAGTTGGAAAGTAAGAATTGCAGTTGGAATCGCTTGTCTTTCTTTATTTAAGCAATAGTGTGGCTTTTGCCACGTCCTTGAGACGAGTCTATGACGTCGTGGCGAGTTGTTTGTAATCAGAGACGAATTAGTTGTTAATTACATTCAAGGTAACGATACGCAAACACGATTCAACAACATGGCGTAAATCAAGGGGAATTAAATTTTTCGGAACTGTTCCGAGAATTTTTTGAATTATTCCGAGAATTTTTTGAACTATTCTGCGAATAATTTGGAATTATTCCGAGAATTCTTTGAATTATTCTGCGAATAATTTGGAATTATTCCGAGAATTCTTTGAATTATTCTGCGAATTTTTTCGCAGTTTTCCTCTCCGGAGGGTATATAAGGGCGTTCTGACATGTTTCGCGTTCTCGGTTTATCCGGCTATTTTAATTTGTGTATCACGTTTTTCCGGTGCATTCGTTTTAATGATGTTCGTCGTTGGTTTTGTCGCTTTCGTCGCTGCCTTGTGCTTCTGGGGGCTATGGCGAAGGGCCAATTCAGACGCTGTGTCTGTGACCGTCCCTAAGCCTCGCCGCCGCCGTCAATGGGAGAAGCCAGTGCCTCTCGCAGTCGTGCCAGGCATTGGTGCAAGTCCCTTCAAGGAGATCGAGCCTCCACTTGACCTTGATGCTTCGTATACCTATCAACGCATGGACACCCCGTTCTACTTCGGAGATGGTTACGTTAGTGGGCAAGGTACAGTGGAGGGCGAGAGTGCTATCGAGCCTTCCCTGGAGAGGACCATCGCTCAGTGCTCTGCCTTTTCGACCATGGACACTGTCATGATCGGTAATGCAGAGGACTTCGATGGCCTTTCGAATAATCACCTAGATCACTCTCCCGTTCCTTGGACCAGAGAAGACGTGTTCAACAGCACGTTCATGGATGGAGTCGAGGAGAGTTTCCTTGATGATTATTTGCAGGAGGAGAGCACAGTCGACCTTGCTGAGTTTATGGTCGGATGTAGCACGACTCCTAACTGGGAAACTTCTTCTGAGTCGGATCATGGTTCCGGAGTTATCTGGGTAACGGAGAGTGCTCACACCGAGTCCGATTCCGGAAGTTGGGAGACAGAGAGCGAGCTCTCTGATCTCGACTCCGGAAACAGTTGGGAGACGGAGAGTGAGTACACCGACTCAGAGGAGGAGTTAATCTTGGATTAACTCATTGGCCTACAGACGCGAAATCGCGACAGTTGTGGGATCGCGAACTGCACTGTTCTTCTCTTGTTGACTAAGAGGAGCATAAGATGCAGCGTGAAAAAACAGATCAACAAAAACTAAAAAATGCAGTGCATGGAAGTTTTTGGATACGACTTCTTTGAGCCAAGTTGTTAGACAAAGCTTGGCTCAACCGAGGGGTAGGACAAAGCCTCATCCTACCCCTCATTTTTCCTTCTCCGCTTGTCCGCCTTGTCGTGGCGAGAAGGCTTGCGAGTGTCGATGACGGAGCCAGCTGAGCCGGCGGTAGCAATGAGCTACCAGCAGGGCCACCCTTGCCGGATAGGTGACTCCTCGAGACACCAGACTAAGTAGACAAGCAAGAGGCTCTACATGTAAAACACGAACGCACCCATTCCCTGACTGGGTTATGGACCTCGATAAGGGTACGGATCAAAAGGTGCCGGCTGGTTTACTATTCTGCGAGTCGGCGCCAATTTGCACCTCATTCGTCGCAGGTTCGTTCAGTCTCTCACTCGCAGACTTTCGGGATGTTCGTCGTGCGGTCAAATAACTGCGGTGTAACTCCGTAGTTGGAAAGTAAGAATTGCAGTTGGAATCGCTTGTCTTTCTTTATTTAAGCAATAGTGTGGCTTTTGCCACGTCCTTGAGACGAGTCTATGACGTCGTGGCGAGTTGTTTGTAATCAGAGACGAATTAGTTGTTAATTACATTCAAGGTAACGATACGCAAACACGATTCAACAACATGGCGTAAATCAAGGGGAATTAAATTTTTCGGAACTGTTCCGAGAATTTTTTGAATTATTCCGAGAATTTTTTGAACTATTCTGCGAATAATTTGGAATTATTCCGAGAATTCTTTGAATTATTCTGCGAATAATTTGGAATTATTCCGAGAATTCTTTGAATTATTCTGCGAATTTTTTCGCAGTTTTCCTCTCCGGAGGGTATATAAGGGCGTTCTGACATGTTTCGCGTTCTCGGTTTATCCGGCTATTTTAATTTGTGTATCACGTTTTTCCGGTGCATTCGTTTTAATGATGTTCGTCGTTGGTTTTGTCGCTTTCGTCGCTGCCTTGTGCTTCTGGGGGCTATGGCGAAGGGCCAATTCAGACGCTGTGTCTGTGACCGTCCCTAAGCCTCGCCGCCGCCGTCAATGGGAGAAGCCAGTGCCTCTCGCAGTCGTGCCAGGCATTGGTGCAAGTCCCTTCAAGGAGATCGAGCCTCCACTTGACCTTGATGCTTCGTATACCTATCAACGCATGGACACCCCGTTCTACTTCGGAGATGGTTACGTTAGTGGGCAAGGTACAGTGGAGGGCGAGAGTGCTATCGAGCCTTCCCTGGAGAGGACCATCGCTCAGTGCTCTGCCTTTTCGACCATGGACACTGTCATGATCGGTAATGCAGAGGACTTCGATGGCCTTTCGAATAATCACCTAGATCACTCTCCCGTTCCTTGGACCAGAGAAGACGTGTTCAACAGCACGTTCATGGATGGAGTCGAGGAGAGTTTCCTTGATGATTATTTGCAGGAGGAGAGCACAGTCGACCTTGCTGAGTTTATGGTCGGATGTAGCACGACTCCTAACTGGAAAACTTCTTCTGAGTCGGATCATGGTTCCGGAGTTATCTGGGTAACGGAGAGTGCTCACACCGAGTCCGATTCCGGAAGTTGGGAGACAGAGAGCGAGCTCTCTGATCTCGACTCCGGAAACAGTTGGGAGACGGAGAGTGAGTACACCGACTCAGAGGAGGAGTTAATCTTGGATTAACTCATTGGCCTACAGACGCGAAATCGCGACAGTTGTGGGATCGCGAACTGCACTGTTCTTCTCTTGTTGACTAAGAGGAGCATAAGATGCAGCGTGAAAAAACAGATCAACAAAAACTAAAAAATGCAGTGCATGGAAGTTTTTGGATACGACTTCTTTGAGCCAAGTTGTTAGACAAAGCTTGGCTCAACCGAGGGGTAGGACAAAGCCTCATCCTACCCCTCATTTTTCCTTCTCCGCTTGTCCGCCTTGTCGTGGCGAGAAGGCTTGCGAGTGTCGATGACGGAGCCAGCTGAGCCGGCGGTAGCAATGAGCTACCAGCAGGGCCACCCTTGCCGGATAGGTGACTCCTCGAGACACCAGACTAAGTAGACAAGCAAGAGGCTCTACATGTAAAACACGAACGCACCCATTCCCTGACTGGGTTATGGACCTCGATAAGGGTACGGATCAAAAGGTGCCGGCTGGTTTACTATTCTGCGAGTCGGCGCCAATTTGCACCTCATTCGTCGCAGGTTCGTTCAGTCTCTCACTCGCAGACTTTCGGGATGTTCGTCGTGCGGTCAAATAACTGCGGTGTAACTCCGTAGTTGGAAAGTAAGAATTGCAGTTGGAATCGCTTGTCTTTCTTTATTTAAGCAATAGTGTGGCTTTTGCCACGTCCTTGAGACGAGTCTATGACGTCGTGGCGAGTTGTTTGTAATCAGAGACGAATTAGTTGTTAATTACATTCAAGGTAACGATACGCAAACACGATTCAACAACATGGCGTAAATCAAGGGGAATTAAATTTTTCGGAACTGTTCCGAGAATTTTTTGAATTATTCCGAGAATTTTTTGAACTATTCTGCGAATAATTTGGAATTATTCCGAGAATTCTTTGAATTATTCTGCGAATAATTTGGAATTATTCCGAGAATTCTTTGAATTATTCTGCGAATTTTTTCGCAGTTTTCCTCTCCGGAGGGTATATAAGGGCGTTCTGACATGTTTCGCGTTCTCGGTTTATCCGGCTATTTTAATTTGTGTATCACGTTTTTCCGGTGCATTCGTTTTAATGATGTTCGTCGTTGGTTTTGTCGCTTTCGTCGCTGCCTTGTGCTTCTGGGGGCTATGGCGAAGGGCCAATTCAGACGCTGTGTCTGTGACCGTCCCTAAGCCTCGCCGCCGCCGTCAATGGGAGAAGCCAGTGCCTCTCGCAGTCGTGCCAGGCATTGGTGCAAGTCCCTTCAAGGAGATCGAGCCTCCACTTGACCTTGATGCTTCGTATACCTATCAACGCATGGACACCCCGTTCTACTTCGGAGATGGTTACGTTAGTGGGCAAGGTACAGTGGAGGGCGAGAGTGCTATCGAGCCTTCCCTGGAGAGGACCATCGCTCAGTGCTCTGCCTTTTCGACCATGGACACTGTCATGATCGGTAATGCAGAGGACTTCGATGGCCTTTCGAATAATCACCTAGATCACTCTCCCGTTCCTTGGACCAGAGAAGACGTGTTCAACAGCACGTTCATGGATGGAGTCGAGGAGAGTTTCCTTGATGATTATTTGCAGGAGGAGAGCACAGTCGACCTTGCTGAGTTTATGGTCGGATGTAGCACGACTCCTAACTGGGAAACTTCTTCTGAGTCGGATCATGGTTCCGGAGTTATCTGGGTAACGGAGAGTGCTCACACCGAGTCCGATTCCGGAAGTTGGGAGACAGAGAGCGAGCTCTCTGATCTCGACTCCGGAAACAGTTGGGAGACGGAGAGTGAGTACACCGACTCAGAGGAGGAGTTAATCTTGGATTAACTCATTGGCCTACAGACGCGAAATCGCGACAGTTGTGGGATCGCGAACTGCACTGTTCTTCTCTTGTTGACTAAGAGGAGCATAAGATGCAGCGTGAAAAAACAGATAAAAAAAAACTAAAAAATGCAGTGCATGGAAGTTTTTGGATACGACTTCTTTGAGCCAAGTTGTTAGACAAAGCTTGGCTCAACCGAGGGGTAGGACAAAGCCTCATCCTACCCCTCATTTTTCCTTCTCCGCTTGTCCGCCTTGTCGTGGCGAGAAGGCTTGCGAGTGTCGATGACGGAGCCAGCTGAGCCGGCGGTAGCAATGAGCTACCAGCAGGGCCACCCTTGCCGGATAGGTGACTCCTCGAGACACCAGACTAAGTAGACAAGCAAGAGGCTCTACATGTAAAACACGAACGCACCCATTCCCTGACTGGGTTATGGACCTCGATAAGGGTACGGATCAAAAGGTGCCGGCTGGTTTACTATTCTGCGAGTCGGCGCCAATTTGCACCTCATTCGTCGCAGGTTCGTTCAGTCTCTCACTCGCAGACTTTCGGGATGTTCGTCGTGCGGTCAAATAACTGCGGTGTAACTCCGTAGTTGGAAAGTAAGAATTGCAGTTGGAATCGCTTGTCTTTCTTTATTTAAGCAATAGTGTGGCTTTTGCCACGTCCTTGAGACGAGTCTATGACGTCGTGGCGAGTTGTTTGTAATCAGAGACGAATTAGTTGTTAATTACATTCAAGGTAACGATACGCAAACACGATTCAACAACATGGCGTAAATCAAGGGGAATTAAATTTTTCGGAACTGTTCCGAGAATTTTTTGAATTATTCCGAGAATTTTTTGAACTATTCTGCGAATAATTTGGAATTATTCCGAGAATTCTTTGAATTATTCTGCGAATAATTTGGAATTATTCCGAGAATTCTTTGAATTATTCTGCGAATTTTTTCGCAGTTTTCCTCTCCGGAGGGTATATAAGGGCGTTCTGACATGTTTCGCGTTCTCGGTTTATCCGGCTATTTTAATTTGTGTATCACGTTTTTCCGGTGCATTCGTTTTAATGATGTTCGTCGTTGGTTTTGTCGCTTTCGTCGCTGCCTTGTGCTTCTGGGGGCTATGGCGAAGGGCCAATTCAGACGCTGTGTCTGTGACCGTCCCTAAGCCTCGCCGCCGCCGTCAATGGGAGAAGCCAGTGCCTCTCGCAGTCGTGCCAGGCATTGGTGCAAGTCCCTTCAAGGAGATCGAGCCTCCACTTGACCTTGATGCTTCGTATACCTATCAACGCATGGACACCCCGTTCTACTTCGGAGATGGTTACGTTAGTGGGCAAGGTACAGTGGAGGGCGAGAGTGCTATCGAGCCTTCCCTGGAGAGGACCATCGCTCAGTGCTCTGCCTTTTCGACCATGGACACTGTCATGATCGGTAATGCAGAGGACTTCGATGGCCTTTCGAATAATCACCTAGATCACTCTCCCGTTCCTTGGACCAGAGAAGACGTGTTCAACAGCACGTTCATGGATGGAGTCGAGGAGAGTTTCCTTGATGATTATTTGCAGGAGGAGAGCACAGTCGACCTTGCTGAGTTTATGGTCGGATGTAGCACGACTCCTAACTGGGAAACTTCTTCTGAGTCGGATCATGGTTCCGGAGTTATCTGGGTAACGGAGAGTGCTCACACCGAGTCCGATTCCGGAAGTTGGGAGACAGAGAGCGAGCTCTCTGATCTCGACTCCGGAAACAGTTGGGAGACGGAGAGTGAGTACACCGACTCAGAGGAGGAGTTAATCTTGGATTAACTCATTGGCCTACAGACGCGAAATCGCGACAGTTGTGGGATCGCGAACTGCACTGTTCTTCTCTTGTTGACTAAGAGGAGCATAAGATGCAGCGTGAAAAAACAGATCAACAAAAACTAAAAAATGCAGTGCATGGAAGTTTTTGGATACGACTTCTTTGAGCCAAGTTGTTAGACAAAGCTTGGCTCAACCGAGGGGTAGGACAAAGCCTCATCCTACCCCTCATTTTTCCTTCTCCGCTTGTCCGCCTTGTCGTGGCGAGAAGGCTTGCGAGTGTCGATGACGGAGCCAGCTGAGCCGGCGGTAGCAATGAGCTACCAGCAGGGCCACCCTTGCCGGATAGGTGACTCCTCGAGACACCAGACTAAGTAGACAAGCAAGAGGCTCTACATGTAAAACACGAACGCACCCATTCCCTGACTGGGTTATGGACCTCGATAAGGGTACGGATCAAAAGGTGCCGGCTGGTTTACTATTCTGCGAGTCGGCGCCAATTTGCACCTCATTCGTCGCAGGTTCGTTCAGTCTCTCACTCGCAGACTTTCGGGATGTTCGTCGTGCGGTCAAATAACTGCGGTGTAACTCCGTAGTTGGAAAGTAAGAATTGCAGTTGGAATCGCTTGTCTTTCTTTATTTAAGCAATAGTGTGGCTTTTGCCACGTCCTTGAGACGAGTCTATGACGTCGTGGCGAGTTGTTTGTAATCAGAGACGAATTAGTTGTTAATTACATTCAAGGTAACGATACGCAAACACGATTCAACAACATGGCGTAAATCAAGGGGAATTAAATTTTTCGGAACTGTTCCGAGAATTTTTTGAATTATTCCGAGAATTTTTTGAACTATTCTGCGAATAATTTGGAATTATTCCGAGAATTCTTTGAATTATTCTGCGAATAATTTGGAATTATTCCGAGAATTCTTTGAATTATTCTGCGAATTTTTTCGCAGTTTTCCTCTCCGGAGGGTATATAAGGGCGTTCTGACATGTTTCGCGTTCTCGGTTTATCCGGCTATTTTAATTTGTGTATCACGTTTTTCCGGTGCATTCGTTTTAATGATGTTCGTCGTTGGTTTTGTCGCTTTCGTCGCTGCCTTGTGCTTCTGGGGGCTATGGCGAAGGGCCAATTCAGACGCTGTGTCTGTGACCGTCCCTAAGCCTCGCCGCCGCCGTCAATGGGAGAAGCCAGTGCCTCTCGCAGTCGTGCCAGGCATTGGTGCAAGTCCCTTCAAGGAGATCGAGCCTCCACTTGACCTTGATGCTTCGTATACCTATCAACGCATGGACACCCCGTTCTACTTCGGAGATGGTTACGTTAGTGGGCAAGGTACAGTGGAGGGCGAGAGTGCTATCGAGCCTTCCCTGGAGAGGACCATCGCTCAGTGCTCTGCCTTTTCGACCATGGACACTGTCATGATCGGTAATGCAGAGGACTTCGATGGCCTTTCGAATAATCACCTAGATCACTCTCCCGTTCCTTGGACCAGAGAAGACGTGTTCAACAGCACGTTCATGGATGGAGTCGAGGAGAGTTTCCTTGATGATTATTTGCAGGAGGAGAGCACAGTCGACCTTGCTGAGTTTATGGTCGGATGTAGCACGACTCCTAACTGGGAAACTTCTTCTGAGTCGGATCATGGTTCCGGAGTTATCTGGGTAACGGAGAGTGCTCACACCGAGTCCGATTCCGGAAGTTGGGAGACAGAGAGCGAGCTCTCTGATCTCGACTCCGGAAACAGTTGGGAGACGGAGAGTGAGTACACCGACTCAGAGGAGGAGTTAATCTTGGATTAACTCATTGGCCTACAGACGCGAAATCGCGACAGTTGTGGGATCGCGAACTGCACTGTTCTTCTCTTGTTGACTAAGAGGAGCATAAGATGCAGCGTGAAAAAACAGATCAACAAAAACTAAAAAATGCAGTGCATGGAAGTTTTTGGATACGACTTCTTTGAGCCAAGTTGTTAGACAAAGCTTGGCTCAACCGAGGGGTAGGACAAAGCCTCATCCTACCCCTCATTTTTCCTTCTCCGCTTGTCCGCCTTGTCGTGGCGAGAAGGCTTGCGAGTGTCGATGACGGAGCCAGCTGAGCCGGCGGTAGCAATGAGCTACCAGCAGGGCCACCCTTGCCGGATAGGTGACTCCTCGAGACACCAGACTAAGTAGACAAGCAAGAGGCTCTACATGTAAAACACGAACGCACCCATTCCCTGACTGGGTTATGGACCTCGATAAGGGTACGGATCAAAAGGTGCCGGCTGGTTTACTATTCTGCGAGTCGGCGCCAATTTGCACCTCATTCGTCGCAGGTTCGTTCAGTCTCTCACTCGCAGACTTTCGGGATGTTCGTCGTGCGGTCAAATAACTGCGGTGTAACTCCGTAGTTGGAAAGTAAGAATTGCAGTTGGAATCGCTTGTCTTTCTTTATTTAAGCAATAGTGTGGCTTTTGCCACGTCCTTGAGACGAGTCTATGACGTCGTGGCGAGTTGTTTGTAATCAGAGACGAATTAGTTGTTAATTACATTCAAGGTAACGATACGCAAACACGATTCAACAACATGGCGTAAATCAAGGGGAATTAAATTTTTCGGAACTGTTCCGAGAATTTTTTGAATTATTCCGAGAATTTTTTGAACTATTCTGCGAATAATTTGGAATTATTCCGAGAATTCTTTGAATTATTCTGCGAATAATTTGGAATTATTCCGAGAATTCTTTGAATTATTCTGCGAATTTTTTCGCAGTTTTCCTCTCCGGAGGGTATATAAGGGCGTTCTGACATGTTTCGCGTTCTCGGTTTATCCGGCTATTTTAATTTGTGTATCACGTTTTTCCGGTGCATTCGTTTTAATGATGTTCGTCGTTGGTTTTGTCGCTTTCGTCGCTGCCTTGTGCTTCTGGGGGCTATGGCGAAGGGCCAATTCAGACGCTGTGTCTGTGACCGTCCCTAAGCCTCGCCGCCGCCGTCAATGGGAGAAGCCAGTGCCTCTCGCAGTCGTGCCAGGCATTGGTGCAAGTCCCTTCAAGGAGATCGAGCCTCCACTTGACCTTGATGCTTCGTATACCTATCAACGCATGGACACCCCGTTCTACTTCGGAGATGGTTACGTTAGTGGGCAAGGTACAGTGGAGGGCGAGAGTGCTATCGAGCCTTCCCTGGAGAGGACCATCGCTCAGTGCTCTGCCTTTTCGACCATGGACACTGTCATGATCGGTAATGCAGAGGACTTCGATGGCCTTTCGAATAATCACCTAGATCACTCTCCCGTTCCTTGGACCAGAGAAGACGTGTTCAACAGCACGTTCATGGATGGAGTCGAGGAGAGTTTCCTTGATGATTATTTGCAGGAGGAGAGCACAGTCGACCTTGCTGAGTTTATGGTCGGATGTAGCACGACTCCTAACTGGGAAACTTCTTCTGAGTCGGATCATGGTTCCGGAGTTATCTGGGTAACGGAGAGTGCTCACACCGAGTCCGATTCCGGAAGTTGGGAGACAGAGAGCGAGCTCTCTGATCTCGACTCCGGAAACAGTTGGGAGACGGAGAGTGAGTACACCGACTCAGAGGAGGAGTTAATCTTGGATTAACTCATTGGCCTACAGACGCGAAATCGCGACAGTTGTGGGATCGCGAACTGCACTGTTCTTCTCTTGTTGACTAAGAGGAGCATAAGATGCAGCGTGAAAAAACAGATAAAAAAAAACTAAAAAATGCAGTGCATGGAAGTTTTTGGATACGACTTCTTTGAGCCAAGTTGTTAGACAAAGCTTGGCTCAACCGAGGGGTAGGACAAAGCCTCATCCTACCCCTCATTTTTCCTTCTCCGCTTGTCCGCCTTGTCGTGGCGAGAAGGCTTGCGAGTGTCGATGACGGAGCCAGCTGAGCCGGCGGTAGCAATGAGCTACCAGCAGGGCCACCCTTGCCGGATAGGTGACTCCTCGAGACACCAGACTAAGTAGACAAGCAAGAGGCTCTACATGTAAAACACGAACGCACCCATTCCCTGACTGGGTTATGGACCTCGATAAGGGTACGGATCAAAAGGTGCCGGCTGGTTTACTATTCTGCGAGTCGGCGCCAATTTGCACCTCATTCGTCGCAGGTTCGTTCAGTCTCTCACTCGCAGACTTTCGGGATGTTCGTCGTGCGGTCAAATAACTGCGGTGTAACTCCGTAGTTGGAAAGTAAGAATTGCAGTTGGAATCGCTTGTCTTTCTTTATTTAAGCAATAGTGTGGCTTTTGCCACGTCCTTGAGACGAGTCTATGACGTCGTGGCGAGTTGTTTGTAATCAGAGACGAATTAGTTGTTAATTACATTCAAGGTAACGATACGCAAACACGATTCAACAACATGGCGTAAATCAAGGGGAATTAAATTTTTCGGAACTGTTCCGAGAATTTTTTGAATTATTCCGAGAATTTTTTGAACTATTCTGCGAATAATTTGGAATTATTCCGAGAATTCTTTGAATTATTCTGCGAATAATTTGGAATTATTCCGAGAATTCTTTGAATTATTCTGCGAATTTTTTCGCAGTTTTCCTCTCCGGAGGGTATATAAGGGCGTTCTGACATGTTTCGCGTTCTCGGTTTATCCGGCTATTTTAATTTGTGTATCACGTTTTTCCGGTGCATTCGTTTTAATGATGTTCGTCGTTGGTTTTGTCGCTTTCGTCGCTGCCTTGTGCTTCTGGGGGCTATGGCGAAGGGCCAATTCAGACGCTGTGTCTGTGACCGTCCCTAAGCCTCGCCGCCGCCGTCAATGGGAGAAGCCAGTGCCTCTCGCAGTCGTGCCAGGCATTGGTGCAAGTCCCTTCAAGGAGATCGAGCCTCCACTTGACCTTGATGCTTCGTATACCTATCAACGCATGGACACCCCGTTCTACTTCGGAGATGGTTACGTTAGTGGGCAAGGTACAGTGGAGGGCGAGAGTGCTATCGAGCCTTCCCTGGAGAGGACCATCGCTCAGTGCTCTGCCTTTTCGACCATGGACACTGTCATGATCGGTAATGCAGAGGACTTCGATGGCCTTTCGAATAATCACCTAGATCACTCTCCCGTTCCTTGGACCAGAGAAGACGTGTTCAACAGCACGTTCATGGATGGAGTCGAGGAGAGTTTCCTTGATGATTATTTGCAGGAGGAGAGCACAGTCGACCTTGCTGAGTTTATGGTCGGATGTAGCACGACTCCTAACTGGGAAACTTCTTCTGAGTCGGATCATGGTTCCGGAGTTATCTGGGTAACGGAGAGTGCTCACACCGAGTCCGATTCCGGAAGTTGGGAGACAGAGAGCGAGCTCTCTGATCTCGACTCCGGAAACAGTTGGGAGACGGAGAGTGAGTACACCGACTCAGAGGAGGAGTTAATCTTGGATTAACTCATTGGCCTACAGACGCGAAATCGCGACAGTTGTGGGATCGCGAACTGCACTGTTCTTCTCTTGTTGACTAAGAGGAGCATAAGATGCAGCGTGAAAAAACAGATCAACAAAAACTAAAAAATGCAGTGCATGGAAGTTTTTGGATACGACTTCTTTGAGCCAAGTTGTTAGACAAAGCTTGGCTCAACCGAGGGGTAGGACAAAGCCTCATCCTACCCCTCATTTTTCCTTCTCCGCTTGTCCGCCTTGTCGTGGCGAGAAGGCTTGCGAGTGTCGATGACGGAGCCAGCTGAGCCGGCGGTAGCAATGAGCTACCAGCAGGGCCACCCTTGCCGGATAGGTGACTCCTCGAGACACCAGACTAAGTAGACAAGCAAGAGGCTCTACATGTAAAACACGAACGCACCCATTCCCTGACTGGGTTATGGACCTCGATAAGGGTACGGATCAAAAGGTGCCGGCTGGTTTACTATTCTGCGAGTCGGCGCCAATTTGCACCTCATTCGTCGCAGGTTCGTTCAGTCTCTCACTCGCAGACTTTCGGGATGTTCGTCGTGCGGTCAAATAACTGCGGTGTAACTCCGTAGTTGGAAAGTAAGAATTGCAGTTGGAATCGCTTGTCTTTCTTTATTTAAGCAATAGTGTGGCTTTTGCCACGTCCTTGAGACGAGTCTATGACGTCGTGGCGAGTTGTTTGTAATCAGAGACGAATTAGTTGTTAATTACATTCAAGGTAACGATACGCAAACACGATTCAACAACATGGCGTAAATCAAGGGGAATTAAATTTTTCGGAACTGTTCCGAGAATTTTTTGAATTATTCCGAGAATTTTTTGAACTATTCTGCGAATAATTTGGAATTATTCCGAGAATTCTTTGAATTATTCTGCGAATAATTTGGAATTATTCCGAGAATTCTTTGAATTATTCTGCGAATTTTTTCGCAGTTTTCCTCTCCGGAGGGTATATAAGGGCGTTCTGACATGTTTCGCGTTCTCGGTTTATCCGGCTATTTTAATTTGTGTATCACGTTTTTCCGGTGCATTCGTTTTAATGATGTTCGTCGTTGGTTTTGTCGCTTTCGTCGCTGCCTTGTGCTTCTGGGGGCTATGGCGAAGGGCCAATTCAGACGCTGTGTCTGTGACCGTCCCTAAGCCTCGCCGCCGCCGTCAATGGGAGAAGCCAGTGCCTCTCGCAGTCGTGCCAGGCATTGGTGCAAGTCCCTTCAAGGAGATCGAGCCTCCACTTGACCTTGATGCTTCGTATACCTATCAACGCATGGACACCCCGTTCTACTTCGGAGATGGTTACGTTAGTGGGCAAGGTACAGTGGAGGGCGAGAGTGCTATCGAGCCTTCCCTGGAGAGGACCATCGCTCAGTGCTCTGCCTTTTCGACCATGGACACTGTCATGATCGGTAATGCAGAGGACTTCGATGGCCTTTCGAATAATCACCTAGATCACTCTCCCGTTCCTTGGACCAGAGAAGACGTGTTCAACAGCACGTTCATGGATGGAGTCGAGGAGAGTTTCCTTGATGATTATTTGCAGGAGGAGAGCACAGTCGACCTTGCTGAGTTTATGGTCGGATGTAGCACGACTCCTAACTGGGAAACTTCTTCTGAGTCGGATCATGGTTCCGGAGTTATCTGGGTAACGGAGAGTGCTCACACCGAGTCCGATTCCGGAAGTTGGGAGACAGAGAGCGAGCTCTCTGATCTCGACTCCGGAAACAGTTGGGAGACGGAGAGTGAGTACACCGACTCAGAGGAGGAGTTAATCTTGGATTAACTCATTGGCCTACAGACGCGAAATCGCGACAGTTGTGGGATCGCGAACTGCACTGTTCTTCTCTTGTTGACTAAGAGGAGCATAAGATGCAGCGTGAAAAAACAGATCAACAAAAACTAAAAAATGCAGTGCATGGAAGTTTTTGGATACGACTTCTTTGAGCCAAGTTGTTAGACAAAGCTTGGCTCAACCGAGGGGTAGGACAAAGCCTCATCCTACCCCTCATTTTTCCTTCTCCGCTTGTCCGCCTTGTCGTGGCGAGAAGGCTTGCGAGTGTCGATGACGGAGCCAGCTGAGCCGGCGGTAGCAATGAGCTACCAGCAGGGCCACCCTTGCCGGATAGGTGACTCCTCGAGACACCAGACTAAGTAGACAAGCAAGAGGCTCTACATGTAAAACACGAACGCACCCATTCCCTGACTGGGTTATGGACCTCGATAAGGGTACGGATCAAAAGGTGCCGGCTGGTTTACTATTCTGCGAGTCGGCGCCAATTTGCACCTCATTCGTCGCAGGTTCGTTCAGTCTCTCACTCGCAGACTTTCGGGATGTTCGTCGTGCGGTCAAATAACTGCGGTGTAACTCCGTAGTTGGAAAGTAAGAATTGCAGTTGGAATCGCTTGTCTTTCTTTATTTAAGCAATAGTGTGGCTTTTGCCACGTCCTTGAGACGAGTCTATGACGTCGTGGCGAGTTGTTTGTAATCAGAGACGAATTAGTTGTTAATTACATTCAAGGTAACGATACGCAAACACGATTCAACAACATGGCGTAAATCAAGGGGAATTAAATTTTTCGGAACTGTTCCGAGAATTTTTTGAATTATTCCGAGAATTTTTTGAACTATTCTGCGAATAATTTGGAATTATTCCGAGAATTCTTTGAATTATTCTGCGAATTTTTTCGCAGTTTTCCTCTCCGGAGGGTATATAAGGGCGTTCTGACATGTTTCGCGTTCTCGGTTTATCCGGCTATTTTAATTTGTGTATCACGTTTTTCCGGTGCATTCGTTTTAATGATGTTCGTCGTTGGTTTTGTCGCTTTCGTCGCTGCCTTGTGCTTCTGGGGGCTATGGCGAAGGGCCAATTCAGACGCTGTGTCTGTGACCGTCCCTAAGCCTCGCCGCCGCCGTCAATGGGAGAAGCCAGTGCCTCTCGCAGTCGTGCCAGGCATTGGTGCAAGTCCCTTCAAGGAGATCGAGCCTCCACTTGACCTTGATGCTTCGTATACCTATCAACGCATGGACACCCCGTTCTACTTCGGAGATGGTTACGTTAGTGGGCAAGGTACAGTGGAGGGCGAGAGTGCTATCGAGCCTTCCCTGGAGAGGACCATCGCTCAGTGCTCTGCCTTTTCGACCATGGACACTGTCTTGATCGGTAATGCAGAGGACTTCGATGGCCTTTCGAATAATCACCTAGATCACTCTCCCGTTCCTTGGACCAGAGAAGACGTGTTCAACAGCACGTTCATGGATGGAGTCGAGGAGAGTTTCCTTGATGATTATTTGCAGGAGGAGAGCACAGTCGACCTTGCTGAGTTTATGGTCGGATGTAGCACGACTCCTAACTGGGAAACTTCTTCTGAGTCGGATCATGGTTCCGGAGTTATCTGGGTAACGGAGAGTGCTCACACCGAGTCCGATTCCGGAAGTTGGGAGACAGAGAGCGAGCTCTCTGATCTCGACTCCGGAAACAGTTGGGAGACGGAGAGTGAGTACACCGACTCAGAGGAGGAGTTAATCTTGGATTAACTCATTGGCCTACAGACGCGAAATCGCGACAGTTGTGGGATCGCGAACTGCACTGTTCTTCTCTTGTTGACTAAGAGGAGCATAAGATGCAGCGTGAAAAAACAGATCAACAAAAACTAAAAAATGCAGTGCATGGAAGTTTTTGGATACGACTTCTTTGAGCCAAGTTGTTAGACAAAGCTTGGCTCAACCGAGGGGTAGGACAAAGCCTCATCCTACCCCTCATTTTTCCTTCTCCGCTTGTCCGCCTTGTCGTGGCGAGAAGGCTTGCGAGTGTCGATGACGGAGCCAGCTGAGCCGGCGGTAGCAATGAGCTACCAGCAGGGCCACCCTTGCCGGATAGGTGACTCCTCGAGACACCAGACTAAGTAGACAAGCAAGAGGCTCTACATG
The DNA here is from genome assembly GCF_987345545.1 of Pholcus phalangioides. Classification (NCBI taxonomy): domain Eukaryota; kingdom Metazoa; phylum Arthropoda; class Arachnida; order Araneae; family Pholcidae; genus Pholcus; species Pholcus phalangioides. The sequence goes on from NW_028301637.1 coordinate 5,867,331, forward strand.
TAAAACACGAACGCACCCATTCCCTGACTGGGTTATGGACCTCGATAAGGGTACGGATCAAAAGGTGCCGGCTGGTTTACTATTCTGCGAGTCGGCGCCAATTTGCACCTCATTCGTCGCAGGTTCGTTCAGTCTCTCACTCGCAGACTTTCGGGATGTTCGTCGTGCGGTCAAATAACTGCGGTGTAACTCCGTAGTTGGAAAGTAAGAATTGCAGTTGGAATCGCTTGTCTTTCTTTATTTAAGCAATAGTGTGGCTTTTGCCACGTCCTTGAGACGAGTCTATGACGTCGTGGCGAGTTGTTTGTAATCAGAGACGAATTAGTTGTTAATTACATTCAAGGTAACGATACGCAAACACGATTCAACAACATGGCGTAAATCAAGGGGAATTAAATTTTTCGGAACTGTTCCGAGAATTTTTTGAATTATTCCGAGAATTTTTTGAACTATTCTGCGAATAATTTGGAATTATTCCGAGAATTCTTTGAATTATTCTGCGAATAATTTGGAATTATTCCGAGAATTCTTTGAATTATTCTGCGAATTTTTTCGCAGTTTTCCTCTCCGGAGGGTATATAAGGGCGTTCTGACATGTTTCGCGTTCTCGGTTTATCCGGCTATTTTAATTTGTGTATCACGTTTTTCCGGTGCATTCGTTTTAATGATGTTCGTCGTTGGTTTTGTCGCTTTCGTCGCTGCCTTGTGCTTCTGGGGGCTATGGCGAAGGGCCAATTCAGACGCTGTGTCTGTGACCGTCCCTAAGCCTCGCCGCCGCCGTCAATGGGAGAAGCCAGTGCCTCTCGCAGTCGTGCCAGGCATTGGTGCAAGTCCCTTCAAGAAGATCGAGCCTCCACTTGACCTTGATGCTTCGTATACCTATCAACGCATGGACACCCCGTTCTACTTCGGAGATGGTTACGTTAGTGGGCAAGGTACAGTGGAGGGCGAGAGTGCTATCGAGCCTTCCCTGGAGAGGACCATCGCTCAGTGCTCTGCCTTTTCGACCATGGACACTGTCTTGATCGGTAATGCAGAGGACTTCGATGGCCTTTCGAATAATCACCTAGATCACTCTCCCGTTCCTTGGACCAGAGAAGACGTGTTCAACAGCACGTTCATGGATGGAGTCGAGGAGAGTTTCCTTGATGATTATTTGCAGGAGGAGAGCACAGTCGACCTTGCTGAGTTTATGGTCGGATGTAGCACGACTCCTAACTGGGAAACTTCTTCTGATTCGGATCATGGTTCCGGAGTTATCTGGGTAACGGAGAGTGCTCACACCGAGTCCGATTCCGGAAGTTGGGAGACAGAGAGCGAGCTCTCTGATCTCGACTCCGGAAACAGTTGGGAGACGGAGAGTGAGTACACCGACTCAGAGGAGGAGTTAATCTTGGATTAACTCATTGGCCTACAGACGCGAAATCGCGACAGTTGTGGGATCGCGAACTGCACTGTTCTTCTCTTGTTGACTAAGAGGAGCATAAGATGCAGCGTGAAAAAACAGATCAAAAAAAACTAAAAAATGCAGTGCATGGAAGTTTTTGGATACGACTTCTTTGAGCCAAGTTGTTAGACAAAGCTTGGCTCAACCGAGGGGTAGGACAAAGCCTCATCCTACCCCTCATTTTTCCTTCTCCGCTTGTCCGCCTTGTCGTGGCGAGAAGGCTTGCGAGTGTCGATGACGGAGCCAGCTGAGCCGGCGGTAGCAATGAGCTACCAGCAGGGCCACCCTTGCCGGATAGGTGACTCCTCGAGACACCAGACTAAGTAGACAAGCAAGAGGCTCTACATGTAAAACACGAACGCACCCATTCCCTGACTGGGTTATGGACCTCGATAAGGGTACGGATCAAAAGGTGCCGGCTGGTTTACTATTCTGCGAGTCGGCGCCAATTTGCACCTCATTCGTCGCAGGTTCGTTCAGTCTCTCACTCGCAGACTTTCGGGATGTTCGTCGTGCGGTCAAATAACTGCGGTGTAACTCCGTAGTTGGAAAGTAAGAATTGCAGTTGGAATCGCTTGTCTTTCTTTATTTAAGCAATAGTGTGGCTTTTGCCACGTCCTTGAGACGAGTCTATGACGTCGTGGCGAGTTGTTTGTAATCAGAGACGAATTAGTTGTTAATTACATTCAAGGTAACGATACGCAAACACGATTCAACAACATGGCGTAAATCAAGGGGAATTAAATTTTTCGGAACTGTTCCGAGAATTTTTTGAATTATTCCGAGAATTTTTTGAACTATTCTGCGAATAATTTGGAATTATTCCGAGAATTCTTTGAATTATTCTGCGAATAATTTGGAATTATTCCGAGAATTCTTTGAATTATTCTGCGAATTTTTTCGCAGTTTTCCTCTCCGGAGGGTATATAAGGGCGTTCTGACATGTTTCGCGTTCTCGGTTTATCCGGCTATTTTAATTTGTGTATCACGTTTTTCCGGTGCATTCGTTTTAATGATGTTCGTCGTTGGTTTTGTCGCTTTCGTCGCTGCCTTGTGCTTCTGGGGGCTATGGCGAAGGGCCAATTCAGACGCTGTGTCTGTGACCGTCCCTAAGCCTCGCCGCCGCCGTCAATGGGAGAAGCCAGTGCCTCTCGCAGTCGTGCCAGGCATTGGTGCAAGTCCCTTCAAGGAGATCGAGCCTCCACTTGACCTTGATGCTTCGTATACCTATCAACGCATGGACACCCCGTTCTACTTCGGAGATGGTTACGTTAGTGGGCAAGGTACAGTGGAGGGCGAGAGTGCTATCGAGCCTTCCCTGGAGAGGACCATCGCTCAGTGCTCTGCCTTTTCGACCATGGACACTGTCTTGATCGGTAATGCAGAGGACTTCGATGGCCTTTCGAATAATCACCTAGATCACTCTCCCGTTCCTTGGACCAGAGAAGACGTGTTCAACAGCACGTTCATGGATGGAGTCGAGGAGAGTTTCCTTGATGATTATTTGCAGGAGGAGAGCACAGTCGACCTTGCTGAGTTTATGGTCGGATGTAGCACGACTCCTAACTGGGAAACTTCTTCTGAGTCGGATCATGGTTCCGGAGTTATCTGGGTAACGGAGAGTGCTCACACCGAGTCCGATTCCGGAAGTTGGGAGACAGAGAGCGAGCTCTCTGATCTCGACTCCGGAAACAGTTGGGAGACGGAGAGTGAGTACACCGACTCAGAGGAGGAGTTAATCTTGGATTAACTCATTGGCCTACAGACGCGAAATCGCGACAGTTGTGGGATCGCGAACTGCACTGTTCTTCTCTTGTTGACTAAGAGGAGCATAAGATGCAGCGTGAAAAAACAGATAAAAAAAAACTAAAAAATGCAGTGCATGGAAGTTTTTGGATACGACTTCTTTGAGCCAAGTTGTTAGACAAAGCTTGGCTCAACCGAGGGGTAGGACAAAGCCTCATCCTACCCCTCATTTTTCCTTCTCCGCTTGTCCGCCTTGTCGTGGCGAGAAGGCTTGCGAGTGTCGATGACGGAGCCAGCTGAGCCGGCGGTAGCAATGAGCTACCAGCAGGGCCACCCTTGCCGGATAGGTGACTCCTCGAGACACCAGACTAAGTAGACAAGCAAGAGGCTCTACATGTAAAACACGAACGCACCCATTCCCTGACTGGGTTATGGACCTCGATAAGGGTACGGATCAAAAGGTGCCGGCTGGTTTACTATTCTGCGAGTCGGCGCCAATTTGCACCTCATTCGTCGCAGGTTCGTTCAGTCTCTCACTCGCAGACTTTCGGGATGTTCGTCGTGCGGTCAAATAACTGCGGTGTAACTCCGTAGTTGGAAAGTAAGAATTGCAGTTGGAATCGCTTGTCTTTCTTTATTTAAGCAATAGTGTGGCTTTTGCCACGTCCTTGAGACGAGTCTATGACGTCGTGGCGAGTTGTTTGTAATCAGAGACGAATTAGTTGTTAATTACATTCAAGGTAACGATACGCAAACACGATTCAACAACATGGCGTAAATCAAGGGGAATTAAATTTTTCGGAACTGTTCCGAGAATTTTTTGAATTATTCCGAGAATTTTTTGAACTATTCTGCGAATAATTTGGAATTATTCCGAGAATTCTTTGAATTATTCTGCGAATAATTTGGAATTATTCCGAGAATTCTTTGAATTATTCTGCGAATTTTTTCGCAGTTTTCCTCTCCGGAGGGTATATAAGGGCGTTCTGACATGTTTCGCGTTCTCGGTTTATCCGGCTATTTTAATTTGTGTATCACGTTTTTCCGGTGCATTCGTTTTAATGATGTTCGTCGTTGGTTTTGTCGCTTTCGTCGCTGCCTTGTGCTTCTGGGGGCTATGGCGAAGGGCCAATTCAGACGCTGTGTCTGTGACCGTCCCTAAGCCTCGCCGCCGCCGTCAATGGGAGAAGCCAGTGCCTCTCGCAGTCGTGCCAGGCATTGGTGCAAGTCCCTTCAAGGAGATCGAGCCTCCACTTGACCTTGATGCTTCGTATACCTATCAACGCATGGACACCCCGTTCTACTTCGGAGATGGTTACGTTAGTGGGCAAGGTACAGTGGAGGGCGAGAGTGCTATCGAGCCTTCCCTGGAGAGGACCATCGCTCAGTGCTCTGCCTTTTCGACCATGGACACTGTCATGATCGGTAATGCAGAGGACTTCGATGGCCTTTCGAATAATCACCTAGATCACTCTCCCGTTCCTTGGACCAGAGAAGACGTGTTCAACAGCACGTTCATGGATGGAGTCGAGGAGAGTTTCCTTGATGATTATTTGCAGGAGGAGAGCACAGTCGACCTTGCTGAGTTTATGGTCGGATGTAGCACGACTCCTAACTGGGAAACTTCTTCTGAGTCGGATCATGGTTCCGGAGTTATCTGGGTAACGGAGAGTGCTCACACCGAGTCCGATTCCGGAAGTTGGGAGACAGAGAGCGAGCTCTCTGATCTCGACTCCGGAAACAGTTGGGAGACGGAGAGTGAGTACACCGACTCAGAGGAGGAGTTAATCTTGGATTAACTCATTGGCCTACAGACGCGAAATCGCGACAGTTGTGGGATCGCGAACTGCACTGTTCTTCTCTTGTTGACTAAGAGGAGCATAAGATGCAGCGTGAAAAAACAGATCAACAAAAACTAAAAAATGCAGTGCATGGAAGTTTTTGGATACGACTTCTTTGAGCCAAGTTGTTAGACAAAGCTTGGCTCAACCGAGGGGTAGGACAAAGCCTCATCCTACCCCTCATTTTTCCTTCTCCGCTTGTCCGCCTTGTCGTGGCGAGAAGGCTTGCGAGTGTCGATGACGGAGCCAGCTGAGCCGGCGGTAGCAATGAGCTACCAGCAGGGCCACCCTTGCCGGATAGGTGACTCCTCGAGACACCAGACTAAGTAGACAAGCAAGAGGCTCTACATGTAAAACACGAACGCACCCATTCCCTGACTGGGTTATGGACCTCGATAAGGGTACGGATCAAAAGGTGCCGGCTGGTTTACTATTCTGCGAGTCGGCGCCAATTTGCACCTCATTCGTCGCAGGTTCGTTCAGTCTCTCACTCGCAGACTTTCGGGATGTTCGTCGTGCGGTCAAATAACTGCGGTGTAACTCCGTAGTTGGAAAGTAAGAATTGCAGTTGGAATCGCTTGTCTTTCTTTATTTAAGCAATAGTGTGGCTTTTGCCACGTCCTTGAGACGAGTCTATGACGTCGTGGCGAGTTGTTTGTAATCAGAGACGAATTAGTTGTTAATTACATTCAAGGTAACGATACGCAAACACGATTCAACAACATGGCGTAAATCAAGGGGAATTAAATTTTTCGGAACTGTTCCGAGAATTTTTTGAATTATTCCGAGAATTTTTTGAACTATTCTGCGAATAATTTGGAATTATTCCGAGAATTCTTTGAATTATTCTGCGAATAATTTGGAATTATTCCGAGAATTCTTTGAATTATTCTGCGAATTTTTTCGCAGTTTTCCTCTCCGGAGGGTATATAAGGGCGTTCTGACATGTTTCGCGTTCTCGGTTTATCCGGCTATTTTAATTTGTGTATCACGTTTTTCCGGTGCATTCGTTTTAATGATGTTCGTCGTTGGTTTTGTCGCTTTCGTCGCTGCCTTGTGCTTCTGGGGGCTATGGCGAAGGGCCAATTCAGACGCTGTGTCTGTGACCGTCCCTAAGCCTCGCCGCCGCCGTCAATGGGAGAAGCCAGTGCCTCTCGCAGTCGTGCCAGGCATTGGTGCAAGTCCCTTCAAGGAGATCGAGCCTCCACTTGACCTTGATGCTTCGTATACCTATCAACGCATGGACACCCCGTTCTACTTCGGAGATGGTTACGTTAGTGGGCAAGGTACAGTGGAGGGCGAGAGTGCTATCGAGCCTTCCCTGGAGAGGACCATCGCTCAGTGCTCTGCCTTTTCGACCATGGACACTGTCTTGATCGGTAATGCAGAGGACTTCGATGGCCTTTCGAATAATCACCTAGATCACTCTCCCGTTCCTTGGACCAGAGAAGACGTGTTCAACAGCACGTTCATGGATGGAGTCGAGGAGAGTTTCCTTGATGATTATTTGCAGGAGGAGAGCACAGTCGACCTTGCTGAGTTTATGGTCGGATGTAGCACGACTCCTAACTGGGAAACTTCTTCTGAGTCGGATCATGGTTCCGGAGTTATCTGGGTAACGGAGAGTGCTCACACCGAGTCCGATTCCGGAAGTTGGGAGACAGAGAGCGAGCTCTCTGATCTCGACTCCGGAAACAGTTGGGAGACGGAGAGTGAGTACACCGACTCAGAGGAGGAGTTAATCTTGGATTAACTCATTGGCCTACAGACGCGAAATCGCGACAGTTGTGGGATCGCGAACTGCACTGTTCTTCTCTTGTTGACTAAGAGGAGCATAAGATGCAGCGTGAAAAAACAGATAAAAAAAAACTAAAAAATGCAGTGCATGGAAGTTTTTGGATACGACTTCTTTGAGCCAAGTTGTTAGACAAAGCTTGGCTCAACCGAGGGGTAGGACAAAGCCTCATCCTACCCCTCATTTTTCCTTCTCCGCTTGTCCGCCTTGTCGTGGCGAGAAGGCTTGCGAGTGTCGATGACGGAGCCAGCTGAGCCGGCGGTAGCAATGAGCTACCAGCAGGGCCACCCTTGCCGGATAGGTGACTCCTCGAGACACCAGACTAAGTAGACAAGCAAGAGGCTCTACATGTAAAACACGAACGCACCCATTCCCTGACTGGGTTATGGACCTCGATAAGGGTACGGATCAAAAGGTGCCGGCTGGTTTACTATTCTGCGAGTCGGCGCCAATTTGCACCTCATTCGTCGCAGGTTCGTTCAGTCTCTCACTCGCAGACTTTCGGGATGTTCGTCGTGCGGTCAAATAACTGCGGTGTAACTCCGTAGTTGGAAAGTAAGAATTGCAGTTGGAATCGCTTGTCTTTCTTTATTTAAGCAATAGTGTGGCTTTTGCCACGTCCTTGAGACGAGTCTATGACGTCGTGGCGAGTTGTTTGTAATCAGAGACGAATTAGTTGTTAATTACATTCAAGGTAACGATACGCAAACACGATTCAACAACATGGCGTAAATCAAGGGGAATTAAATTTTTCGGAACTGTTCCGAGAATTTTTTGAATTATTCCGAGAATTTTTTGAACTATTCTGCGAATAATTTGGAATTATTCCGAGAATTCTTTGAATTATTCTGCGAATAATTTGGAATTATTCCGAGAATTCTTTGAATTATTCTGCGAATTTTTTCGCAGTTTTCCTCTCCGGAGGGTATATAAGGGCGTTCTGACATGTTTCGCGTTCTCGGTTTATCCGGCTATTTTAATTTGTGTATCACGTTTTTCCGGTGCATTCGTTTTAATGATGTTCGTCGTTGGTTTTGTCGCTTTCGTCGCTGCCTTGTGCTTCTGGGGGCTATGGCGAAGGGCCAATTCAGACGCTGTGTCTGTGACCGTCCCTAAGCCTCGCCGCCGCCGTCAATGGGAGAAGCCAGTGCCTCTCGCAGTCGTGCCAGGCATTGGTGCAAGTCCCTTCAAGGAGATCGAGCCTCCACTTGACCTTGATGCTTCGTATACCTATCAACGCATGGACACCCCGTTCTACTTCGGAGATGGTTACGTTAGTGGGCAAGGTACAGTGGAGGGCGAGAGTGCTATCGAGCCTTCCCTGGAGAGGACCATCGCTCAGTGCTCTGCCTTTTCGACCATGGACACTGTCATGATCGGTAATGCAGAGGACTTCGATGGCCTTTCGAATAATCACCTAGATCACTCTCCCGTTCCTTGGACCAGAGAAGACGTGTTCAACAGCACGTTCATGGATGGAGTCGAGGAGAGTTTCCTTGATGATTATTTGCAGGAGGAGAGCACAGTCGACCTTGCTGAGTTTATGGTCGGATGTAGCACGACTCCTAACTGGGAAACTTCTTCTGAGTCGGATCATGGTTCCGGAGTTATCTGGGTAACGGAGAGTGCTCACACCGAGTCCGATTCCGGAAGTTGGGAGACAGAGAGCGAGCTCTCTGATCTCGACTCCGGAAACAGTTGGGAGACGGAGAGTGAGTACACCGACTCAGAGGAGGAGTTAATCTTGGATTAACTCATTGGCCTACAGACGCGAAATCGCGACAGTTGTGGGATCGCGAACTGCACTGTTCTTCTCTTGTTGACTAAGAGGAGCATAAGATGCAGCGTGAAAAAACAGATCAACAAAAACTAAAAAATGCAGTGCATGGAAGTTTTTGGATACGACTTCTTTGAGCCAAGTTGTTAGACAAAGCTTGGCTCAACCGAGGGGTAGGACAAAGCCTCATCCTACCCCTCATTTTTCCTTCTCCGCTTGTCCGCCTTGTCGTGGCGAGAAGGCTTGCGAGTGTCGATGACGGAGCCAGCTGAGCCGGCGGTAGCAATGAGCTACCAGCAGGGCCACCCTTGCCGGATAGGTGACTCCTCGAGACACCAGACTAAGTAGACAAGCAAGAGGCTCTACATGTAAAACACGAACGCACCCATTCCCTGACTGGGTTATGGACCTCGATAAGGGTACGGATCAAAAGGTGCCGGCTGGTTTACTATTCTGCGAGTCGGCGCCAATTTGCACCTCATTCGTCGCAGGTTCGTTCAGTCTCTCACTCGCAGACTTTCGGGATGTTCGTCGTGCGGTCAAATAACTGCGGTGTAACTCCGTAGTTGGAAAGTAAGAATTGCAGTTGGAATCGCTTGTCTTTCTTTATTTAAGCAATAGTGTGGCTTTTGCCACGTCCTTGAGACGAGTCTATGACGTCGTGGCGAGTTGTTTGTAATCAGAGACGAATTAGTTGTTAATTACATTCAAGGTAACGATACGCAAACACGATTCAACAACATGGCGTAAATCAAGGGGAATTAAATTTTTCGGAACTGTTCCGAGAATTTTTTGAATTATTCCGAGAATTTTTTGAACTATTCTGCGAATAATTTGGAATTATTCCGAGAATTCTTTGAATTATTCTGCGAATTTTTTCGCAGTTTTCCTCTCCGGAGGGTATATAAGGGCGTTCTGACATGTTTCGCGTTCTCGGTTTATCCGGCTATTTTAATTTGTGTATCACGTTTTTCCGGTGCATTCGTTTTAATGATGTTCGTCGTTGGTTTTGTCGCTTTCGTCGCTGCCTTGTGCTTCTGGGGGCTATGGCGAAGGGCCAATTCAGACGCTGTGTCTGTGACCGTCCCTAAGCCTCGCCGCCGCCGTCAATGGGAGAAGCCAGTGCCTCTCGCAGTCGTGCCAGGCATTGGTGCAAGTCCCTTCAAGAAGATCGAGCCTCCACTTGACCTTGATGCTTCGTATACCTATCAACGCATGGACACCCCGTTCTACTTCGGAGATGGTTACGTTAGTGGGCAAGGTACAGTGGAGGGCGAGAGTGCTATCGAGCCTTCCCTGGAGAGGACCATCGCTCAGTGCTCTGCCTTTTCGACCATGGACACTGTCTTGATCGGTAATGCAGAGGACTTCGATGGCCTTTCGAATAATCACCTAGATCACTCTCCCGTTCCTTGGACCAGAGAAGACGTGTTCAACAGCACGTTCATGGATGGAGTCGAGGAGAGTTTCCTTGATGATTATTTGCAGGAGGAGAGCACAGTCGACCTTGCTGAGTTTATGGTCGGATGTAGCACGACTCCTAACTGGGAAACTTCTTCTGAGTCGGATCATGGTTCCGGAGTTATCTGGGTAACGGAGAGTGCTCACACCGAGTCCGATTCCGGAAGTTGGGAGACAGAGAGCGAGCTCTCTGATCTCGACTCCGGAAACAGTTGGGAGACGGAGAGTGAGTACACCGACTCAGAGGAGGAGTTAATCTTGGATTAACTCATTGGCCTACAGACGCGAAATCGCGACAGTTGTGGGATCGCGAACTGCACTGTTCTTCTCTTGTTGACTAAGAGGAGCATAAGATGCAGCGTGAAAAAACAGATCAAAAAAAACTAAAAAATGCAGTGCATGGAAGTTTTTGGATACGACTTCTTTGAGCCAAGTTGTTAGACAAAGCTTGGCTCAACCGAGGGGTAGGACAAAGCCTCATCCTACCCCTCATTTTTCCTTCTCCGCTTGTCCGCCTTGTCGTGGCGAGAAGGCTTGCGAGTGTCGATGACGGAGCCAGCTGAGCCGGCGGTAGCAATGAGCTACCAGCAGGGCCACCCTTGCCGGATAGGTGACTCCTCGAGACACCAGACTAAGTAGACAAGCAAGAGGCTCTACATGTAAAACACGAACGCACCCATTCCCTGACTGGGTTATGGACCTCGATAAGGGTACGGATCAAAAGGTGCCGGCTGGTTTACTATTCTGCGAGTCGGCGCCAATTTGCACCTCATTCGTCGCAGGTTCGTTCAGTCTCTCACTCGCAGACTTTCGGGATGTTCGTCGTGCGGTCAAATAACTGCGGTGTAACTCCGTAGTTGGAAAGTAAGAATTGCAGTTGGAATCGCTTGTCTTTCTTTATTTAAGCAATAGTGTGGCTTTTGCCACGTCCTTGAGACGAGTCTATGACGTCGTGGCGAGTTGTTTGTAATCAGAGACGAATTAGTTGTTAATTACATTCAAGGTAACGATACGCAAACACGATTCAACAACATGGCGTAAATCAAGGGGAATTAAATTTTTCGGAACTGTTCCGAGAATTTTTTGAATTATTCCGAGAATTTTTTGAACTATTCTGCGAATAATTTGGAATTATTCCGAGAATTCTTTGAATTATTCTGCGAATAATTTGGAATTATTCCGAGAATTCTTTGAATTATTCTGCGAATTTTTTCGCAGTTTTCCTCTCCGGAGGGTATATAAGGGCGTTCTGACATGTTTCGCGTTCTCGGTTTATCCGGCTATTTTAATTTGTGTATCACGTTTTTCCGGTGCATTCGTTTTAATGATGTTCGTCGTTGGTTTTGTCGCTTTCGTCGCTGCCTTGTGCTTCTGGGGGCTATGGCGAAGGGCCAATTCAGACGCTGTGTCTGTGACCGTCCCTAAGCCTCGCCGCCGCCGTCAATGGGAGAAGCCAGTGCCTCTCGCAGTCGTGCCAGGCATTGGTGCAAGTCCCTTCAAGGAGATCGAGCCTCCACTTGACCTTGATGCTTCGTATACCTATCAACGCATGGACACCCCGTTCTACTTCGGAGATGGTTACGTTAGTGGGCAAGGTACAGTGGAGGGCGAGAGTGCTATCGAGCCTTCCCTGGAGAGGACCATCGCTCAGTGCTCTGCCTTTTCGACCATGGACACTGTCTTGATCGGTAATGCAGAGGACTTCGATGGCCTTTCGAATAATCACCTAGATCACTCTCCCGTTCCTTGGACCAGAGAAGACGTGTTCAACAGCACGTTCATGGATGGAGTCGAGGAGAGTTTCCTTGATGATTATTTGCAGGAGGAGAGCACAGTCGACCTTGCTGAGTTTATGGTCGGATGTAGCACGACTCCTAACTGGGAAACTTCTTCTGAGTCGGATCATGGTTCCGGAGTTATCTGGGTAACGGAGAGTGCTCACACCGAGTCCGATTCCGGAAGTTGGGAGACAGAGAGCGAGCTCTCTGATCTCGACTCCGGAAACAGTTGGGAGACGGAGAGTGAGTACACCGACTCAGAGGAGGAGTTAATCTTGGATTAACTCATTGGCCTACAGACGCGAAATCGCGACAGTTGTGGGATCGCGAACTGCACTGTTCTTCTCTTGTTGACTAAGAGGAGCATAAGATGCAGCGTGAAAAAACAGATCAAAAAAAACTAAAAAATGCAGTGCATGGAAGTTTTTGGATACGACTTCTTTGAGCCAAGTTGTTAGACAAAGCTTGGCTCAACCGAGGGGTAGGACAAAGCCTCATCCTACCCCTCATTTTTCCTTCTCCGCTTGTCCGCCTTGTCGTGGCGAGAAGGCTTGCGAGTGTCGATGACGGAGCCAGCTGAGCCGGCGGTAGCAATGAGCTACCAGCAGGGCCACCCTTGCCGGATAGGTGACTCCTCGAGACACCAGACTAAGTAGACAAGCAAGAGGCTCTACATGTAAAACACGAACGCACCCATTCCCTGACTGGGTTATGGACCTCGATAAGGGTACGGATCAAAAGGTGCCGGCTGGTTTACTATTCTGCGAGTCGGCGCCAATTTGCACCTCATTCGTCGCAGGTTCGTTCAGTCTCTCACTCGCAGACTTTCGGGATGTTCGTCGTGCGGTCAAATAACTGCGGTGTAACTCCGTAGTTGGAAAGTAAGAATTGCAGTTGGAATCGCTTGTCTTTCTTTATTTAAGCAATAGTGTGGCTTTTGCCACGTCCTTGAGACGAGTCTATGACGTCGTGGCGAGTTGTTTGTAATCAGAGACGAATTAGTTGTTAATTACATTCAAGGTAACGATACGCAAACACGATTCAACAACATGGCGTAAATCAAGGGGAATTAAATTTTTCGGAACTGTTCCGAGAATTTTTTGAATTATTCCGAGAATTTTTTGAACTATTCTGCGAATAATTTGGAATTATTCCGAGAATTCTTTGAATTATTCTGCGAATAATTTGGAATTATTCCGAGAATTCTTTGAATTATTCTGCGAATTTTTTCGCAGTTTTCCTCTCCGGAGGGTATATAAGGGCGTTCTGACATGTTTCGCGTTCTCGGTTTATCCGGCTATTTTAATTTGTGTATCACGTTTTTCCGGTGCATTCGTTTTAATGATGTTCGTCGTTGGTTTTGTCGCTTTCGTCGCTGCCTTGTGCTTCTGGGGGCTATGGCGAAGGGCCAATTCAGACGCTGTGTCTGTGACCGTCCCTAAGCCTCGCCGCCGCCGTCAATGGGAGAAGCCAGTGCCTCTCGCAGTCGTGCCAGGCATTGGTGCAAGTCCCTTCAAGGAGATCGAGCCTCCACTTGACCTTGATGCTTCGTATACCTATCAACGCATGGACACCCCGTTCTACTTCGGAGATGGTTACGTTAGTGGGCAAGGTACAGTGGAGGGCGAGAGTGCTATCGAGCCTTCCCTGGAGAGGACCATCGCTCAGTGCTCTGCCTTTTCGACCATGGACACTGTCTTGATCGGTAATGCAGAGGACTTCGATGGCCTTTCGAATAATCACCTAGATCACTCTCCCGTTCCTTGGACCAGAGAAGACGTGTTCAACAGCACGTTCATGGATGGAGTCGAGGAGAGTTTCCTTGATGATTATTTGCAGGAGGAGAGCACAGTCGACCTTGCTGAGTTTATGGTCGGATGTAGCACGACTCCTAACTGGGAAACTTCTTCTGAGTCGGATCATGGTTCCGGAGTTATCTGGGTAACGGAGAGTGCTCACACCGAGTCCGATTCCGGAAGTTGGGAGACAGAGAGCGAGCTCTCTGATCTCGACTCCGGAAACAGTTGGGAGACGGAGAGTGAGTACACCGACTCAGAGGAGGAGTTAATCTTGGATTAACTCATTGGCCTACAGACGCGAAATCGCGACAGTTGTGGGATCGCGAACTGCACTGTTCTTCTCTTGTTGACTAAGAGGAGCATAAGATGCAGCGTGAAAAAACAGATCAACAAAAACTAAAAAATGCAGTGCATGGAAGTTTTTGGATACGACTTCTTTGAGCCAAGTTGTTAGACAAAGCTTGGCTCAACCGAGGGGTAGGACAAAGCCTCATCCTACCCCTCATTTTTCCTTCTCCGCTTGTCCGCCTTGTCGTGGCGAGAAGGCTTGCGAGTGTCGATGACGGAGCCAGCTGAGCCGGCGGTAGCAATGAGCTACCAGCAGGGCCACCCTTGCCGGATAGGTGACTCCTCGAGACACCAGACTAAGTAGACAAGCAAGAGGCTCTACATGTAAAACACGAACGCACCCATTCCCTGACTGGGTTATGGACCTCGATAAGGGTACGGATCAAAAGGTGCCGGCTGGTTTACTATTCTGCGAGTCGGCGCCAATTTGCACCTCATTCGTCGCAGGTTCGTTCAGTCTCTCACTCGCAGACTTTCGGGATGTTCGTCGTGCGGTCAAATAACTGCGGTGTAACTCCGTAGTTGGAAAGTAAGAATTGCAGTTGGAATCGCTTGTCTTTCTTTATTTAAGCAATAGTGTGGCTTTTGCCACGTCCTTGAGACGAGTCTATGACGTCGTGGCGAGTTGTTTGTAATCAGAGACGAATTAGTTGTTAATTACATTCAAGGTAACGATACGCAAACACGATTCAACAACATGGCGTAAATCAAGGGGAATTAAATTTTTCGGAACTGTTCCGAGAATTTTTTGAATTATTCCGAGAATTTTTTGAACTATTCTGCGAATAATTTGGAATTATTCCGAGAATTCTTTGAATTATTCTGCGAATAATTTGGAATTATTCCGAGAATTCTTTGAATTATTCTGCGAATTTTTTCGCAGTTTTCCTCTCCGGAGGGTATATAAGGGCGTTCTGACATGTTTCGCGTTCTCGGTTTATCCGGCTATTTTAATTTGTGTATCACGTTTTTCCGGTGCATTCGTTTTAATGATGTTCGTCGTTGGTTTTGTCGCTTTCGTCGCTGCCTTGTGCTTCTGGGGGCTATGGCGAAGGGCCAATTCAGACGCTGTGTCTGTGACCGTCCCTAAGCCTCGCCGCCGCCGTCAATGGGAGAAGCCAGTGCCTCTCGCAGTCGTGCCAGGCATTGGTGCAAGTCCCTTCAAGGAGATCGAGCCTCCACTTGACCTTGATGCTTCGTATACCTATCAACGCATGGACACCCCGTTCTACTTCGGAGATGGTTACGTTAGTGGGCAAGGTACAGTGGAGGGCGAGAGTGCTATCGAGCCTTCCCTGGAGAGGACCATCGCTCAGTGCTCTGCCTTTTCGACCATGGACACTGTCTTGATCGGTAATGCAGAGGACTTCGATGGCCTTTCGAATAATCACCTAGATCACTCTCCCGTTCCTTGGACCAGAGAAGACGTGTTCAACAGCACGTTCATGGATGGAGTCGAGGAGAGTTTCCTTGATGATTATTTGCAGGAGGAGAGCACAGTCGACCTTGCTGAGTTTATGGTCGGATGTAGCACGACTCCTAACTGGGAAACTTCTTCTGAGTCGGATCATGGTTCCGGAGTTATCTGGGTAACGGAGAGTGCTCACACCGAGTCCGATTCCGGAAGTTGGGAGACAGAGAGCGAGCTCTCTGATCTCGACTCCGGAAACAGTTGGGAGACGGAGAGTGAGTACACCGACTCAGAGGAGGAGTTAATCTTGGATTAACTCATTGGCCTACAGACGCGAAATCGCGACAGTTGTGGGATCGCGAACTGCACTGTTCTTCTCTTGTTGACTAAGAGGAGCATAAGATGCAGCGTGAAAAAACAGATCAACAAAAACTAAAAAATGCAGTGCATGGAAGTTTTTGGATACGACTTCTTTGAGCCAAGTTGTTAGACAAAGCTTGGCTCAACCGAGGGGTAGGACAAAGCCTCATCCTACCCCTCATTTTTCCTTCTCCGCTTGTCCGCCTTGTCGTGGCGAGAAGGCTTGCGAGTGTCGATGACGGAGCCAGCTGAGCCGGCGGTAGCAATGAGCTACCAGCAGGGCCACCCTTGCCGGATAGGTGACTCCTCGAGACACCAGACTAAGTAGACAAGCAAGAGGCTCTACATGTAAAACACGAACGCACCCATTCCCTGACTGGGTTATGGACCTCGATAAGGGTACGGATCAAAAGGTGCCGGCTGGTTTACTATTCTGCGAGTCGGCGCCAATTTGCACCTCATTCGTCGCAGGTTCGTTCAGTCTCTCACTCGCAGACTTTCGGGATGTTCGTCGTGCGGTCAAATAACTGCGGTGTAACTCCGTAGTTGGAAAGTAAGAATTGCAGTTGGAATCGCTTGTCTTTCTTTATTTAAGCAATAGTGTGGCTTTTGCCACGTCCTTGAGACGAGTCTATGACGTCGTGGCGAGTTGTTTGTAATCAGAGACGAATTAGTTGTTAATTACATTCAAGGTAACGATACGCAAACACGATTCAACAACATGGCGTAAATCAAGGGGAATTAAATTTTTCGGAACTGTTCCGAGAATTTTTTGAATTATTCCGAGAATTTTTTGAATTATTCTGCGAATAATTTGGAATTATTCCGAGAATTCTTTGAATTATTCTGCGAATTTTTTCGCAGTTTTCCTCTCCGGAGGGTATATAAGGGCGTTCTGACATGTTTCGCGTTCTCGGTTTATCCGGCTATTTTAATTTGTGTATCACGTTTTTCCGGTGCATTCGTTTTAATGATGTTCGTCGTTGGTTTTGTCGCTTTCGTCGCTGCCTTGTGCTTCTGGGGGCTATGGCGAAGGGCCAATTCAGACGCTGTGTCTGTGACCGTCCCTAAGCCTCGCCGCCGCCGTCAATGGGAGAAGCCAGTGCCTCTCGCAGTCGTGCCAGGCATTGGTGCAAGTCCCTTCAAGGAGATCGAGCCTCCACTTGACCTTGATGCTTCGTATACCTATCAACGCATGGACACCCCGTTCTACTTCGGAGATGGTTACGTTAGTGGGCAAGGTACAGTGGAGGGCGAGAGTGCTATCGAGCCTTCCCTGGAGAGGACCATCGCTCAGTGCTCTGCCTTTTCGACCATGGACACTGTCTTGATCGGTAATGCAGAGGACTTCGATGGCCTTTCGAATAATCACCTAGATCACTCTCCCGTTCCTTGGACCAGAGAAGACGTGTTCAACAGCACGTTCATGGATGGAGTCGAGGAGAGTTTCCTTGATGATTATTTGCAGGAGGAGAGCACAGTCGACCTTGCTGAGTTTATGGTCGGATGTAGCACGACTCCTAACTGGGAAACTTCTTCTGAGTCGGATCATGGTTCCGGAGTTATCTGGGTAACGGAGAGTGCTCACACCGAGTCCGATTCCGGAAGTTGGGAGACAGAGAGCGAGCTCTCTGATCTCGACTCCGGAAACAGTTGGGAGACGGAGAGTGAGTACACCGACTCAGAGGAGGAGTTAATCTTGGATTAACTCATTGGCCTACAGACGCGAAATCGCGACAGTTGTGGGATCGCGAACTGCACTGTTCTTCTCTTGTTGACTAAGAGGAGCATAAGATGCAGCGTGAAAAAACAGATCAACAAAAACTAAAAAATGCAGTGCATGGAAGTTTTTGGATACGACTTCTTTGAGCCAAGTTGTTAGACAAAGCTTGGCTCAACCGAGGGGTAGGACAAAGCCTCATCCTACCCCTCATTTTTCCTTCTCCGCTTGTCCGCCTTGTCGTGGCGAGAAGGCTTGCGAGTGTCGATGACGGAGCCAGCTGAGCCGGCGGTAGCAATGAGCTACCAGCAGGGCCACCCTTGCCGGATAGGTGACTCCTCGAGACACCAGACTAAGTAGACAAGCAAGAGGCTCTACATGTAAAACACGAACGCACCCATTCCCTGACTGGGTTATGGACCTCGATAAGGGTACGGATCAAAAGGTGCCGGCTGGTTTACTATTCTGCGAGTCGGCGCCAATTTGCACCTCATTCGTCGCAGGTTCGTTCAGTCTCTCACTCGCAGACTTTCGGGATGTTCGTCGTGCGGTCAAATAACTGCGGTGTAACTCCGTAGTTGGAAAGTAAGAATTGCAGTTGGAATCGCTTGTCTTTCTTTATTTAAGCAATAGTGTGGCTTTTGCCACGTCCTTGAGACGAGTCTATGACGTCGTGGCGAGTTGTTTGTAATCAGAGACGAATTAGTTGTTAATTACATTCAAGGTAACGATACGCAAACACGATTCAACAACATGGCGTAAATCAAGGGGAATTAAATTTTTCGGAACTGTTCCGAGAATTTTTTGAATTATTCCGAGAATTTTTTGAACTATTCTGCGAATAATTTGGAATTATTCCGAGAATTCTTTGAATTATTCTGCGAATAATTTGGAATTATTCCGAGAATTCTTTGAATTATTCTGCGAATTTTTTCGCAGTTTTCCTCTCCGGAGGGTATATAAGGGCGTTCTGACATGTTTCGCGTTCTCGGTTTATCCGGCTATTTTAATTTGTGTATCACGTTTTTCCGGTGCATTCGTTTTAATGATGTTCGTCGTTGGTTTTGTCGCTTTCGTCGCTGCCTTGTGCTTCTGGGGGCTATGGCGAAGGGCCAATTCAGACGCTGTGTCTGTGACCGTCCCTAAGCCTCGCCGCCGCCGTCAATGGGAGAAGCCAGTGCCTCTCGCAGTCGTGCCAGGCATTGGTGCAAGTCCCTTCAAGGAGATCGAGCCTCCACTTGACCTTGATGCTTCGTATACCTATCAACGCATGGACACCCCGTTCTACTTCGGAGATGGTTACGTTAGTGGGCAAGGTACAGTGGAGGGCGAGAGTGCTATCGAGCCTTCCCTGGAGAGGACCATCGCTCAGTGCTCTGCCTTTTCGACCATGGACACTGTCTTGATCGGTAATGCAGAGGACTTCGATGGCCTTTCGAATAATCACCTAGATCACTCTCCCGTTCCTTGGACCAGAGAAGACGTGTTCAACAGCACGTTCATGGATGGAGTCGAGGAGAGTTTCCTTGATGATTATTTGCAGGAGGAGAGCACAGTCGACCTTGCTGAGTTTATGGTCGGATGTAGCACGACTCCTAACTGGGAAACTTCTTCTGAGTCGGATCATGGTTCCGGAGTTATCTGGGTAACGGAGAGTGCTCACACCGAGTCCGATTCCGGAAGTTGGGAGACAGAGAGCGAGCTCTCTGATCTCGACTCCGGAAACAGTTGGGAGACGGAGAGTGAGTACACCGACTCAGAGGAGGAGTTAATCTTGGATTAACTCATTGGCCTACAGACGCGAAATCGCGACAGTTGTGGGATCGCGAACTGCACTGTTCTTCTCTTGTTGACTAAGAGGAGCATAAGATGCAGCGTGAAAAAACAGATCAACAAAAACTAAAAAATGCAGTGCATGGAAGTTTTTGGATACGACTTCTTTGAGCCAAGTTGTTAGACAAAGCTTGGCTCAACCGAGGGGTAGGACAAAGCCTCATCCTACCCCTCATTTTTCCTTCTCCGCTTGTCCGCCTTGTCGTGGCGAGAAGGCTTGCGAGTGTCGATGACGGAGCCAGCTGAGCCGGCGGTAGCAATGAGCTACCAGCAGGGCCACCCTTGCCGGATAGGTGACTCCTCGAGACACCAGACTAAGTAGACAAGCAAGAGGCTCTACATGTAAAACACGAACGCACCCATTCCCTGACTGGGTTATGGACCTCGATAAGGGTACGGATCAAAAGGTGCCGGCTGGTTTACTATTCTGCGAGTCGGCGCCAATTTGCACCTCATTCGTCGCAGGTTCGTTCAGTCTCTCACTCGCAGACTTTCGGGATGTTCGTCGTGCGGTCAAATAACTGCGGTGTAACTCCGTAGTTGGAAAGTAAGAATTGCAGTTGGAATCGCTTGTCTTTCTTTATTTAAGCAATAGTGTGGCTTTTGCCACGTCCTTGAGACGAGTCTATGACGTCGTGGCGAGTTGTTTGTAATCAGAGACGAATTAGTTGTTAATTACATTCAAGGTAACGATACGCAAACACGATTCAACAACATGGCGTAAATCAAGGGGAATTAAATTTTTCGGAACTGTTCCGAGAATTTTTTGAATTATTCCGAGAATTTTTTGAATTATTCTGCGAATAATTTGGAATTATTCCGAGAATTCTTTGAATTATTCTGCGAATTTTTTCGCAGTTTTCCTCTCCGGAGGGTATATAAGGGCGTTCTGACATGTTTCGCGTTCTCGGTTTATCCGGCTATTTTAATTTGTGTATCACGTTTTTCCGGTGCATTCGTTTTAATGATGTTCGTCGTTGGTTTTGTCGCTTTCGTCGCTGCCTTGTGCTTCTGGGGGCTATGGCGAAGGGCCAATTCAGACGCTGTGTCTGTGACCGTCCCTAAGCCTCGCCGCCGCCGTCAATGGGAGAAGCCAGTGCCTCTCGCAGTCGTGCCAGGCATTGGTGCAAGTCCCTTCAAGGAGATCGAGCCTCCACTTGACCTTGATGCTTCGTATACCTATCAACGCATGGACACCCCGTTCTACTTCGGAGATGGTTACGTTAGTGGGCAAGGTACAGTGGAGGGCGAGAGTGCTATCGAGCCTTCCCTGGAGAGGACCATCGCTCAGTGCTCTGCCTTTTCGACCATGGACACTGTCTTGATCGGTAATGCAGAGGACTTCGATGGCCTTTCGAATAATCACCTAGATCACTCTCCCGTTCCTTGGACCAGAGAAGACGTGTTCAACAGCACGTTCATGGATGGAGTCGAGGAGAGTTTCCTTGATGATTATTTGCAGGAGGAGAGCACAGTCGACCTTGCTGAGTTTATGGTCGGATGTAGCACGACTCCTAACTGGGAAACTTCTTCTGAGTCGGATCATGGTTCCGGAGTTATCTGGGTAACGGAGAGTGCTCACACCGAGTCCGATTCCGGAAGTTGGGAGACAGAGAGCGAGCTCTCTGATCTCGACTCCGGAAACAGTTGGGAGACGGAGAGTGAGTACACCGACTCAGAGGAGGAGTTAATCTTGGATTAACTCATTGGCCTACAGACGCGAAATCGCGACAGTTGTGGGATCGCGAACTGCACTGTTCTTCTCTTGTTGACTAAGAGGAGCATAAGATGCAGCGTGAAAAAACAGATCAACAAAAACTAAAAAATGCAGTGCATGGAAGTTTTTGGATACGACTTCTTTGAGCCAAGTTGTTAGACAAAGCTTGGCTCAACCGAGGGGTAGGACAAAGCCTCATCCTACCCCTCATTTTTCCTTCTCCGCTTGTCCGCCTTGTCGTGGCGAGAAGGCTTGCGAGTGTCGATGACGGAGCCAGCTGAGCCGGCGGTAGCAATGAGCTACCAGCAGGGCCACCCTTGCCGGATAGGTGACTCCTCGAGACACCAGACTAAGTAGACAAGCAAGAGGCTCTACATGTAAAACACGAACGCACCCATTCCCTGACTGGGTTATGGACCTCGATAAGGGTACGGATCAAAAGGTGCCGGCTGGTTTACTATTCTGCGAGTCGGCGCCAATTTGCACCTCATTCGTCGCAGGTTCGTTCAGTCTCTCACTCGCAGACTTTCGGGATGTTCGTCGTGCGGTCAAATAACTGCGGTGTAACTCCGTAGTTGGAAAGTAAGAATTGCAGTTGGAATCGCTTGTCTTTCTTTATTTAAGCAATAGTGTGGCTTTTGCCACGTCCTTGAGACGAGTCTATGACGTCGTGGCGAGTTGTTTGTAATCAGAGACGAATTAGTTGTTAATTACATTCAAGGTAACGATACGCAAACACGATTCAACAACATGGCGTAAATCAAGGGGAATTAAATTTTTCGGAACTGTTCCGAGAATTTTTTGAATTATTCCGAGAATTTTTTGAACTATTCTGCGAATAATTTGGAATTATTCCGAGAATTCTTTGAATTATTCTGCGAATAATTTGGAATTATTCCGAGAATTCTTTGAATTATTCTGCGAATAATTTGGAATTATTCCGAGAATTCTTTGAATTATTCTGCGAATTTTTTCGCAGTTTTCCTCTCCGGAGGGTATATAAGGGCGTTCTGACATGTTTCGCGTTCTCGGTTTATCCGGCTATTTTAATTTGTGTATCACGTTTTTCCGGTGCATTCGTTTTAATGATGTTCGTCGTTGGTTTTGTCGCTTTCGTCGCTGCCTTGTGCTTCTGGGGGCTATGGCGAAGGGCCAATTCAGACGCTGTGTCTGTGACCGTCCCTAAGCCTCGCCGCCGCCGTCAATGGGAGAAGCCAGTGCCTCTCGCAGTCGTGCCAGGCATTGGTGCAAGTCCCTTCAAGGAGATCGAGCCTCCACTTGACCTTGATGCTTCGTATACCTATCAACGCATGGACACCCCGTTCTACTTCGGAGATGGTTACGTTAGTGGGCAAGGTACAGTGGAGGGCGAGAGTGCTATCGAGCCTTCCCTGGAGAGGACCATCGCTCAGTGCTCTGCCTTTTCGACCATGGACACTGTCTTGATCGGTAATGCAGAGGACTTCGATGGCCTTTCGAATAATCACCTAGATCACTCTCCCGTTCCTTGGACCAGAGAAGACGTGTTCAACAGCACGTTCATGGATGGAGTCGAGGAGAGTTTCCTTGATGATTATTTGCAGGAGGAGAGCACAGTCGACCTTGCTGAGTTTATGGTCGGATGTAGCACGACTCCTAACTGGGAAACTTCTTCTGAGTCGGATCATGGTTCCGGAGTTATCTGGGTAACGGAGAGTGCTCACACCGAGTCCGATTCCGGAAGTTGGGAGACAGAGAGCGAGCTCTCTGATCTCGACTCCGGAAACAGTTGGGAGACGGAGAGTGAGTACACCGACTCAGAGGAGGAGTTAATCTTGGATTAACTCATTGGCCTACAGACGCGAAATCGCGACAGTTGTGGGATCGCGAACTGCACTGTTCTTCTCTTGTTGACTAAGAGGAGCATAAGATGCAGCGTGAAAAAACAGATCAACAAAAACTAAAAAATGCAGTGCATGGAAGTTTTTGGATACGACTTCTTTGAGCCAAGTTGTTAGACAAAGCTTGGCTCAACCGAGGGGTAGGACAAAGCCTCATCCTACCCCTCATTTTTCCTTCTCCGCTTGTCCGCCTTGTCGTGGCGAGAAGGCTTGCGAGTGTCGATGACGGAGCCAGCTGAGCCGGCGGTAGCAATGAGCTACCAGCAGGGCCACCCTTGCCGGATAGGTGACTCCTCGAGACACCAGACTAAGTAGACAAGCAAGAGGCTCTACATGTAAAACACGAACGCACCCATTCCCTGACTGGGTTATGGACCTCGATAAGGGTACGGATCAAAAGGTGCCGGCTGGTTTACTATTCTGCGAGTCGGCGCCAATTTGCACCTCATTCGTCGCAGGTTCGTTCAGTCTCTCACTCGCAGACTTTCGGGATGTTCGTCGTGCGGTCAAATAACTGCGGTGTAACTCCGTAGTTGGAAAGTAAGAATTGCAGTTGGAATCGCTTGTCTTTCTTTATTTAAGCAATAGTGTGGCTTTTGCCACGTCCTTGAGACGAGTCTATGACGTCGTGGCGAGTTGTTTGTAATCAGAGACGAATTAGTTGTTAATTACATTCAAGGTAACGATACGCAAACACGATTCAACAACATGGCGTAAATCAAGGGGAATTAAATTTTTCGGAACTGTTCCGAGAATTTTTTGAATTATTCCGAGAATTTTTTGAACTATTCTGCGAATAATTTGGAATTATTCCGAGAATTCTTTGAATTATTCTGCGAATAATTTGGAATTATTCCGAGAATTCTTTGAATTATTCTGCGAATTTTTTCGCAGTTTTCCTCTCCGGAGGGTATATAAGGGCGTTCTGACATGTTTCGCGTTCTCGGTTTATCCGGCTATTTTAATTTGTGTATCACGTTTTTCCGGTGCATTCGTTTTAATGATGTTCGTCGTTGGTTTTGTCGCTTTCGTCGCTGCCTTGTGCTTCTGGGGGCTATGGCGAAGGGCCAATTCAGACGCTGTGTCTGTGACCGTCCCTAAGCCTCGCCGCCGCCGTCAATGGGAGAAGCCAGTGCCTCTCGCAGTCGTGCCAGGCATTGGTGCAAGTCCCTTCAAGGAGATCGAGCCTCCACTTGACCTTGATGCTTCGTATACCTATCAACGCATGGACACCCCGTTCTACTTCGGAGATGGTTACGTTAGTGGGCAAGGTACAGTGGAGGGCGAGAGTGCTATCGAGCCTTCCCTGGAGAGGACCATCGCTCAGTGCTCTGCCTTTTCGACCATGGACACTGTCTTGATCGGTAATGCAGAGGACTTCGATGGCCTTTCGAATAATCACCTAGATCACTCTCCCGTTCCTTGGACCAGAGAAGACGTGTTCAACAGCACGTTCATGGATGGAGTCGAGGAGAGTTTCCTTGATGATTATTTGCAGGAGGAGAGCACAGTCGACCTTGCTGAGTTTATGGTCGGATGTAGCACGACTCCTAACTGGGAAACTTCTTCTGAGTCGGATCATGGTTCCGGAGTTATCTGGGTAACGGAGAGTGCTCACACCGAGTCCGATTCCGGAAGTTGGGAGACAGAGAGCGAGCTCTCTGATCTCGACTCCGGAAACAGTTGGGAGACGGAGAGTGAGTACACCGACTCAGAGGAGGAGTTAATCTTGGATTAACTCATTGGCCTACAGACGCGAAATCGCGACAGTTGTGGGATCGCGAACTGCACTGTTCTTCTCTTGTTGACTAAGAGGAGCATAAGATGCAGCGTGAAAAAACAGATCAACAAAAACTAAAAAATGCAGTGCATGGAAGTTTTTGGATACGACTTCTTTGAGCCAAGTTGTTAGACAAAGCTTGGCTCAACCGAGGGGTAGGACAAAGCCTCATCCTACCCCTCATTTTTCCTTCTCCGCTTGTCCGCCTTGTCGTGGCGAGAAGGCTTGCGAGTGTCGATGACGGAGCCAGCTGAGCCGGCGGTAGCAATGAGCTACCAGCAGGGCCACCCTTGCCGGATAGGTGACTCCTCGAGACACCAGACTAAGTAGACAAGCAAGAGGCTCTACATGTAAAACACGAACGCACCCATTCCCTGACTGGGTTATGGACCTCGATAAGGGTACGGATCAAAAGGTGCCGGCTGGTTTACTATTCTGCGAGTCGGCGCCAATTTGCACCTCATTCGTCGCAGGTTCGTTCAGTCTCTCACTCGCAGACTTTCGGGATGTTCGTCGTGCGGTCAAATAACTGCGGTGTAACTCCGTAGTTGGAAAGTAAGAATTGCAGTTGGAATCGCTTGTCTTTCTTTATTTAAGCAATAGTGTGGCTTTTGCCACGTCCTTGAGACGAGTCTATGACGTCGTGGCGAGTTGTTTGTAATCAGAGACGAATTAGTTGTTAATTACATTCAAGGTAACGATACGCAAACACGATTCAACAACATGGCGTAAATCAAGGGGAATTAAATTTTTCGGAACTGTTCCGAGAATTTTTTGAATTATTCCGAGAATTTTTTGAATTATTCTGCGAATAATTTGGAATTATTCCGAGAATTCTTTGAATTATTCTGCGAATTTTTTCGCAGTTTTCCTCTCCGGAGGGTATATAAGGGCGTTCTGACATGTTTCGCGTTCTCGGTTTATCCGGCTATTTTAATTTGTGTATCACGTTTTTCCGGTGCATTCGTTTTAATGATGTTCGTCGTTGGTTTTGTCGCTTTCGTCGCTGCCTTGTGCTTCTGGGGGCTATGGCGAAGGGCCAATTCAGAAGCTGTGTCTGTGACCGTCCCTAAGCCTCGCCGCCGAGGTCAATGGGAGAAGCCAGTGCCTCTCGCAGTCGTGCCAGGCATTGGTGCAAGTCCCTTCAAGGAGATCGAGCCTCCACTTGACCTTGATGCTTCGTATACCTATCAACGCATGGACACCCCGTTCTACTTCGGAGATGGTTACGTTAGTGGGCAAGGTACAGTGGAGGGCGAGAGTGCTATCGAGCCTTCCCTGGAGAGGACCATCGCTCAGTGCTCTGCCTTTTCGACCATGGACACTGTCTTGATCGGTAATGCAGAGGACTTCGATGGCCTTTCGAATAATCACCTAGATCACTCTCCCGTTCCTTGGACCAGAGAAGACGTGTTCAACAGCACGTTCATGGATGGAGTCGAGGAGAGTTTCCTTGATGATTATTTGCAGGAGGAGAGCACAGTCGACCTTGCTGAGTTTATGGTCGGATGTAGCACGACTCCTAACTGGGAAACTTCTTCTGAGTCGGATCATGGTTCCGGAGTTATCTGGGTAACGGAGAGTGCTCACACCGAGTCCGATTCCGGAAGTTGGGAGACAGAGAGCGAGCTCTCTGATCTCGACTCCGGAAACAGTTGGGAGACGGAGAGTGAGTACACCGACTCAGAGGAGGAGTTAATCTTGGATTAACTCATTGGCCTACAGACGCGAAATCGCGACAGTTGTGGGATCGCGAACTGCACTGTTCTTCTCTTGTTGACTAAGAGGAGCATAAGATGCAGCGTGAAAAAACAGATCAACAAAAACTAAAAAATGCAGTGCATGGAAGTTTTTGGATACGACTTCTTTGAGCCAAGTTGTTAGACAAAGCTTGGCTCAACCGAGGGGTAGGACAAAGCCTCATCCTACCCCTCATTTTTCCTTCTCCGCTTGTCCGCCTTGTCGTGGCGAGAAGGCTTGCGAGTGTCGATGACGGAGCCAGCTGAGCCGGCGGTAGCAATGAGCTACCAGCAGGGCCACCCTTGCCGGATAGGTGACTCCTCGAGACACCAGACTAAGTAGACAAGCAAGAGGCTCTACATGTAAAACACGAACGCACCCATTCCCTGACTGGGTTATGGACCTCGATAAGGGTACGGATCAAAAGGTGCCGGCTGGTTTACTATTCTGCGAGTCGGCGCCAATTTGCACCTCATTCGTCGCAGGTTCGTTCAGTCTCTCACTCGCAGACTTTCGGGATGTTCGTCGTGCGGTCAAATAACTGCGGTGTAACTCCGTAGTTGGAAAGTAAGAATTGCAGTTGGAATCGCTTGTCTTTCTTTATTTAAGCAATAGTGTGGCTTTTGCCACGTCCTTGAGACGAGTCTATGACGTCGTGGCGAGTTGTTTGTAATCAGAGACGAATTAGTTGTTAATTACATTCAAGGTAACGATACGCAAACACGATTCAACAACATGGCGTAAATCAAGGGGAATTAAATTTTTCGGAACTGTTCCGAGAATTTTTTGAATTATTCCGAGAATTTTTTGAACTATTCTGCGAATAATTTGGAATTATTCCGAGAATTCTTTGAATTATTCTGCGAATAATTTGGAATTATTCCGAGAATTCTTTGAATTATTCTGCGAATTTTTTCGCAGTTTTCCTCTCCGGAGGGTATATAAGGGCGTTCTGACATGTTTCGCGTTCTCGGTTTATCCGGCTATTTTAATTTGTGTATCACGTTTTTCCGGTGCATTCGTTTTAATGATGTTCGTCGTTGGTTTTGTCGCTTTCGTCGCTGCCTTGTGCTTCTGGGGGCTATGGCGAAGGGCCAATTCAGACGCTGTGTCTGTGACCGTCCCTAAGCCTCGCCGCCGCCGTCAATGGGAGAAGCCAGTGCCTCTCGCAGTCGTGCCAGGCATTGGTGCAAGTCCCTTCAAGGAGATCGAGCCTCCACTTGACCTTGATGCTTCGTATACCTATCAACGCATGGACACCCCGTTCTACTTCGGAGATGGTTACGTTAGTGGGCAAGGTACAGTGGAGGGCGAGAGTGCTATCGAGCCTTCCCTGGAGAGGACCATCGCTCAGTGCTCTGCCTTTTCGACCATGGACACTGTCTTGATCGGTAATGCAGAGGACTTCGATGGCCTTTCGAATAATCACCTAGATCACTCTCCCGTTCCTTGGACCAGAGAAGACGTGTTCAACAGCACGTTCATGGATGGAGTCGAGGAGAGTTTCCTTGATGATTATTTGCAGGAGGAGAGCACAGTCGACCTTGCTGAGTTTATGGTCGGATGTAGCACGACTCCTAACTGGGAAACTTCTTCTGAGTCGGATCATGGTTCCGGAGTTATCTGGGTAACGGAGAGTGCTCACACCGAGTCCGATTCCGGAAGTTGGGAGACAGAGAGCGAGCTCTCTGATCTCGACTCCGGAAACAGTTGGGAGACGGAGAGTGAGTACACCGACTCAGAGGAGGAGTTAATCTTGGATTAACTCATTGGCCTACAGACGCGAAATCGCGACAGTTGTGGGATCGCGAACTGCACTGTTCTTCTCTTGTTGACTAAGAGGAGCATAAGATGCAGCGTGAAAAAACAGATCAACAAAAACTAAAAAATGCAGTGCATGGAAGTTTTTGGATACGACTTCTTTGAGCCAAGTTGTTAGACAAAGCTTGGCTCAACCGAGGGGTAGGACAAAGCCTCATCCTACCCCTCATTTTTCCTTCTCCGCTTGTCCGCCTTGTCGTGGCGAGAAGGCTTGCGAGTGTCGATGACGGAGCCAGCTGAGCCGGCGGTAGCAATGAGCTACCAGCAGGGCCACCCTTGCCGGATAGGTGACTCCTCGAGACACCAGACTAAGTAGACAAGCAAGAGGCTCTACATGTAAAACACGAACGCACCCATTCCCTGACTGGGTTATGGACCTCGATAAGGGTACGGATCAAAAGGTGCCGGCTGGTTTACTATTCTGCGAGTCGGCGCCAATTTGCACCTCATTCGTCGCAGGTTCGTTCAGTCTCTCACTCGCAGACTTTCGGGATGTTCGTCGTGCGGTCAAATAACTGCGGTGTAACTCCGTAGTTGGAAAGTAAGAATTGCAGTTGGAATCGCTTGTCTTTCTTTATTTAAGCAATAGTGTGGCTTTTGCCACGTCCTTGAGACGAGTCTATGACGTCGTGGCGAGTTGTTTGTAATCAGAGACGAATTAGTTGTTAATTACATTCAAGGTAACGATACGCAAACACGATTCAACAACATGGCGTAAATCAAGGGGAATTAAATTTTTCGGAACTGTTCCGAGAATTTTTTGAATTATTCCGAGAATTTTTTGAACTATTCTGCGAATAATTTGGAATTATTCCGAGAATTCTTTGAATTATTCTGCGAATAATTTGGAATTATTCCGAGAATTCTTTGAATTATTCTGCGAATTTTTTCGCAGTTTTCCTCTCCGGAGGGTATATAAGGGCGTTCTGACATGTTTCGCGTTCTCGGTTTATCCGGCTATTTTAATTTGTGTATCACGTTTTTCCGGTGCATTCGTTTTAATGATGTTCGTCGTTGGTTTTGTCGCTTTCGTCGCTGCCTTGTGCTTCTGGGGGCTATGGCGAAGGGCCAATTCAGACGCTGTGTCTGTGACCGTCCCTAAGCCTCGCCGCCGCCGTCAATGGGAGAAGCCAGTGCCTCTCGCAGTCGTGCCAGGCATTGGTGCAAGTCCCTTCAAGGAGATCGAGCCTCCACTTGACCTTGATGCTTCGTATACCTATCAACGCATGGACACCCCGTTCTACTTCGGAGATGGTTACGTTAGTGGGCAAGGTACAGTGGAGGGCGAGAGTGCTATCGAGCCTTCCCTGGAGAGGACCATCGCTCAGTGCTCTGCCTTTTCGACCATGGACACTGTCTTGATCGGTAATGCAGAGGACTTCGATGGCCTTTCGAATAATCACCTAGATCACTCTCCCGTTCCTTGGACCAGAGAAGACGTGTTCAACAGCACGTTCATGGATGGAGTCGAGGAGAGTTTCCTTGATGATTATTTGCAGGAGGAGAGCACAGTCGACCTTGCTGAGTTTATGGTCGGATGTAGCACGACTCCTAACTGGGAAACTTCTTCTGAGTCGGATCATGGTTCCGGAGTTATCTGGGTAACGGAGAGTGCTCACACCGAGTCCGATTCCGGAAGTTGGGAGACAGAGAGCGAGCTCTCTGATCTCGACTCCGGAAACAGTTGGGAGACGGAGAGTGAGTACACCGACTCAGAGGAGGAGTTAATCTTGGATTAACTCATTGGCCTACAGACGCGAAATCGCGACAGTTGTGGGATCGCGAACTGCACTGTTCTTCTCTTGTTGACTAAGAGGAGCATAAGATGCAGCGTGAAAAAACAGATCAACAAAAACTAAAAAATGCAGTGCATGGAAGTTTTTGGATACGACTTCTTTGAGCCAAGTTGTTAGACAAAGCTTGGCTCAACCGAGGGGTAGGACAAAGCCTCATCCTACCCCTCATTTTTCCTTCTCCGCTTGTCCGCCTTGTCGTGGCGAGAAGGCTTGCGAGTGTCGATGACGGAGCCAGCTGAGCCGGCGGTAGCAATGAGCTACCAGCAGGGCCACCCTTGCCGGATAGGTGACTCCTCGAGACACCAGACTAAGTAGACAAGCAAGAGGCTCTACATGTAAAACACGAACGCACCCATTCCCTGACTGGGTTATGGACCTCGATAAGGGTACGGATCAAAAGGTGCCGGCTGGTTTACTATTCTGCGAGTCGGCGCCAATTTGCACCTCATTCGTCGCAGGTTCGTTCAGTCTCTCACTCGCAGACTTTCGGGATGTTCGTCGTGCGGTCAAATAACTGCGGTGTAACTCCGTAGTTGGAAAGTAAGAATTGCAGTTGGAATCGCTTGTCTTTCTTTATTTAAGCAATAGTGTGGCTTTTGCCACGTCCTTGAGACGAGTCTATGACGTCGTGGCGAGTTGTTTGTAATCAGAGACGAATTAGTTGTTAATTACATTCAAGGTAACGATACGCAAACACGATTCAACAACATGGCGTAAATCAAGGGGAATTAAATTTTTCGGAACTGTTCCGAGAATTTTTTGAATTATTCCGAGAATTTTTTGAACTATTCTGCGAATAATTTGGAATTATTCTGCGAATAATTTGGAATTATTCCGAGAATTCTTTGAATTATTCTGCGAATTTTTTCGCAGTTTTCCTCTCCGGAGGGTATATAAGGGCGTTCTGACATGTTTCGCGTTCTCGGTTTATCCGGCTATTTTAATTTGTGTATCACGTTTTTCCGGTGCATTCGTTTTAATGATGTTCGTCGTTGGTTTTGTCGCTTTCGTCGCTGCCTTGTGCTTCTGGGGGCTATGGCGAAGGGCCAATTCAGACGCTGTGTCTGTGACCGTCCCTAAGCCTCGCCGCCGCCGTCAATGGGAGAAGCCAGTGCCTCTCGCAGTCGTGCCAGGCATTGGTGCAAGTCCCTTCAAGGAGATCGAGCCTCCACTTGACCTTGATGCTTCGTATACCTATCAACGCATGGACACCCCGTTCTACTTCGGAGATGGTTACGTTAGTGGGCAAGGTACAGTGGAGGGCGAGAGTGCTATCGAGCCTTCCCTGGAGAGGACCATCGCTCAGTGCTCTGCCTTTTCGACCATGGACACTGTCTTGATCGGTAATGCAGAGGACTTCGATGGCCTTTCGAATAATCACCTAGATCACTCTCCCGTTCCTTGGACCAGAGAAGACGTGTTCAACAGCACGTTCATGGATGGAGTCGAGGAGAGTTTCCTTGATGATTATTTGCAGGAGGAGAGCTCAGTCGACCTTGCTGAGTTTATGGTCGGATGTAGCACGACTCCTAACTGGGAAACTTCTTCTGAGTCGGATCATGGTTCCGGAGTTATCTGGGTAACGGAGAGTGCTCACACCGAGTCCGATTCCGGAAGTTGGGAGACAGAGAGCGAGCTCTCTGATCTCGACTCCGGAAACAGTTGGGAGACGGAGAGTGAGTACACCGACTCAGAGGAGGAGTTAATCTTGGATTAACTCATTGGCCTACAGACGCGAAATCGCGACAGTTGTGGGATCGCGAACTGCACTGTTCTTCTCTTGTTGACTAAGAGGAGCATAAGATGCAGCGTGAAAAAACAGATCAACAAAAACTAAAAAATGCAGTGCATGGAAGTTTTTGGATACGACTTCTTTGAGCCAAGTTGTTAGACAAAGCTTGGCTCAACCGAGGGGTAGGACAAAGCCTCATCCTACCCCTCATTTTTCCTTCTCCGCTTGTCCGCCTTGTCGTGGCGAGAAGGCTTGCGAGTGTCGATGACGGAGCCAGCTGAGCCGGCGGTAGCAATGAGCTACCAGCAGAGCCACCCTTGCCGGATAGGTGACTCCTCGAGACACCAGACTAAGTAGACAAGCAAGAGGCTCTACATGTAAAACACGAACGCACCCATTCCCTGACTGGGTTATGGACCTCGATAAGGGTACGGATCAAAAGGTGCCGGCTGGTTTACTATTCTGCGAGTCGGCGCCAATTTGCACCTCATTCGTCGCAGGTTCGTTCAGTCTCTCACTCGCAGACTTTCGGGATGTTCGTCGTGCGGTCAAATAACTGCGGTGTAACTCCGTAGTTGGAAAGTAAGAATTGCAGTTGGAATCGCTTGTCTTTCTTTATTTAAGCAATAGTGTGGCTTTTGCCACGTCCTTGAGACGAGTCTATGACGTCGTGGCGAGTTGTTTGTAATCAGAGACGAATTAGTTGTTAATTACATTCAAGGTAACGATACGCAAACACGATTCAACAACATGGCGTAAATCAAGGGGAATTAAATTTTTCGGAACTGTTCCGAGAATTTTTTGAATTATTCCGAGAATTTTTTGAACTATTCTGCGAATAATTTGGAATTATTCCGAGAATTCTTTGAATTATTCTGCGAATAATTTGGAATTATTCCGAGAATTCTTTGAATTATTCTGCGAATTTTTTCGCAGTTTTCCTCTCCGGAGGGTATATAAGGGCGTTCTGACATGTTTCGCGTTCTCGGTTTATCCGGCTATTTTAATTTGTGTATCACGTTTTTCC
Source organism: Pholcus phalangioides (assembly GCF_987345545.1). Lineage (NCBI taxonomy): Eukaryota > Metazoa > Arthropoda > Arachnida > Araneae > Pholcidae > Pholcus > Pholcus phalangioides. The sequence continues at coordinate 5,900,140 of NW_028301637.1, forward strand.
GGTGCATTCGTTTTAATGATGTTCGTCGTTGGTTTTGTCGCTTTCGTCGCTGCCTTGTGCTTCTGGGGGCTATGGCGAAGGGCCAATTCAGACGCTGTGTCTGTGACCGTCCCTAAGCCTCGCCGCCGCCGTCAATGGGAGAAGCCAGTGCCTCTCGCAGTCGTGCCAGGCATTGGTGCAAGTCCCTTCAAGGAGATCGAGCCTCCACTTGACCTTGATGCTTCGTATACCTATCAACGCATGGACACCCCGTTCTACTTCGGAGATGGTTACGTTAGTGGGCAAGGTACAGTGGAGGGCGAGAGTGCTATCGAGCCTTCCCTGGAGAGGACCATCGCTCAGTGCTCTGCCTTTTCGACCATGGACACTGTCTTGATCGGTAATGCAGAGGACTTCGATGGCCTTTCGAATAATCACCTAGATCACTCTCCCGTTCCTTGGACCAGAGAAGACGTGTTCAACAGCACGTTCATGGATGGAGTCGAGGAGAGTTTCCTTGATGATTATTTGCAGGAGGAGAGCACAGTCGACCTTGCTGAGTTTATGGTCGGATGTAGCACGACTCCTAACTGGGAAACTTCTTCTGAGTCGGATCATGGTTCCGGAGTTATCTGGGTAACGGAGAGTGCTCACACCGAGTCCGATTCCGGAAGTTGGGAGACAGAGAGCGAGCTCTCTGATCTCGACTCCGGAAACAGTTGGGAGACGGAGAGTGAGTACACCGACTCAGAGGAGGAGTTAATCTTGGATTAACTCATTGGCCTACAGACGCGAAATCGCGACAGTTGTGGGATCGCGAACTGCACTGTTCTTCTCTTGTTGACTAAGAGGAGCATAAGATGCAGCGTGAAAAAACAGATCAACAAAAACTAAAAAATGCAGTGCATGGAAGTTTTTGGATACGACTTCTTTGAGCCAAGTTGTTAGACAAAGCTTGGCTCAACCGAGGGGTAGGACAAAGCCTCATCCTACCCCTCATTTTTCCTTCTCCGCTTGTCCGCCTTGTCGTGGCGAGAAGGCTTGCGAGTGTCGATGACGGAGCCAGCTGAGCCGGCGGTAGCAATGGCTACCAGCAGGGCCACCCTTGCCGGATAGGTGACTCCTCGAGACACCAGACTAAGTAGACAAGCAAGAGGCTCTACATGTAAAACACGAACGCACCCATTCCCTGACTGGGTTATGGACCTCGATAAGGGTACGGATCAAAAGGTGCCGGCTGGTTTACTATTCTGCGAGTCGGCGCCAATTTGCACCTCATTCGTCGCAGGTTCGTTCAGTCTCTCACTCGCAGACTTTCGGGATGTTCGTCGTGCGGTCAAATAACTGCGGTGTAACTCCGTAGTTGGAAAGTAAGAATTGCAGTTGGAATCGCTTGTCTTTCTTTATTTAAGCAATAGTGTGGCTTTTGCCACGTCCTTGAGACGAGTCTATGACGTCGTGGCGAGTTGTTTGTAATCAGAGACGAATTAGTTGTTAATTACATTCAAGGTAACGATACGCAAACACGATTCAACAACATGGCGTAAATCAAGGGGAATTAAATTTTTCGGAACTGTTCCGAGAATTTTTTGAATTATTCCGAGAATTTTTTGAACTATTCTGCGAATAATTTGGAATTATTCCGAGAATTCTTTGAATTATTCTGCGAATAATTTGGAATTATTCCGAGAATTCTTTGAATTATTCTGCGAATTTTTTCGCAGTTTTCCTCTCCGGAGGGTATATAAGGGCGTTCTGACATGTTTCGCGTTCTCGGTTTATCCGGCTATTTTAATTTGTGTATCACGTTTTTCCGGTGCATTCGTTTTAATGATGTTCGTCGTTGGTTTTGTCGCTTTCGTCGCTGCCTTGTGCTTCTGGGGGCTATGGCGAAGGGCCAATTCAGACGCTGTGTCTGTGACCGTCCCTAAGCCTCGCCGCCGCCGTCAATGGGAGAAGCCAGTGCCTCTCGCAGTCGTGCCAGGCATTGGTGCAAGTCCCTTCAAGGAGATCGAGCCTCCACTTGACCTTGATGCTTCGTATACCTATCAACGCATGGACACCCCGTTCTACTTCGGAGATGGTTACGTTAGTGGGCAAGGTACAGTGGAGGGCGAGAGTGCTATCGAGCCTTCCCTGGAGAGGACCATCGCTCAGTGCTCTGCCTTTTCGACCATGGACACTGTCTTGATCGGTAATGCAGAGGACTTCGATGGCCTTTCGAATAATCACCTAGATCACTCTCCCGTTCCTTGGACCAGAGAAGACGTGTTCAACAGCACGTTCATGGATGGAGTCGAGGAGAGTTTCCTTGATGATTATTTGCAGGAGGAGAGCTCAGTCGACCTTGCTGAGTTTATGGTCGGATGTAGCACGACTCCTAACTGGGAAACTTCTTCTGAGTCGGATCATGGTTCCGGAGTTATCTGGGTAACGGAGAGTGCTCACACCGAGTCCGATTCCGGAAGTTGGGAGACAGAGAGCGAGCTCTCTGATCTCGACTCCGGAAACAGTTGGGAGACGGAGAGTGAGTACACCGACTCAGAGGAGGAGTTAATCTTGGATTAACTCATTGGCCTACAGACGCGAAATCGCGACAGTTGTGGGATCGCGAACTGCACTGTTCTTCTCTTGTTGACTAAGAGGAGCATAAGATGCAGCGTGAAAAAACAGATCAACAAAAACTAAAAAATGCAGTGCATGGAAGTTTTTGGATACGACTTCTTTGAGCCAAGTTGTTAGACAAAGCTTGGCTCAACCGAGGGGTAGGACAAAGCCTCATCCTACCCCTCATTTTTCCTTCTCCGCTTGTCCGCCTTGTCGTGGCGAGAAGGCTTGCGAGTGTCGATGACGGAGCCAGCTGAGCCGGCGGTAGCAATGAGCTACCAGCAGAGCCACCCTTGCCGGATAGGTGACTCCTCGAGACACCAGACTAAGTAGACAAGCAAGAGGCTCTACATGTAAAACACGAACGCACCCATTCCCTGACTGGGTTATGGACCTCGATAAGGGTACGGATCAAAAGGTGCCGGCTGGTTTACTATTCTGCGAGTCGGCGCCAATTTGCACCTCATTCGTCGCAGGTTCGTTCAGTCTCTCACTCGCAGACTTTCGGGATGTTCGTCGTGCGGTCAAATAACTGCGGTGTAACTCCGTAGTTGGAAAGTAAGAATTGCAGTTGGAATCGCTTGTCTTTCTTTATTTAAGCAATAGTGTGGCTTTTGCCACGTCCTTGAGACGAGTCTATGACGTCGTGGCGAGTTGTTTGTAATCAGAGACGAATTAGTTGTTAATTACATTCAAGGTAACGATACGCAAACACGATTCAACAACATGGCGTAAATCAAGGGGAATTAAATTTTTCGGAACTGTTCCGAGAATTTTTTGAATTATTCCGAGAATTTTTTGAACTATTCTGCGAATAATTTGGAATTATTCCGAGAATTCTTTGAATTATTCTGCGAATAATTTGGAATTATTCCGAGAATTCTTTGAATTATTCTGCGAATTTTTTCGCAGTTTTCCTCTCCGGAGGGTATATAAGGGCGTTCTGACATGTTTCGCGTTCTCGGTTTATCCGGCTATTTTAATTTGTGTATCACGTTTTTCCGGTGCATTCGTTTTAATGATGTTCGTCGTTGGTTTTGTCGCTTTCGTCGCTGCCTTGTGCTTCTGGGGGCTATGGCGAAGGGCCAATTCAGACGCTGTGTCTGTGACCGTCCCTAAGCCTCGCCGCCGCCGTCAATGGGAGAAGCCAGTGCCTCTCGCAGTCGTGCCAGGCATTGGTGCAAGTCCCTTCAAGGAGATCGAGCCTCCACTTGACCTTGATGCTTCGTATACCTATCAACGCATGGACACCCCGTTCTACTTCGGAGATGGTTACGTTAGTGGGCAAGGTACAGTGGAGGGCGAGAGTGCTATCGAGCCTTCCCTGGAGAGGACCATCGCTCAGTGCTCTGCCTTTTCGACCATGGACACTGTCTTGATCGGTAATGCAGAGGACTTCGATGGCCTTTCGAATAATCACCTAGATCACTCTCCCGTTCCTTGGACCAGAGAAGACGTGTTCAACAGCACGTTCATGGATGGAGTCGAGGAGAGTTTCCTTGATGATTATTTGCAGGAGGAGAGCACAGTCGACCTTGCTGAGTTTATGGTCGGATGTAGCACGACTCCTAACTGGGAAACTTCTTCTGAGTCGGATCATGGTTCCGGAGTTATCTGGGTAACGGAGAGTGCTCACACCGAGTCCGATTCCGGAAGTTGGGAGACAGAGAGCGAGCTCTCTGATCTCGACTCCGGAAACAGTTGGGAGACGGAGAGTGAGTACACCGACTCAGAGGAGGAGTTAATCTTGGATTAACTCATTGGCCTACAGACGCGAAATCGCGACAGTTGTGGGATCGCGAACTGCACTGTTCTTCTCTTGTTGACTAAGAGGAGCATAAGATGCAGCGTGAAAAAACAGATCAACAAAAACTAAAAAATGCAGTGCATGGAAGTTTTTGGATACGACTTCTTTGAGCCAAGTTGTTAGACAAAGCTTGGCTCAACCGAGGGGTAGGACAAAGCCTCATCCTACCCCTCATTTTTCCTTCTCCGCTTGTCCGCCTTGTCGTGGCGAGAAGGCTTGCGAGTGTCGATGACGGAGCCAGCTGAGCCGGCGGTAGCAATGGCTACCAGCAGGGCCACCCTTGCCGGATAGGTGACTCCTCGAGACACCAGACTAAGTAGACAAGCAAGAGGCTCTACATGTAAAACACGAACGCACCCATTCCCTGACTGGGTTATGGACCTCGATAAGGGTACGGATCAAAAGGTGCCGGCTGGTTTACTATTCTGCGAGTCGGCGCCAATTTGCACCTCATTCGTCGCAGGTTCGTTCAGTCTCTCACTCGCAGACTTTCGGGATGTTCGTCGTGCGGTCAAATAACTGCGGTGTAACTCCGTAGTTGGAAAGTAAGAATTGCAGTTGGAATCGCTTGTCTTTCTTTATTTAAGCAATAGTGTGGCTTTTGCCACGTCCTTGAGACGAGTCTATGACGTCGTGGCGAGTTGTTTGTAATCAGAGACGAATTAGTTGTTAATTACATTCAAGGTAACGATACGCAAACACGATTCAACAACATGGCGTAAATCAAGGGGAATTAAATTTTTCGGAACTGTTCCGAGAATTTTTTGAATTATTCCGAGAATTTTTTGAACTATTCTGCGAATAATTTGGAATTATTCCGAGAATTCTTTGAATTATTCTGCGAATAATTTGGAATTATTCCGAGAATTCTTTGAATTATTCTGCGAATTTTTTCGCAGTTTTCCTCTCCGGAGGGTATATAAGGGCGTTCTGACATGTTTCGCGTTCTCGGTTTATCCGGCTATTTTAATTTGTGTATCACGTTTTTCCGGTGCATTCGTTTTAATGATGTTCGTCGTTGGTTTTGTCGCTTTCGTCGCTGCCTTGTGCTTCTGGGGGCTATGGCGAAGGGCCAATTCAGACGCTGTGTCTGTGACCGTCCCTAAGCCTCGCCGCCGCCGTCAATGGGAGAAGCCAGTGCCTCTCGCAGTCGTGCCAGGCATTGGTGCAAGTCCCTTCAAGGAGATCGAGCCTCCACTTGACCTTGATGCTTCGTATACCTATCAACGCATGGACACCCCGTTCTACTTCGGAGATGGTTACGTTAGTGGGCAAGGTACAGTGGAGGGCGAGAGTGCTATCGAGCCTTCCCTGGAGAGGACCATCGCTCAGTGCTCTGCCTTTTCGACCATGGACACTGTCTTGATCGGTAATGCAGAGGACTTCGATGGCCTTTCGAATAATCACCTAGATCACTCTCCCGTTCCTTGGACCAGAGAAGACGTGTTCAACAGCACGTTCATGGATGGAGTCGAGGAGAGTTTCCTTGATGATTATTTGCAGGAGGAGAGCACAGTCGACCTTGCTGAGTTTATGGTCGGATGTAGCACGACTCCTAACTGGGAAACTTCTTCTGAGTCGGATCATGGTTCCGGAGTTATCTGGGTAACGGAGAGTGCTCACACCGAGTCCGATTCCGGAAGTTGGGAGACAGAGAGCGAGCTCTCTGATCTCGACTCCGGAAACAGTTGGGAGACGGAGAGTGAGTACACCGACTCAGAGGAGGAGTTAATCTTGGATTAACTCATTGGCCTACAGACGCGAAATCGCGACAGTTGTGGGATCGCGAACTGCACTGTTCTTCTCTTGTTGACTAAGAGGAGCATAAGATGCAGCGTGAAAAAACAGATCAACAAAAACTAAAAAATGCAGTGCATGGAAGTTTTTGGATACGACTTCTTTGAGCCAAGTTGTTAGACAAAGCTTGGCTCAACCGAGGGGTAGGACAAAGCCTCATCCTACCCCTCATTTTTCCTTCTCCGCTTGTCCGCCTTGTCGTGGCGAGAAGGCTTGCGAGTGTCGATGACGGAGCCAGCTGAGCCGGCGGTAGCAATGAGCTACCAGCAGGGCCACCCTTGCCGGATAGGTGACTCCTCGAGACACCAGACTAAGTAGACAAGCAAGAGGCTCTACATGTAAAACACGAACGCACCCATTCCCTGACTGGGTTATGGACCTCGATAAGGGTACGGATCAAAAGGTGCCGGCTGGTTTACTATTCTGCGAGTCGGCGCCAATTTGCACCTCATTCGTCGCAGGTTCGTTCAGTCTCTCACTCGCAGACTTTCGGGATGTTCGTCGTGCGGTCAAATAACTGCGGTGTAACTCCGTAGTTGGAAAGTAAGAATTGCAGTTGGAATCGCTTGTCTTTCTTTATTTAAGCAATAGTGTGGCTTTTGCCACGTCCTTGAGACGAGTCTATGACGTCGTGGTGAGTTGTTTGTAATCAGAGACGAATTAGTTGTTAATTACATTCAAGGTAACGATACGCAAACACGATTCAACAACATGGCGTAAATCAAGGGGAATTAAATTTTTCGGAACTGTTCCGAGAATTTTTTGAATTATTCCGAGAATTTTTTGAACTATTCTGCGAATAATTTGGAATTATTCTGCGAATAATTTGGAATTATTCCGAGAATTCTTTGAATTATTCTGCGAATTTTTTCGCAGTTTTCCTCTCCGGAGGGTATATAAGGGCGTTCTGACATGTTTCGCGTTCTCGGTTTATCCGGCTATTTTAATTTGTGTATCACGTTTTTCCGGTGCATTCGTTTTAATGATGTTCGTCGTTGGTTTTGTCGCTTTCGTCGCTGCCTTGTGCTTCTGGGGGCTATGGCGAAGGGCCAATTCAGACGCTGTGTCTGTGACCGTCCCTAAGCCTCGCCGCCGCCGTCAATGGGAGAAGCCAGTGCCTCTCGCAGTCGTGCCAGGCATTGGTGCAAGTCCCTTCAAGGAGATCGAGCCTCCACTTGACCTTGATGCTTCGTATACCTATCAACGCATGGACACCCCGTTCTACTTCGGAGATGGTTACGTTAGTGGGCAAGGTACAGTGGAGGGCGAGAGTGCTATCGAGCCTTCCCTGGAGAGGACCATCGCTCAGTGCTCTGCCTTTTCGACCATGGACACTGTCTTGATCGGTAATGCAGAGGACTTCGATGGCCTTTCGAATAATCACCTAGATCACTCTCCCGTTCCTTGGACCAGAGAAGACGTGTTCAACAGCACGTTCATGGATGGAGTCGAGGAGAGTTTCCTTGATGATTATTTGCAGGAGGAGAGCTCAGTCGACCTTGCTGAGTTTATGGTCGGATGTAGCACGACTCCTAACTGGGAAACTTCTTCTGAGTCGGATCATGGTTCCGGAGTTATCTGGGTAACGGAGAGTGCTCACACCGAGTCCGATTCCGGAAGTTGGGAGACAGAGAGCGAGCTCTCTGATCTCGACTCCGGAAACAGTTGGGAGACGGAGAGTGAGTACACCGACTCAGAGGAGGAGTTAATCTTGGATTAACTCATTGGCCTACAGACGCGAAATCGCGACAGTTGTGGGATCGCGAACTGCACTGTTCTTCTCTTGTTGACTAAGAGGAGCATAAGATGCAGCGTGAAAAAACAGATCAACAAAAACTAAAAAATGCAGTGCATGGAAGTTTTTGGATACGACTTCTTTGAGCCAAGTTGTTAGACAAAGCTTGGCTCAACCGAGGGGTAGGACAAAGCCTCATCCTACCCCTCATTTTTCCTTCTCCGCTTGTCCGCCTTGTCGTGGCGAGAAGGCTTGCGAGTGTCGATGACGGAGCCAGCTGAGCCGGCGGTAGCAATGAGCTACCAGCAGGGCCACCCTTGCCGGATAGGTGACTCCTCGAGACACCAGACTAAGTAGACAAGCAAGAGGCTCTACATGTAAAACACGAACGCACCCATTCCCTGACTGGGTTATGGACCTCGATAAGGGTACGGATCAAAAGGTGCCGGCTGGTTTACTATTCTGCGAGTCGGCGCCAATTTGCACCTCATTCGTCGCAGGTTCGTTCAGTCTCTCACTCGCAGACTTTCGGGATGTTCGTCGTGCGGTCAAATAACTGCGGTGTAACTCCGTAGTTGGAAAGTAAGAATTGCAGTTGGAATCGCTTGTCTTTCTTTATTTAAGCAATAGTGTGGCTTTTGCCACGTCCTTGAGACGAGTCTATGACGTCGTGGCGAGTTGTTTGTAATCAGAGACGAATTAGTTGTTAATTACATTCAAGGTAACGATACGCAAACACGATTCAACAACATGGCGTAAATCAAGGGGAATTAAATTTTTCGGAACTGTTCCGAGAATTTTTTGAATTATTCCGAGAATTTTTTGAACTATTCTGCGAATAATTTGGAATTATTCCGAGAATTCTTTGAATTATTCTGCGAATAATTTGGAATTATTCCGAGAATTCTTTGAATTATTCTGCGAATTTTTTCGCAGTTTTCCTCTCCGGAGGGTATATAAGGGCGTTCTGACATGTTTCGCGTTCTCGGTTTATCCGGCTATTTTAATTTGTGTATCACGTTTTTCCGGTGCATTCGTTTTAATGATGTTCGTCGTTGGTTTTGTCGCTTTCGTCGCTGCCTTGTGCTTCTGGGGGCTATGGCGAAGGGCCAATTCAGACGCTGTGTCTGTGACCGTCCCTAAGCCTCGCCGCCGCCGTCAATGGGAGAAGCCAGTGCCTCTCGCAGTCGTGCCAGGCATTGGTGCAAGTCCCTTCAAGGAGATCGAGCCTCCACTTGACCTTGATGCTTCGTATACCTATCAACGCATGGACACCCCGTTCTACTTCGGAGATGGTTACGTTAGTGGGCAAGGTACAGTGGAGGGCGAGAGTGCTATCGAGCCTTCCCTGGAGAGGACCATCGCTCAGTGCTCTGCCTTTTCGACCATGGACACTGTCTTGATCGGTAATGCAGAGGACTTCGATGGCCTTTCGAATAATCACCTAGATCACTCTCCCGTTCCTTGGACCAGAGAAGACGTGTTCAACAGCACGTTCATGGATGGAGTCGAGGAGAGTTTCCTTGATGATTATTTGCAGGAGGAGAGCACAGTCGACCTTGCTGAGTTTATGGTCGGATGTAGCACGACTCCTAACTGGGAAACTTCTTCTGAGTCGGATCATGGTTCCGGAGTTATCTGGGTAACGGAGAGTGCTCACACCGAGTCCGATTCCGGAAGTTGGGAGACAGAGAGCGAGCTCTCTGATCTCGACTCCGGAAACAGTTGGGAGACGGAGAGTGAGTACACCGACTCAGAGGAGGAGTTAATCTTGGATTAACTCATTGGCCTACAGACGCGAAATCGCGACAGTTGTGGGATCGCGAACTGCACTGTTCTTCTCTTGTTGACTAAGAGGAGCATAAGATGCAGCGTGAAAAAACAGATCAACAAAAACTAAAAAATGCAGTGCATGGAAGTTTTTGGATACGACTTCTTTGAGCCAAGTTGTTAGACAAAGCTTGGCTCAACCGAGGGGTAGGACAAAGCCTCATCCTACCCCTCATTTTTCCTTCTCCGCTTGTCCGCCTTGTCGTGGCGAGAAGGCTTGCGAGTGTCGATGACGGAGCCAGCTGAGCCGGCGGTAGCAATGAGCTACCAGCAGGGCCACCCTTGCCGGATAGGTGACTCCTCGAGACACCAGACTAAGTAGACAAGCAAGAGGCTCTACATGTAAAACACGAACGCACCCATTCCCTGACTGGGTTATGGACCTCGATAAGGGTACGGATCAAAAGGTGCCGGCTGGTTTACTATTCTGCGAGTCGGCGCCAATTTGCACCTCATTCGTCGCAGGTTCGTTCAGTCTCTCACTCGCAGACTTTCGGGATGTTCGTCGTGCGGTCAAATAACTGCGGTGTAACTCCGTAGTTGGAAAGTAAGAATTGCAGTTGGAATCGCTTGTCTTTCTTTATTTAAGCAATAGTGTGGCTTTTGCCACGTCCTTGAGACGAGTCTATGACGTCGTGGCGAGTTGTTTGTAATCAGAGACGAATTAGTTGTTAATTACATTCAAGGTAACGATACGCAAACACGATTCAACAACATGGCGTAAATCAAGGGGAATTAAATTTTTCGGAACTGTTCCGAGAATTTTTTGAATTATTCCGAGAATTTTTTGAACTATTCTGCGAATAATTTGGAATTATTCCGAGAATTCTTTGAATTATTCTGCGAATAATTTGGAATTATTCCGAGAATTCTTTGAATTATTCTGCGAATTTTTTCGCAGTTTTCCTCTCCGGAGGGTATATAAGGGCGTTCTGACATGTTTCGCGTTCTCGGTTTATCCGGCTATTTTAATTTGTGTATCACGTTTTTCCGGTGCATTCGTTTTAATGATGTTCGTCGTTGGTTTTGTCGCTTTCGTCGCTGCCTTGTGCTTCTGGGGGCTATGGCGAAGGGCCAATTCAGACGCTGTGTCTGTGACCGTCCCTAAGCCTCGCCGCCGCCGTCAATGGGAGAAGCCAGTGCCTCTCGCAGTCGTGCCAGGCATTGGTGCAAGTCCCTTCAAGGAGATCGAGCCTCCACTTGACCTTGATGCTTCGTATACCTATCAACGCATGGACACCCCGTTCTACTTCGGAGATGGTTACGTTAGTGGGCAAGGTACAGTGGAGGGCGAGAGTGCTATCGAGCCTTCCCTGGAGAGGACCATCGCTCAGTGCTCTGCCTTTTCGACCATGGACACTGTCTTGATCGGTAATGCAGAGGACTTCGATGGCCTTTCGAATAATCACCTAGATCACTCTCCCGTTCCTTGGACCAGAGAAGACGTGTTCAACAGCACGTTCATGGATGGAGTCGAGGAGAGTTTCCTTGATGATTATTTGCAGGAGGAGAGCACAGTCGACCTTGCTGAGTTTATGGTCGGATGTAGCACGACTCCTAACTGGGAAACTTCTTCTGAGTCGGATCATGGTTCCGGAGTTATCTGGGTAACGGAGAGTGCTCACACCGAGTCCGATTCCGGAAGTTGGGAGACAGAGAGCGAGCTCTCTGATCTCGACTCCGGAAACAGTTGGGAGACGGAGAGTGAGTACACCGACTCAGAGGAGGAGTTAATCTTGGATTAACTCATTGGCCTACAGACGCGAAATCGCGACAGTTGTGGGATCGCGAACTGCACTGTTCTTCTCTTGTTGACTAAGAGGAGCATAAGATGCAGCGTGAAAAAACAGATCAACAAAAACTAAAAAATGCAGTGCATGGAAGTTTTTGGATACGACTTCTTTGAGCCAAGTTGTTAGACAAAGCTTGGCTCAACCGAGGGGTAGGACAAAGCCTCATCCTACCCCTCATTTTTCCTTCTCCGCTTGTCCGCCTTGTCGTGGCGAGAAGGCTTGCGAGTGTCGATGACGGAGCCAGCTGAGCCGGCGGTAGCAATGAGCTACCAGCAGGGCCACCCTTGCCGGATAGGTGACTCCTCGAGACACCAGACTAAGTAGACAAGCAAGAGGCTCTACATGTAAAACACGAACGCACCCATTCCCTGACTGGGTTATGGACCTCGATAAGGGTACGGATCAAAAGGTGCCGGCTGGTTTACTATTCTGCGAGTCGGCGCCAATTTGCACCTCATTCGTCGCAGGTTCGTTCAGTCTCTCACTCGCAGACTTTCGGGATGTTCGTCGTGCGGTCAAATAACTGCGGTGTAACTCCGTAGTTGGAAAGTAAGAATTGCAGTTGGAATCGCTTGTCTTTCTTTATTTAAGCAATAGTGTGGCTTTTGCCACGTCCTTGAGACGAGTCTATGACGTCGTGGCGAGTTGTTTGTAATCAGAGACGAATTAGTTGTTAATTACATTCAAGGTAACGATACGCAAACACGATTCAACAACATGGCGTAAATCAAGGGGAATTAAATTTTTCGGAACTGTTCCGAGAATTTTTTGAATTATTCCGAGAATTTTTTGAACTATTCTGCGAATAATTTGGAATTATTCCGAGAATTCTTTGAATTATTCTGCGAATAATTTGGAATTATTCCGAGAATTCTTTGAATTATTCTGCGAATTTTTTCGCAGTTTTCCTCTCCGGAGGGTATATAAGGGCGTTCTGACATGTTTCGCGTTCTCGGTTTATCCGGCTATTTTAATTTGTGTATCACGTTTTTCCGGTGCATTCGTTTTAATGATGTTCGTCGTTGGTTTTGTCGCTTTCGTCGCTGCCTTGTGCTTCTGGGGGCTATGGCGAAGGGCCAATTCAGACGCTGTGTCTGTGACCGTCCCTAAGCCTCGCCGCCGCCGTCAATGGGAGAAGCCAGTGCCTCTCGCAGTCGTGCCAGGCATTGGTGCAAGTCCCTTCAAGGAGATCGAGCCTCCACTTGACCTTGATGCTTCGTATACCTATCAACGCATGGACACCCCGTTCTACTTCGGAGATGGTTACGTTAGTGGGCAAGGTACAGTGGAGGGCGAGAGTGCTATCGAGCCTTCCCTGGAGAGGACCATCGCTCAGTGCTCTGCCTTTTCGACCATGGACACTGTCTTGATCGGTAATGCAGAGGACTTCGATGGCCTTTCGAATAATCACCTAGATCACTCTCCCGTTCCTTGGACCAGAGAAGACGTGTTCAACAGCACGTTCATGGATGGAGTCGAGGAGAGTTTCCTTGATGATTATTTGCAGGAGGAGAGCACAGTCGACCTTGCTGAGTTTATGGTCGGATGTAGCACGACTCCTAACTGGGAAACTTCTTCTGAGTCGGATCATGGTTCCGGAGTTATCTGGGTAACGGAGAGTGCTCACACCGAGTCCGATTCCGGAAGTTGGGAGACAGAGAGCGAGCTCTCTGATCTCGACTCCGGAAACAGTTGGGAGACGGAGAGTGAGTACACCGACTCAGAGGAGGAGTTAATCTTGGATTAACTCATTGGCCTACAGACGCGAAATCGCGACAGTTGTGGGATCGCGAACTGCACTGTTCTTCTCTTGTTGACTAAGAGGAGCATAAGATGCAGCGTGAAAAAACAGATCAACAAAAACTAAAAAATGCAGTGCATGGAAGTTTTTGGATACGACTTCTTTGAGCCAAGTTGTTAGACAAAGCTTGGCTCAACCGAGGGGTAGGACAAAGCCTCATCCTACCCCTCATTTTTCCTTCTCCGCTTGTCCGCCTTGTCGTGGCGAGAAGGCTTGCGAGTGTCGATGACGGAGCCAGCTGAGCCGGCGGTAGCAATGAGCTACCAGCAGGGCCACCCTTGCCGGATAGGTGACTCCTCGAGACACCAGACTAAGTAGACAAGCAAGAGGCTCTACATGTAAAACACGAACGCACCCATTCCCTGACTGGGTTATGGACCTCGATAAGGGTACGGATCAAAAGGTGCCGGCTGGTTTACTATTCTGCGAGTCGGCGCCAATTTGCACCTCATTCGTCGCAGGTTCGTTCAGTCTCTCACTCGCAGACTTTCGGGATGTTCGTCGTGCGGTCAAATAACTGCGGTGTAACTCCGTAGTTGGAAAGTAAGAATTGCAGTTGGAATCGCTTGTCTTTCTTTATTTAAGCAATAGTGTGGCTTTTGCCACGTCCTTGAGACGAGTCTATGACGTCGTGGCGAGTTGTTTGTAATCAGAGACGAATTAGTTGTTAATTACATTCAAGGTAACGATACGCAAACACGATTCAACAACATGGCGTAAATCAAGGGGAATTAAATTTTTCGGAACTGTTCCGAGAATTTTTTGAATTATTCCGAGAATTTTTTGAACTATTCTGCGAATAATTTGGAATTATTCCGAGAATTCTTTGAATTATTCTGCGAATAATTTGGAATTATTCCGAGAATTCTTTGAATTATTCTGCGAATTTTTTCGCAGTTTTCCTCTCCGGAGGGTATATAAGGGCGTTCTGACATGTTTCGCGTTCTCGGTTTATCCGGCTATTTTAATTTGTGTATCACGTTTTTCCGGTGCATTCGTTTTAATGATGTTCGTCGTTGGTTTTGTCGCTTTCGTCGCTGCCTTGTGCTTCTGGGGGCTATGGCGAAGGGCCAATTCAGACGCTGTGTCTGTGACCGTCCCTAAGCCTCGCCGCCGCCGTCAATGGGAGAAGCCAGTGCCTCTCGCAGTCGTGCCAGGCATTGGTGCAAGTCCCTTCAAGGAGATCGAGCCTCCACTTGACCTTGATGCTTCGTATACCTATCAACGCATGGACACCCCGTTCTACTTCGGAGATGGTTACGTTAGTGGGCAAGGTACAGTGGAGGGCGAGAGTGCTATCGAGCCTTCCCTGGAGAGGACCATCGCTCAGTGCTCTGCCTTTTCGACCATGGACACTGTCTTGATCGGTAATGCAGAGGACTTCGATGGCCTTTCGAATAATCACCTAGATCACTCTCCCGTTCCTTGGACCAGAGAAGACGTGTTCAACAGCACGTTCATGGATGGAGTCGAGGAGAGTTTCCTTGATGATTATTTGCAGGAGGAGAGCACAGTCGACCTTGCTGAGTTTATGGTCGGATGTAGCACGACTCCTAACTGGGAAACTTCTTCTGAGTCGGATCATGGTTCCGGAGTTATCTGGGTAACGGAGAGTGCTCACACCGAGTCCGATTCCGGAAGTTGGGAGACAGAGAGCGAGCTCTCTGATCTCGACTCCGGAAACAGTTGGGAGACGGAGAGTGAGTACACCGACTCAGAGGAGGAGTTAATCTTGGATTAACTCATTGGCCTACAGACGCGAAATCGCGACAGTTGTGGGATCGCGAACTGCACTGTTCTTCTCTTGTTGACTAAGAGGAGCATAAGATGCAGCGTGAAAAAACAGATCAACAAAAACTAAAAAATGCAGTGCATGGAAGTTTTTGGATACGACTTCTTTGAGCCAAGTTGTTAGACAAAGCTTGGCTCAACCGAGGGGTAGGACAAAGCCTCATCCTACCCCTCATTTTTCCTTCTCCGCTTGTCCGCCTTGTCGTGGCGAGAAGGCTTGCGAGTGTCGATGACGGAGCCAGCTGAGCCGGCGGTAGCAATGAGCTACCAGCAGGGCCACCCTTGCCGGATAGGTGACTCCTCGAGACACCAGACTAAGTAGACAAGCAAGAGGCTCTACATGTAAAACACGAACGCACCCATTCCCTGACTGGGTTATGGACCTCGATAAGGGTACGGATCAAAAGGTGCCGGCTGGTTTACTATTCTGCGAGTCGGCGCCAATTTGCACCTCATTCGTCGCAGGTTCGTTCAGTCTCTCACTCGCAGACTTTCGGGATGTTCGTCGTGCGGTCAAATAACTGCGGTGTAACTCCGTAGTTGGAAAGTAAGAATTGCAGTTGGAATCGCTTGTCTTTCTTTATTTAAGCAATAGTGTGGCTTTTGCCACGTCCTTGAGACGAGTCTATGACGTCGTGGCGAGTTGTTTGTAATCAGAGACGAATTAGTTGTTAATTACATTCAAGGTAACGATACGCAAACACGATTCAACAACATGGCGTAAATCAAGGGGAATTAAATTTTTCGGAACTGTTCCGAGAATTTTTTGAATTATTCCGAGAATTTTTTGAACTATTCTGCGAATAATTTGGAATTATTCCGAGAATTCTTTGAATTATTCTGCGAATAATTTGGAATTATTCCGAGAATTCTTTGAATTATTCTGCGAATTTTTTCGCAGTTTTCCTCTCCGGAGGGTATATAAGGGCGTTCTGACATGTTTCGCGTTCTCGGTTTATCCGGCTATTTTAATTTGTGTATCACGTTTTTCCGGTGCATTCGTTTTAATGATGTTCGTCGTTGGTTTTGTCGCTTTCGTCGCTGCCTTGTGCTTCTGGGGGCTATGGCGAAGGGCCAATTCAGACGCTGTGTCTGTGACCGTCCCTAAGCCTCGCCGCCGCCGTCAATGGGAGAAGCCAGTGCCTCTCGCAGTCGTGCCAGGCATTGGTGCAAGTCCCTTCAAGGAGATCGAGCCTCCACTTGACCTTGATGCTTCGTATACCTATCAACGCATGGACACCCCGTTCTACTTCGGAGATGGTTACGTTAGTGGGCAAGGTACAGTGGAGGGCGAGAGTGCTATCGAGCCTTCCCTGGAGAGGACCATCGCTCAGTGCTCTGCCTTTTCGACCATGGACACTGTCTTGATCGGTAATGCAGAGGACTTCGATGGCCTTTCGAATAATCACCTAGATCACTCTCCCGTTCCTTGGACCAGAGAAGACGTGTTCAACAGCACGTTCATGGATGGAGTCGAGGAGAGTTTCCTTGATGATTATTTGCAGGAGGAGAGCACAGTCGACCTTGCTGAGTTTATGGTCGGATGTAGCACGACTCCTAACTGGGAAACTTCTTCTGAGTCGGATCATGGTTCCGGAGTTATCTGGGTAACGGAGAGTGCTCACACCGAGTCCGATTCCGGAAGTTGGGAGACAGAGAGCGAGCTCTCTGATCTCGACTCCGGAAACAGTTGGGAGACGGAGAGTGAGTACACCGACTCAGAGGAGGAGTTAATCTTGGATTAACTCATTGGCCTACAGACGCGAAATCGCGACAGTTGTGGGATCGCGAACTGCACTGTTCTTCTCTTGTTGACTAAGAGGAGCATAAGATGCAGCGTGAAAAAACAGATCAACAAAAACTAAAAAATGCAGTGCATGGAAGTTTTTGGATACGACTTCTTTGAGCCAAGTTGTTAGACAAAGCTTGGCTCAACCGAGGGGTAGGACAAAGCCTCATCCTACCCCTCATTTTTCCTTCTCCGCTTGTCCGCCTTGTCGTGGCGAGAAGGCTTGCGAGTGTCGATGACGGAGCCAGCTGAGCCGGCGGTAGCAATGAGCTACCAGCAGGGCCACCCTTGCCGGATAGGTGACTCCTCGAGACACCAGACTAAGTAGACAAGCAAGAGGCTCTACATGTAAAACACGAACGCACCCATTCCCTGACTGGGTTATGGACCTCGATAAGGGTACGGATCAAAAGGTGCCGGCTGGTTTACTATTCTGCGAGTCGGCGCCAATTTGCACCTCATTCGTCGCAGGTTCGTTCAGTCTCTCACTCGCAGACTTTCGGGATGTTCGTCGTGCGGTCAAATAACTGCGGTGTAACTCCGTAGTTGGAAAGTAAGAATTGCAGTTGGAATCGCTTGTCTTTCTTTATTTAAGCAATAGTGTGGCTTTTGCCACGTCCTTGAGACGAGTCTATGACGTCGTGGCGAGTTGTTTGTAATCAGAGACGAATTAGTTGTTAATTACATTCAAGGTAACGATACGCAAACACGATTCAACAACATGGCGTAAATCAAGGGGAATTAAATTTTTCGGAACTGTTCCGAGAATTTTTTGAATTATTCCGAGAATTTTTTGAACTATTCTGCGAATAATTTGGAATTATTCCGAGAATTCTTTGAATTATTCTGCGAATAATTTGGAATTATTCCGAGAATTCTTTGAATTATTCTGCGAATTTTTTCGCAGTTTTCCTCTCCGGAGGGTATATAAGGGCGTTCTGACATGTTTCGCGTTCTCGGTTTATCCGGCTATTTTAATTTGTGTATCACGTTTTTCCGGTGCATTCGTTTTAATGATGTTCGTCGTTGGTTTTGTCGCTTTCGTCGCTGCCTTGTGCTTCTGGGGGCTATGGCGAAGGGCCAATTCAGACGCTGTGTCTGTGACCGTCCCTAAGCCTCGCCGCCGCCGTCAATGGGAGAAGCCAGTGCCTCTCGCAGTCGTGCCAGGCATTGGTGCAAGTCCCTTCAAGGAGATCGAGCCTCCACTTGACCTTGATGCTTCGTATACCTATCAACGCATGGACACCCCGTTCTACTTCGGAGATGGTTACGTTAGTGGGCAAGGTACAGTGGAGGGCGAGAGTGCTATCGAGCCTTCCCTGGAGAGGACCATCGCTCAGTGCTCTGCCTTTTCGACCATGGACACTGTCTTGATCGGTAATGCAGAGGACTTCGATGGCCTTTCGA
The DNA here is from genome assembly GCF_987345545.1 of Pholcus phalangioides. Taxonomy (NCBI): domain Eukaryota; kingdom Metazoa; phylum Arthropoda; class Arachnida; order Araneae; family Pholcidae; genus Pholcus; species Pholcus phalangioides. Next base: position 5,918,476 of record NW_028301637.1, read on the forward strand.
ATAATCACCTAGATCACTCTCCCGTTCCTTGGACCAGAGAAGACGTGTTCAACAGCACGTTCATGGATGGAGTCGAGGAGAGTTTCCTTGATGATTATTTGCAGGAGGAGAGCACAGTCGACCTTGCTGAGTTTATGGTCGGATGTAGCACGACTCCTAACTGGGAAACTTCTTCTGAGTCGGATCATGGTTCCGGAGTTATCTGGGTAACGGAGAGTGCTCACACCGAGTCCGATTCCGGAAGTTGGGAGACAGAGAGCGAGCTCTCTGATCTCGACTCCGGAAACAGTTGGGAGACGGAGAGTGAGTACACCGACTCAGAGGAGGAGTTAATCTTGGATTAACTCATTGGCCTACAGACGCGAAATCGCGACAGTTGTGGGATCGCGAACTGCACTGTTCTTCTCTTGTTGACTAAGAGGAGCATAAGATGCAGCGTGAAAAAACAGATCAACAAAAACTAAAAAATGCAGTGCATGGAAGTTTTTGGATACGACTTCTTTGAGCCAAGTTGTTAGACAAAGCTTGGCTCAACCGAGGGGTAGGACAAAGCCTCATCCTACCCCTCATTTTTCCTTCTCCGCTTGTCCGCCTTGTCGTGGCGAGAAGGCTTGCGAGTGTCGATGACGGAGCCAGCTGAGCCGGCGGTAGCAATGAGCTACCAGCAGGGCCACCCTTGCCGGATAGGTGACTCCTCGAGACACCAGACTAAGTAGACAAGCAAGAGGCTCTACATGTAAAACACGAACGCACCCATTCCCTGACTGGGTTATGGACCTCGATAAGGGTACGGATCAAAAGGTGCCGGCTGGTTTACTATTCTGCGAGTCGGCGCCAATTTGCACCTCATTCGTCGCAGGTTCGTTCAGTCTCTCACTCGCAGACTTTCGGGATGTTCGTCGTGCGGTCAAATAACTGCGGTGTAACTCCGTAGTTGGAAAGTAAGAATTGCAGTTGGAATCGCTTGTCTTTCTTTATTTAAGCAATAGTGTGGCTTTTGCCACGTCCTTGAGACGAGTCTATGACGTCGTGGCGAGTTGTTTGTAATCAGAGACGAATTAGTTGTTAATTACATTCAAGGTAACGATACGCAAACACGATTCAACAACATGGCGTAAATCAAGGGGAATTAAATTTTTCGGAACTGTTCCGAGAATTTTTTGAATTATTCCGAGAATTTTTTGAACTATTCTGCGAATAATTTGGAATTATTCCGAGAATTCTTTGAATTATTCTGCGAATAATTTGGAATTATTCCGAGAATTCTTTGAATTATTCTGCGAATTTTTTCGCAGTTTTCCTCTCCGGAGGGTATATAAGGGCGTTCTGACATGTTTCGCGTTCTCGGTTTATCCGGCTATTTTAATTTGTGTATCACGTTTTTCCGGTGCATTCGTTTTAATGATGTTCGTCGTTGGTTTTGTCGCTTTCGTCGCTGCCTTGTGCTTCTGGGGGCTATGGCGAAGGGCCAATTCAGACGCTGTGTCTGTGACCGTCCCTAAGCCTCGCCGCCGCCGTCAATGGGAGAAGCCAGTGCCTCTCGCAGTCGTGCCAGGCATTGGTGCAAGTCCCTTCAAGGAGATCGAGCCTCCACTTGACCTTGATGCTTCGTATACCTATCAACGCATGGACACCCCGTTCTACTTCGGAGATGGTTACGTTAGTGGGCAAGGTACAGTGGAGGGCGAGAGTGCTATCGAGCCTTCCCTGGAGAGGACCATCGCTCAGTGCTCTGCCTTTTCGACCATGGACACTGTCTTGATCGGTAATGCAGAGGACTTCGATGGCCTTTCGAATAATCACCTAGATCACTCTCCCGTTCCTTGGACCAGAGAAGACGTGTTCAACAGCACGTTCATGGATGGAGTCGAGGAGAGTTTCCTTGATGATTATTTGCAGGAGGAGAGCACAGTCGACCTTGCTGAGTTTATGGTCGGATGTAGCACGACTCCTAACTGGGAAACTTCTTCTGAGTCGGATCATGGTTCCGGAGTTATCTGGGTAACGGAGAGTGCTCACACCGAGTCCGATTCCGGAAGTTGGGAGACAGAGAGCGAGCTCTCTGATCTCGACTCCGGAAACAGTTGGGAGACGGAGAGTGAGTACACCGACTCAGAGGAGGAGTTAATCTTGGATTAACTCATTGGCCTACAGACGCGAAATCGCGACAGTTGTGGGATCGCGAACTGCACTGTTCTTCTCTTGTTGACTAAGAGGAGCATAAGATGCAGCGTGAAAAAACAGATCAACAAAAACTAAAAAATGCAGTGCATGGAAGTTTTTGGATACGACTTCTTTGAGCCAAGTTGTTAGACAAAGCTTGGCTCAACCGAGGGGTAGGACAAAGCCTCATCCTACCCCTCATTTTTCCTTCTCCGCTTGTCCGCCTTGTCGTGGCGAGAAGGCTTGCGAGTGTCGATGACGGAGCCAGCTGAGCCGGTGGTAGCAATGAGCTACCAGCAGGGCCACCCTTGCCGGATAGGTGACTCCTCGAGACACCAGACTAAGTAGACAAGCAAGAGGCTCTACATGTAAAACACGAACGCACCCATTCCCTGACTGGGTTATGGACCTCGATAAGGGTACGGATCAAAAGGTGCCGGCTGGTTTACTATTCTGCGAGTCGGCGCCAATTTGCACCTCATTCGTCGCAGGTTCGTTCAGTCTCTCACTCGCAGACTTTCGGGATGTTCGTCGTGCGGTCAAATAACTGCGGTGTAACTCCGTAGTTGGAAAGTAAGAATTGCAGTTGGAATCGCTTGTCTTTCTTTATTTAAGCAATAGTGTGGCTTTTGCCACGTCCTTGAGACGAGTCTATGACGTCGTGGCGAGTTGTTTGTAATCAGAGACGAATTAGTTGTTAATTACATTCAAGGTAACGATACGCAAACACGATTCAACAACATGGCGTAAATCAAGGGGAATTAAATTTTTCGGAACTGTTCCGAGAATTTTTTGAATTATTCCGAGAATTTTTTGAACTATTCTGCGAATAATTTGGAATTATTCCGAGAATTCTTTGAATTATTCTGCGAATAATTTGGAATTATTCCGAGAATTCTTTGAATTATTCTGCGAATTTTTTCGCAGTTTTCCTCTCCGGAGGGTATATAAGGGCGTTCTGACATGTTTCGCGTTCTCGGTTTATCCGGCTATTTTAATTTGTGTATCACGTTTTTCCGGTGCATTCGTTTTAATGATGTTCGTCGTTGGTTTTGTCGCTTTCGTCGCTGCCTTGTGCTTCTGGGGGCTATGGCGAAGGGCCAATTCAGACGCTGTGTCTGTGACCGTCCCTAAGCCTCGCCGCCGCCGTCAATGGGAGAAGCCAGTGCCTCTCGCAGTCGTGCCAGGCATTGGTGCAAGTCCCTTCAAGGAGATCGAGCCTCCACTTGACCTTGATGCTTCGTATACCTATCAACGCATGGACACCCCGTTCTACTTCGGAGATGGTTACGTTAGTGGGCAAGGTACAGTGGAGGGCGAGAGTGCTATCGAGCCTTCCCTGGAGAGGACCATCGCTCAGTGCTCTGCCTTTTCGACCATGGACACTGTCTTGATCGGTAATGCAGAGGACTTCGATGGCCTTTCGAATAATCACCTAGATCACTCTCCCGTTCCTTGGACCAGAGAAGACGTGTTCAACAGCACGTTCATGGATGGAGTCGAGGAGAGTTTCCTTGATGATTATTTGCAGGAGGAGAGCACAGTCGACCTTGCTGAGTTTATGGTCGGATGTAGCACGACTCCTAACTGGGAAACTTCTTCTGAGTCGGATCATGGTTCCGGAGTTATCTGGGTAACGGAGAGTGCTCACACCGAGTCCGATTCCGGAAGTTGGGAGACAGAGAGCGAGCTCTCTGATCTCGACTCCGGAAACAGTTGGGAGACGGAGAGTGAGTACACCGACTCAGAGGAGGAGTTAATCTTGGATTAACTCATTGGCCTACAGACGCGAAATCGCGACAGTTGTGGGATCGCGAACTGCACTGTTCTTCTCTTGTTGACTAAGAGGAGCATAAGATGCAGCGTGAAAAAACAGATCAACAAAAACTAAAAAATGCAGTGCATGGAAGTTTTTGGATACGACTTCTTTGAGCCAAGTTGTTAGACAAAGCTTGGCTCAACCGAGGGGTAGGACAAAGCCTCATCCTACCCCTCATTTTTCCTTCTCCGCTTGTCCGCCTTGTCGTGGCGAGAAGGCTTGCGAGTGTCGATGACGGAGCCAGCTGAGCCGGCGGTAGCAATGAGCTACCAGCAGGGCCACCCTTGCCGGATAGGTGACTCCTCGAGACACCAGACTAAGTAGACAAGCAAGAGGCTCTACATGTAAAACACGAACGCACCCATTCCCTGACTGGGTTATGGACCTCGATAAGGGTACGGATCAAAAGGTGCCGGCTGGTTTACTATTCTGCGAGTCGGCGCCAATTTGCACCTCATTCGTCGCAGGTTCGTTCAGTCTCTCACTCGCAGACTTTCGGGATGTTCGTCGTGCGGTCAAATAACTGCGGTGTAACTCCGTAGTTGGAAAGTAAGAATTGCAGTTGGAATCGCTTGTCTTTCTTTATTTAAGCAATAGTGTGGCTTTTGCCACGTCCTTGAGACGAGTCTATGACGTCGTGGCGAGTTGTTTGTAATCAGAGACGAATTAGTTGTTAATTACATTCAAGGTAACGATACGCAAACACGATTCAACAACATGGCGTAAATCAAGGGGAATTAAATTTTTCGGAACTGTTCCGAGAATTTTTTGAATTATTCCGAGAATTTTTTGAACTATTCTGCGAATAATTTGGAATTATTCCGAGAATTCTTTGAATTATTCTGCGAATAATTTGGAATTATTCCGAGAATTCTTTGAATTATTCTGCGAATTTTTTCGCAGTTTTCCTCTCCGGAGGGTATATAAGGGCGTTCTGACATGTTTCGCGTTCTCGGTTTATCCGGCTATTTTAATTTGTGTATCACGTTTTTCCGGTGCATTCGTTTTAATGATGTTCGTCGTTGGTTTTGTCGCTTTCGTCGCTGCCTTGTGCTTCTGGGGGCTATGGCGAAGGGCCAATTCAGACGCTGTGTCTGTGACCGTCCCTAAGCCTCGCCGCCGCCGTCAATGGGAGAAGCCAGTGCCTCTCGCAGTCGTGCCAGGCATTGGTGCAAGTCCCTTCAAGGAGATCGAGCCTCCACTTGACCTTGATGCTTCGTATACCTATCAACGCATGGACACCCCGTTCTACTTCGGAGATGGTTACGTTAGTGGGCAAGGTACAGTGGAGGGCGAGAGTGCTATCGAGCCTTCCCTGGAGAGGACCATCGCTCAGTGCTCTGCCTTTTCGACCATGGACACTGTCTTGATCGGTAATGCAGAGGACTTCGATGGCCTTTCGAATAATCACCTAGATCACTCTCCCGTTCCTTGGACCAGAGAAGACGTGTTCAACAGCACGTTCATGGATGGAGTCGAGGAGAGTTTCCTTGATGATTATTTGCAGGAGGAGAGCACAGTCGACCTTGCTGAGTTTATGGTCGGATGTAGCACGACTCCTAACTGGGAAACTTCTTCTGAGTCGGATCATGGTTCCGGAGTTATCTGGGTAACGGAGAGTGCTCACACCGAGTCCGATTCCGGAAGTTGGGAGACAGAGAGCGAGCTCTCTGATCTCGACTCCGGAAACAGTTGGGAGACGGAGAGTGAGTACACCGACTCAGAGGAGGAGTTAATCTTGGATTAACTCATTGGCCTACAGACGCGAAATCGCGACAGTTGTGGGATCGCGAACTGCACTGTTCTTCTCTTGTTGACTAAGAGGAGCATAAGATGCAGCGTGAAAAAACAGATCAACAAAAACTAAAAAATGCAGTGCATGGAAGTTTTTGGATACGACTTCTTTGAGCCAAGTTGTTAGACAAAGCTTGGCTCAACCGAGGGGTAGGACAAAGCCTCATCCTACCCCTCATTTTTCCTTCTCCGCTTGTCCGCCTTGTCGTGGCGAGAAGGCTTGCGAGTGTCGATGACGGAGCCAGCTGAGCCGGTGGTAGCAATGAGCTACCAGCAGGGCCACCCTTGCCGGATAGGTGACTCCTCGAGACACCAGACTAAGTAGACAAGCAAGAGGCTCTACATGTAAAACACGAACGCACCCATTCCCTGACTGGGTTATGGACCTCGATAAGGGTACGGATCAAAAGGTGCCGGCTGGTTTACTATTCTGCGAGTCGGCGCCAATTTGCACCTCATTCGTCGCAGGTTCGTTCAGTCTCTCACTCGCAGACTTTCGGGATGTTCGTCGTGCGGTCAAATAACTGCGGTGTAACTCCGTAGTTGGAAAGTAAGAATTGCAGTTGGAATCGCTTGTCTTTCTTTATTTAAGCAATAGTGTGGCTTTTGCCACGTCCTTGAGACGAGTCTATGACGTCGTGGCGAGTTGTTTGTAATCAGAGACGAATTAGTTGTTAATTACATTCAAGGTAACGATACGCAAACACGATTCAACAACATGGCGTAAATCAAGGGGAATTAAATTTTTCGGAACTGTTCCGAGAATTTTTTGAATTATTCCGAGAATTTTTTGAACTATTCTGCGAATAATTTGGAATTATTCCGAGAATTCTTTGAATTATTCTGCGAATAATTTGGAATTATTCCGAGAATTCTTTGAATTATTCTGCGAATTTTTTCGCAGTTTTCCTCTCCGGAGGGTATATAAGGGCGTTCTGACATGTTTCGCGTTCTCGGTTTATCCGGCTATTTTAATTTGTGTATCACGTTTTTCCGGTGCATTCGTTTTAATGATGTTCGTCGTTGGTTTTGTCGCTTTCGTCGCTGCCTTGTGCTTCTGGGGGCTATGGCGAAGGGCCAATTCAGACGCTGTGTCTGTGACCGTCCCTAAGCCTCGCCGCCGCCGTCAATGGGAGAAGCCAGTGCCTCTCGCAGTCGTGCCAGGCATTGGTGCAAGTCCCTTCAAGGAGATCGAGCCTCCACTTGACCTTGATGCTTCGTATACCTATCAACGCATGGACACCCCGTTCTACTTCGGAGATGGTTACGTTAGTGGGCAAGGTACAGTGGAGGGCGAGAGTGCTATCGAGCCTTCCCTGGAGAGGACCATCGCTCAGTGCTCTGCCTTTTCGACCATGGACACTGTCTTGATCGGTAATGCAGAGGACTTCGATGGCCTTTCGAATAATCACCTAGATCACTCTCCCGTTCCTTGGACCAGAGAAGACGTGTTCAACAGCACGTTCATGGATGGAGTCGAGGAGAGTTTCCTTGATGATTATTTGCAGGAGGAGAGCACAGTCGACCTTGCTGAGTTTATGGTCGGATGTAGCACGACTCCTAACTGGGAAACTTCTTCTGAGTCGGATCATGGTTCCGGAGTTATCTGGGTAACGGAGAGTGCTCACACCGAGTCCGATTCCGGAAGTTGGGAGACAGAGAGCGAGCTCTCTGATCTCGACTCCGGAAACAGTTGGGAGACGGAGAGTGAGTACACCGACTCAGAGGAGGAGTTAATCTTGGATTAACTCATTAGCCTACAGACGCGAAATCGCGACAGTTGTGGGATCGCGAACTGCACTGTTCTTCTCTTGTTGACTAAGAGGAGCATAAGATGCAGCGTGAAAAAACAGATCAACAAAAACTAAAAAATGCAGTGCATGGAAGTTTTTGGATACGACTTCTTTGAGCCAAGTTGTTAGACAAAGCTTGGCTCAACCGAGGGGTAGGACAAAGCCTCATCCTACCCCTCATTTTTCCTTCTCCGCTTGTCCGCCTTGTCGTGGCGAGAAGGCTTGCGAGTGTCGATGACGGAGCCAGCTGAGCCGGCGGTAGCAATGAGCTACCAGCAGGGCCACCCTTGCCGGATAGGTGACTCCTCGAGACACCAGACTAAGTAGACAAGCAAGAGGCTCTACATGTAAAACACGAACGCACCCATTCCCTGACTGGGTTATGGACCTCGATAAGGGTACGGATCAAAAGGTGCCGGCTGGTTTACTATTCTGCGAGTCGGCGCCAATTTGCACCTCATTCGTCGCAGGTTCGTTCAGTCTCTCACTCGCAGACTTTCGGGATGTTCGTCGTGCGGTCAAATAACTGCGGTGTAACTCCGTAGTTGGAAAGTAAGAATTGCAGTTGGAATCGCTTGTCTTTCTTTATTTAAGCAATAGTGTGGCTTTTGCCACGTCCTTGAGACGAGTCTATGACGTCGTGGCGAGTTGTTTGTAATCAGAGACGAATTAGTTGTTAATTACATTCAAGGTAACGATACGCAAACACGATTCAACAACATGGCGTAAATCAAGGGGAATTAAATTTTTCGGAACTGTTCCGAGAATTTTTTGAATTATTCCGAGAATTTTTTGAACTATTCTGCGAATAATTTGGAATTATTCCGAGAATTCTTTGAATTATTCTGCGAATAATTTGGAATTATTCCGAGAATTCTTTGAATTATTCTGCGAATAATTTGGAATTATTCCGAGAATTCTTTGAATTATTCTGCGAATTTTTTCGCAGTTTTCCTCTCCGGAGGGTATATAAGGGCGTTCTGACATGTTTCGCGTTCTCGGTTTATCCGGCTATTTTAATTTGTGTATCACGTTTTTCCGGTGCATTCGTTTTAATGATGTTCGTCGTTGGTTTTGTCGCTTTCGTCGCTGCCTTGTGCTTCTGGGGGCTATGGCGAAGGGCCAATTCAGACGCTGTGTCTGTGACCGTCCCTAAGCCTCGCCGCCGCCGTCAATGGGAGAAGCCAGTGCCTCTCGCAGTCGTGCCAGGCATTGGTGCAAGTCCCTTCAAGGAGATCGAGCCTCCACTTGACCTTGATGCTTCGTATACCTATCAACGCATGGACACCCCGTTCTACTTCGGAGATGGTTACGTTAGTGGGCAAGGTACAGTGGAGGGCGAGAGTGCTATCGAGCCTTCCCTGGAGAGGACCATCGCTCAGTGCTCTGCCTTTTCGACCATGGACACTGTCTTGATCGGTAATGCAGAGGACTTCGATGGCCTTTCGAATAATCACCTAGATCACTCTCCCGTTCCTTGGACCAGAGAAGACGTGTTCAACAGCACGTTCATGGATGGAGTCGAGGAGAGTTTCCTTGATGATTATTTGCAGGAGGAGAGCACAGTCGACCTTGCTGAGTTTATGGTCGGATGTAGCACGACTCCTAACTGGGAAACTTCTTCTGAGTCGGATCATGGTTCCGGAGTTATCTGGGTAACGGAGAGTGCTCACACCGAGTCCGATTCCGGAAGTTGGGAGACAGAGAGCGAGCTCTCTGATCTCGACTCCGGAAACAGTTGGGAGACGGAGAGTGAGTACACCGACTCAGAGGAGGAGTTAATCTTGGATTAACTCATTGGCCTACAGACGCGAAATCGCGACAGTTGTGGGATCGCGAACTGCACTGTTCTTCTCTTGTTGACTAAGAGGAGCATAAGATGCAGCGTGAAAAAACAGATCAACAAAAACTAAAAAATGCAGTGCATGGAAGTTTTTGGATACGACTTCTTTGAGCCAAGTTGTTAGACAAAGCTTGGCTCAACCGAGGGGTAGGACAAAGCCTCATCCTACCCCTCATTTTTCCTTCTCCGCTTGTCCGCCTTGTCGTGGCGAGAAGGCTTGCGAGTGTCGATGACGGAGCCAGCTGAGCCGGCGGTAGCAATGAGCTACCAGCAGGGCCACCCTTGCCGGATAGGTGACTCCTCGAGACACCAGACTAAGTAGACAAGCAAGAGGCTCTACATGTAAAACACGAACGCACCCATTCCCTGACTGGGTTATGGACCTCGATAAGGGTACGGATCAAAAGGTGCCGGCTGGTTTACTATTCTGCGAGTCGGCGCCAATTTGCACCTCATTCGTCGCAGGTTCGTTCAGTCTCTCACTCGCAGACTTTCGGGATGTTCGTCGTGCGGTCAAATAACTGCGGTGTAACTCCGTAGTTGGAAAGTAAGAATTGCAGTTGGAATCGCTTGTCTTTCTTTATTTAAGCAATAGTGTGGCTTTTGCCACGTCCTTGAGACGAGTCTATGACGTCGTGGCGAGTTGTTTGTAATCAGAGACGAATTAGTTGTTAATTACATTCAAGGTAACGATACGCAAACACGATTCAACAACATGGCGTAAATCAAGGGGAATTAAATTTTTCGGAACTGTTCCGAGAATTTTTTGAATTATTCCGAGAATTTTTTGAACTATTCTGCGAATAATTTGGAATTATTCCGAGAATTCTTTGAATTATTCTGCGAATAATTTGGAATTATTCCGAGAATTCTTTGAATTATTCTGCGAATTTTTTCGCAGTTTTCCTCTCCGGAGGGTATATAAGGGCGTTCTGACATGTTTCGCGTTCTCGGTTTATCCGGCTATTTTAATTTGTGTATCACGTTTTTCCGGTGCATTCGTTTTAATGATGTTCGTCGTTGGTTTTGTCGCTTTCGTCGCTGCCTTGTGCTTCTGGGGGCTATGGCGAAGGGCCAATTCAGACGCTGTGTCTGTGACCGTCCCTAAGCCTCGCCGCCGCCGTCAATGGGAGAAGCCAGTGCCTCTCGCAGTCGTGCCAGGCATTGGTGCAAGTCCCTTCAAGGAGATCGAGCCTCCACTTGACCTTGATGCTTCGTATACCTATCAACGCATGGACACCCCGTTCTACTTCGGAGATGGTTACGTTAGTGGGCAAGGTACAGTGGAGGGCGAGAGTGCTATCGAGCCTTCCCTGGAGAGGACCATCGCTCAGTGCTCTGCCTTTTCGACCATGGACACTGTCTTGATCGGTAATGCAGAGGACTTCGATGGCCTTTCGAATAATCACCTAGATCACTCTCCCGTTCCTTGGACCAGAGAAGACGTGTTCAACAGCACGTTCATGGATGGAGTCGAGGAGAGTTTCCTTGATGATTATTTGCAGGAGGAGAGCACAGTCGACCTTGCTGAGTTTATGGTCGGATGTAGCACGACTCCTAACTGGGAAACTTCTTCTGAGTCGGATCATGGTTCCGGAGTTATCTGGGTAACGGAGAGTGCTCACACCGAGTCCGATTCCGGAAGTTGGGAGACAGAGAGCGAGCTCTCTGATCTCGACTCCGGAAACAGTTGGGAGACGGAGAGTGAGTACACCGACTCAGAGGAGGAGTTAATCTTGGATTAACTCATTGGCCTACAGACGCGAAATCGCGACAGTTGTGGGATCGCGAACTGCACTGTTCTTCTCTTGTTGACTAAGAGGAGCATAAGATGCAGCGTGAAAAAACAGATCAACAAAAACTAAAAAATGCAGTGCATGGAAGTTTTTGGATACGACTTCTTTGAGCCAAGTTGTTAGACAAAGCTTGGCTCAACCGAGGGGTAGGACAAAGCCTCATCCTACCCCTCATTTTTCCTTCTCCGCTTGTCCGCCTTGTCGTGGCGAGAAGGCTTGCGAGTGTCGATGACGGAGCCAGCTGAGCCGGCGGTAGCAATGAGCTACCAGCAGGGCCACCCTTGCCGGATAGGTGACTCCTCGAGACACCAGACTAAGTAGACAAGCAAGAGGCTCTACATGTAAAACACGAACGCACCCATTCCCTGACTGGGTTATGGACCTCGATAAGGGTACGGATCAAAAGGTGCCGGCTGGTTTACTATTCTGCGAGTCGGCGCCAATTTGCACCTCATTCGTCGCAGGTTCGTTCAGTCTCTCACTCGCAGACTTTCGGGATGTTCGTCGTGCGGTCAAATAACTGCGGTGTAACTCCGTAGTTGGAAAGTAAGAATTGCAGTTGGAATCGCTTGTCTTTCTTTATTTAAGCAATAGTGTGGCTTTTGCCACGTCCTTGAGACGAGTCTATGACGTCGTGGCGAGTTGTTTGTAATCAGAGACGAATTAGTTGTTAATTACATTCAAGGTAACGATACGCAAACACGATTCAACAACATGGCGTAAATCAAGGGGAATTAAATTTTTCGGAACTGTTCCGAGAATTTTTTGAATTATTCCGAGAATTTTTTGAACTATTCTGCGAATAATTTGGAATTATTCCGAGAATTCTTTGAATTATTCTGCGAATAATTTGGAATTATTCCGAGAATTCTTTGAATTATTCTGCGAATTTTTTCGCAGTTTTCCTCTCCGGAGGGTATATAAGGGCGTTCTGACATGTTTCGCGTTCTCGGTTTATCCGGCTATTTTAATTTGTGTATCACGTTTTTCCGGTGCATTCGTTTTAATGATGTTCGTCGTTGGTTTTGTCGCTTTCGTCGCTGCCTTGTGCTTCTGGGGGCTATGGCGAAGGGCCAATTCAGACGCTGTGTCTGTGACCGTCCCTAAGCCTCGCCGCCGCCGTCAATGGGAGAAGCCAGTGCCTCTCGCAGTCGTGCCAGGCATTGGTGCAAGTCCCTTCAAGGAGATCGAGCCTCCACTTGACCTTGATGCTTCGTATACCTATCAACGCATGGACACCCCGTTCTACTTCGGAGATGGTTACGTTAGTGGGCAAGGTACAGTGGAGGGCGAGAGTGCTATCGAGCCTTCCCTGGAGAGGACCATCGCTCAGTGCTCTGCCTTTTCGACCATGGACACTGTCTTGATCGGTAATGCAGAGGACTTCGATGGCCTTTCGAATAATCACCTAGATCACTCTCCCGTTCCTTGGACCAGAGAAGACGTGTTCAACAGCACGTTCATGGATGGAGTCGAGGAGAGTTTCCTTGATGATTATTTGCAGGAGGAGAGCACAGTCGACCTTGCTGAGTTTATGGTCGGATGTAGCACGACTCCTAACTGGGAAACTTCTTCTGAGTCGGATCATGGTTCCGGAGTTATCTGGGTAACGGAGAGTGCTCACACCGAGTCCGATTCCGGAAGTTGGGAGACAGAGAGCGAGCTCTCTGATCTCGACTCCGGAAACAGTTGGGAGACGGAGAGTGAGTACACCGACTCAGAGGAGGAGTTAATCTTGGATTAACTCATTGGCCTACAGACGCGAAATCGCGACAGTTGTGGGATCGCGAACTGCACTGTTCTTCTCTTGTTGACTAAGAGGAGCATAAGATGCAGCGTGAAAAAACAGATCAACAAAAACTAAAAAATGCAGTGCATGGAAGTTTTTGGATACGACTTCTTTGAGCCAAGTTGTTAGACAAAGCTTGGCTCAACCGAGGGGTAGGACAAAGCCTCATCCTACCCCTCATTTTTCCTTCTCCGCTTGTCCGCCTTGTCGTGGCGAGAAGGCTTGCGAGTGTCGATGACGGAGCCAGCTGAGCCGGCGGTAGCAATGAGCTACCAGCAGGGCCACCCTTGCCGGATAGGTGACTCCTCGAGACACCAGACTAAGTAGACAAGCAAGAGGCTCTACATGTAAAACACGAACGCACCCATTCCCTGACTGGGTTATGGACCTCGATAAGGGTACGGATCAAAAGGTGCCGGCTGGTTTACTATTCTGCGAGTCGGCGCCAATTTGCACCTCATTCGTCGCAGGTTCGTTCAGTCTCTCACTCGCAGACTTTCGGGATGTTCGTCGTGCGGTCAAATAACTGCGGTGTAACTCCGTAGTTGGAAAGTAAGAATTGCAGTTGGAATCGCTTGTCTTTCTTTATTTAAGCAATAGTGTGGCTTTTGCCACGTCCTTGAGACGAGTCTATGACGTCGTGGCGAGTTGTTTGTAATCAGAGACGAATTAGTTGTTAATTACATTCAAGGTAACGATACGCAAACACGATTCAACAACATGGCGTAAATCAAGGGGAATTAAATTTTTCGGAACTGTTCCGAGAATTTTTTGAATTATTCCGAGAATTTTTTGAACTATTCTGCGAATAATTTGGAATTATTCCGAGAATTCTTTGAATTATTCTGCGAATAATTTGGAATTATTCCGAGAATTCTTTGAATTATTCTGCGAATTTTTTCGCAGTTTTCCTCTCCGGAGGGTATATAAGGGCGTTCTGACATGTTTCGCGTTCTCGGTTTATCCGGCTATTTTAATTTGTGTATCACGTTTTTCCGGTGCATTCGTTTTAATGATGTTCGTCGTTGGTTTTGTCGCTTTCGTCGCTGCCTTGTGCTTCTGGGGGCTATGGCGAAGGGCCAATTCAGACGCTGTGTCTGTGACCGTCCCTAAGCCTCGCCGCCGCCGTCAATGGGAGAAGCCAGTGCCTCTCGCAGTCGTGCCAGGCATTGGTGCAAGTCCCTTCAAGGAGATCGAGCCTCCACTTGACCTTGATGCTTCGTATACCTATCAACGCATGGACACCCCGTTCTACTTCGGAGATGGTTACGTTAGTGGGCAAGGTACAGTGGAGGGCGAGAGTGCTATCGAGCCTTCCCTGGAGAGGACCATCGCTCAGTGCTCTGCCTTTTCGACCATGGACACTGTCTTGATCGGTAATGCAGAGGACTTCGATGGCCTTTCGAATAATCACCTAGATCACTCTCCCGTTCCTTGGACCAGAGAAGACGTGTTCAACAGCACGTTCATGGATGGAGTCGAGGAGAGTTTCCTTGATGATTATTTGCAGGAGGAGAGCACAGTCGACCTTGCTGAGTTTATGGTCGGATGTAGCACGACTCCTAACTGGGAAACTTCTTCTGAGTCGGATCATGGTTCCGGAGTTATCTGGGTAACGGAGAGTGCTCACACCGAGTCCGATTCCGGAAGTTGGGAGACAGAGAGCGAGCTCTCTGATCTCGACTCCGGAAACAGTTGGGAGACGGAGAGTGAGTACACCGACTCAGAGGAGGAGTTAATCTTGGATTAACTCATTGGCCTACAGACGCGAAATCGCGACAGTTGTGGGATCGCGAACTGCACTGTTCTTCTCTTGTTGACTAAGAGGAGCATAAGATGCAGCGTGAAAAAACAGATCAACAAAAACTAAAAAATGCAGTGCATGGAAGTTTTTGGATACGACTTCTTTGAGCCAAGTTGTTAGACAAAGCTTGGCTCAACCGAGGGGTAGGACAAAGCCTCATCCTACCCCTCATTTTTCCTTCTCCGCTTGTCCGCCTTGTCGTGGCGAGAAGGCTTGCGAGTGTCGATGACGGAGCCAGCTGAGCCGGCGGTAGCAATGAGCTACCAGCAGGGCCACCCTTGCCGGATAGGTGACTCCTCGAGACACCAGACTAAGTAGACAAGCAAGAGGCTCTACATGTAAAACACGAACGCACCCATTCCCTGACTGGGTTATGGACCTCGATAAGGGTACGGATCAAAAGGTGCCGGCTGGTTTACTATTCTGCGAGTCGGCGCCAATTTGCACCTCATTCGTCGCAGGTTCGTTCAGTCTCTCACTCGCAGACTTTCGGGATGTTCGTCGTGCGGTCAAATAACTGCGGTGTAACTCCGTAGTTGGAAAGTAAGAATTGCAGTTGGAATCGCTTGTCTTTCTTTATTTAAGCAATAGTGTGGCTTTTGCCACGTCCTTGAGACGAGTCTATGACGTCGTGGCGAGTTGTTTGTAATCAGAGACGAATTAGTTGTTAATTACATTCAAGGTAACGATACGCAAACACGATTCAACAACATGGCGTAAATCAAGGGGAATTAAATTTTTCGGAACTGTTCCGAGAATTTTTTGAATTATTCCGAGAATTTTTTGAACTATTCTGCGAATAATTTGGAATTATTCCGAGAATTCTTTGAATTATTCTGCGAATAATTTGGAATTATTCCGAGAATTCTTTGAATTATTCTGCGAATTTTTTCGCAGTTTTCCTCTCCGGAGGGTATATAAGGGCGTTCTGACATGTTTCGCGTTCTCGGTTTATCCGGCTATTTTAATTTGTGTATCACGTTTTTCCGGTGCATTCGTTTTAATGATGTTCGTCGTTGGTTTTGTCGCTTTCGTCGCTGCCTTGTGCTTCTGGGGGCTATGGCGAAGGGCCAATTCAGACGCTGTGTCTGTGACCGTCCCTAAGCCTCGCCGCCGCCGTCAATGGGAGAAGCCAGTGCCTCTCGCAGTCGTGCCAGGCATTGGTGCAAGTCCCTTCAAGGAGATCGAGCCTCCACTTGACCTTGATGCTTCGTATACCTATCAACGCATGGACACCCCGTTCTACTTCGGAGATGGTTACGTTAGTGGGCAAGGTACAGTGGAGGGCGAGAGTGCTATCGAGCCTTCCCTGGAGAGGACCATCGCTCAGTGCTCTGCCTTTTCGACCATGGACACTGTCTTGATCGGTAATGCAGAGGACTTCGATGGCCTTTCGAATAATCACCTAGATCACTCTCCCGTTCCTTGGACCAGAGAAGACGTGTTCAATAGCACGTTCATGGATGGAGTCGAGGAGAGTTTCCTTGATGATTATTTGCAGGAGGAGAGCACAGTCGACCTTGCTGAGTTTATGGTCGGATGTAGCACGACTCCTAACTGGGAAACTTCTTCTGAGTCGGATCATGGTTCCGGAGTTATCTGGGTAACGGAGAGTGCTCACACCGAGTCCGATTCCGGAAGTTGGGAGACAGAGAGCGAGCTCTCTGATCTCGACTCCGGAAACAGTTGGGAGACGGAGAGTGAGTACACCGACTCAGAGGAGGAGTTAATCTTGGATTAACTCATTGGCCTACAGACGCGAAATCGCGACAGTTGTGGGATCGCGAACTGCACTGTTCTTCTCTTGTTGACTAAGAGGAGCATAAGATGCAGCGTGAAAAAACAGATCAACAAAAACTAAAAAATGCAGTGCATGGAAGTTTTTGGATACGACTTCTTTGAGCCAAGTTGTTAGACAAAGCTTGGCTCAACCGAGGGGTAGGACAAAGCCTCATCCTACCCCTCATTTTTCCTTCTCCGCTTGTCCGCCTTGTCGTGGCGAGAAGGCTTGCGAGTGTCGATGACGGAGCCAGCTGAGCCGGCGGTAGCAATGAGCTACCAGCAGGGCCACCCTTGCCGGATAGGTGACTCCTCGAGACACCAGACTAAGTAGACAAGCAAGAGGCTCTACATGTAAAACACGAACGCACCCATTCCCTGACTGGGTTATGGACCTCGATAAGGGTACGGATCAAAAGGTGCCGGCTGGTTTACTATTCTGCGAGTCGGCGCCAATTTGCACCTCATTCGTCGCAGGTTCGTTCAGTCTCTCACTCGCAGACTTTCGGGATGTTCGTCGTGCGGTCAAATAACTGCGGTGTAACTCCGTAGTTGGAAAGTAAGAATTGCAGTTGGAATCGCTTGTCTTTCTTTATTTAAGCAATAGTGTGGCTTTTGCCACGTCCTTGAGACGAGTCTATGACGTCGTGGCGAGTTGTTTGTAATCAGAGACGAATTAGTTGTTAATTACATTCAAGGTAACGATACGCAAACACGATTCAACAACATGGCGTAAATCAAGGGGAATTAAATTTTTCGGAACTGTTCCGAGAATTTTTTGAATTATTCCGAGAATTTTTTGAACTATTCTGCGAATAATTTGGAATTATTCCGAGAATTCTTTGAATTATTCTGCGAATTTTTTCGCAGTTTTCCTCTCCGGAGGGTATATAAGGGCGTTCTGACATGTTTCGCGTTCTCGGTTTATCCGGCTATTTTAATTTGTGTATCACGTTTTTCCGGTGCATTCGTTTTAATGATGTTCGTCGTTGGTTTTGTCGCTTTCGTCGCTGCCTTGTGCTTCTGGGGGCTATGGCGAAGGGCCAATTCAGACGCTGTGTCTGTGACCGTCCCTAAGCCTCGCCGCCGCCGTCAATGGGAGAAGCCAGTGCCTCTCGCAGTCGTGCCAGGCATTGGTGCAAGTCCCTTCAAGGAGATCGAGCCTCCACTTGACCTTGATGCTTCGTATACCTATCAACGCATGGACACCCCGTTCTACTTCGGAGATGGTTACGTTAGTGGGCAAGGTACAGTGGAGGGCGAGAGTGCTATCGAGCCTTCCCTGGAGAGGACCATCGCTCAGTGCTCTGCCTTTTCGACCATGGACACTGTCTTGATCGGTAATGCAGAGGACTTCGATGGCCTTTCGAATAATCACCTAGATCACTCTCCCGTTCCTTGGACCAGAGAAGACGTGTTCAACAGCACGTTCATGGATGGAGTCGAGGAGAGTTTCCTTGATGATTATTTGCAGGAGGAGAGCACAGTCGACCTTGCTGAGTTTATGGTCGGATGTAGCACGACTCCTAACTGGGAAACTTCTTCTGAGTCGGATCATGGTTCCGGAGTTATCTGGGTAACGGAGAGTGCTCACACCGAGTCCGATTCCGGAAGTTGGGAGACAGAGAGCGAGCTCTCTGATCTCGACTCCGGAAACAGTTGGGAGACGGAGAGTGAGTACACCGACTCAGAGGAGGAGTTAATCTTGGATTAACTCATTGGCCTACAGACGCGAAATCGCGACAGTTGTGGGATCGCGAACTGCACTGTTCTTCTCTTGTTGACTAAGAGGAGCATAAGATGCAGCGTGAAAAAACAGATCAACAAAAACTAAAAAATGCAGTGCATGGAAGTTTTTGGATACGACTTCTTTGAGCCAAGTTGTTAGACAAAGCTTGGCTCAACCGAGGGGTAGGACAAAGCCTCATCCTACCCCTCATTTTTCCTTCTCCGCTTGTCCGCCTTGTCGTGGCGAGAAGGCTTGCGAGTGTCGATGACGGAGCCAGCTGAGCCGGCGGTAGCAATGAGCTACCAGCAGGGCCACCCTTGCCGGATAGGTGACTCCTCGAGACACCAGACTAAGTAGACAAGCAAGAGGCTCTACATGTAAAACACGAACGCACCCATTCCCTGACTGGGTTATGGACCTCGATAAGGGTACGGATCAAAAGGTGCCGGCTGGTTTACTATTCTGCGAGTCGGCGCCAATTTGCACCTCATTCGTCGCAGGTTCGTTCAGTCTCTCACTCGCAGACTTTCGGGATGTTCGTCGTGCGGTCAAATAACTGCGGTGTAACTCCGTAGTTGGAAAGTAAGAATTGCAGTTGGAATCGCTTGTCTTTCTTTATTTAAGCAATAGTGTGGCTTTTGCCACGTCCTTGAGACGAGTCTATGACGTCGTGGCGAGTTGTTTGTAATCAGAGACGAATTAGTTGTTAATTACATTCAAGGTAACGATACGCAAACACGATTCAACAACATGGCGTAAATCAAGGGGAATTAAATTTTTCGGAACTGTTCCGAGGATTTTTTGAATTATTCCGAGAATTTTTTGAACTATTCTGCGAATAATTTGGAATTATTCCGAGAATTCTTTGAATTATTCTGCGAATAATTTGGAATTATTCCGAGAATTCTTTGAATTATTCTGCGAATAATTTGGAATTATTCCGAGAATTCTTTGAATTATTCTGCGAATTTTTTCGCAGTTTTCCTCTCCGGAGGGTATATAAGGGCGTTCTGACATGTTTCGCGTTCTCGGTTTATCCGGCTATTTTAATTTGTGTATCACGTTTTTCCGGTGCATTCGTTTTAATGATGTTCGTCGTTGGTTTTGTCGCTTTCGTCGCTGCCTTGTGCTTCTGGGGGCTATGGCGAAGGGCCAATTCAGACGCTGTGTCTGTGACCGTCCCTAAGCCTCGCCGCCGCCGTCAATGGGAGAAGCCAGTGCCTCTCGCAGTCGTGCCAGGCATTGGTGCAAGTCCCTTCAAGGAGATCGAGCCTCCACTTGACCTTGATGCTTCGTATACCTATCAACGCATGGACACCCCGTTCTACTTCGGAGATGGTTACGTTAGTGGGCAAGGTACAGTGGAGGGCGAGAGTGCTATCGAGCCTTCCCTGTAGAGGACCATCGCTCAGTGCTCTGCCTTTTCGACCATGGACACTGTCTTGATCGGTAATGCAGAGGACTTCGATGGCCTTTCGAATAATCACCTAGATCACTCTCCCGTTCCTTGGACCAGAGAAGACGTGTTCAACAGCACGTTCATGGATGGAGTCGAGGAGAGTTTCCTTGATGATTATTTGCAGGAGGAGAGCACAGTCGACCTTGCTGAGTTTATGGTCGGATGTAGCACGACTCCTAACTGGGAAACTTCTTCTGAGTCGGATCATGGTTCCGGAGTTATCTGGGTAACGGAGAGTGCTCACACCGAGTCCGATTCCGGAAGTTGGGAGACAGAGAGCGAGCTCTCTGATCTCGACTCCGGAAACAGTTGGGAGACGGAGAGTGAGTACACCGACTCAGAGGAGGAGTTAATCTTGGATTAACTCATTGGCCTACAGACGCGAAATCGCGACAGTTGTGGGATCGCGAACTGCACTGTTCTTCTCTTGTTGACTAAGAGGAGCATAAGATGCAGCGTGAAAAAACAGATCAACAAAAACTAAAAAATGCAGTGCATGGAAGTTTTTGGATACGACTTCTTTGAGCCAAGTTGTTAGACAAAGCTTGGCTCATCCGAGGGGTAGGACAAAGCCTCATCCTACCCCTCATTTTTCCTTCTCCGCTTGTCCGCCTTGTCGTGGCGAGAAGGCTTGCGAGTGTCGATGACGGAGCCAGCTGAGCCGGCGGTAGCAATGAGCTACCAGCAGGGCCACCCTTGCCGGATAGGTGACTCCTCGAGACACCAGACTAAGTAGACAAGCAAGAGGCTCTACATGTAAAACACGAACGCACCCATTCCCTGACTGGGTTATGGACCTCGATAAGGGTACGGATCAAAAGGTGCCGGCTGGTTTACTATTCTGCGAGTCGGCGCCAATTTGCACCTCATTCGTCGCAGGTTCGTTCAGTCTCTCACTCGCAGACTTTCGGGATGTTCGTCGTGCGGTCAAATAACTGCGGTGTAACTCCGTAGTTGGAAAGTAAGAATTGCAGTTGGAATCGCTTGTCTTTCTTTATTTAAGCAATAGTGTGGCTTTTGCCACGTCCTTGAGACGAGTCTATGACGTCGTGGCGAGTTGTTTGTAATCAGAGACGAATTAGTTGTTAATTACATTCAAGGTAACGATACGCAAACACGATTCAACAACATGGCGTAAATCAAGGGGAATTAAATTTTTCGGAACTGTTCCGAGAATTTTTTGAATTATTCCGAGAATTTTTTGAACTATTCTGCGAATAATTTGGAATTATTCCGAGAATTCTTTGAATTATTCTGCGAATTTTTTCGCAGTTTTCCTCTCCGGAGGGTATATAAGGGCGTTCTGACATGTTTCGCGTTCTCGGTTTATCCGGCTATTTTAATTTGTGTATCACGTTTTTCCGGTGCATTCGTTTTAATGATGTTCGTCGTTGGTTTTGTCGCTTTCGTCGCTGCCTTGTGCTTCTGGGGGCTATGGCGAAGGGCCAATTCAGACGCTGTGTCTGTGACCGTCCCTAAGCCTCGCCGCCGCCGTCAATGGGAGAAGCCAGTGCCTCTCGCAGTCGTGCCAGGCATTGGTGCAAGTCCCTTCAAGGAGATCGAGCCTCCACTTGACCTTGATGCTTCGTATACCTATCAACGCATGGACACCCCGTTCTACTTCGGAGATGGTTACGTTAGTGGGCAAGGTACAGTGGAGGGCGAGAGTGCTATCGAGCCTTCCCTGGAGAGGACCATCGCTCAGTGCTCTGCCTTTTCGACCATGGACACTGTCTTGATCGGTAATGCAGAGGACTTCGATGGCCTTTCGAATAATCACCTAGATCACTCTCCCGTTCCTTGGACCAGAGAAGACGTGTTCAACAGCACGTTCATGGATGGAGTCGAGGAGAGTTTCCTTGATGATTATTTGCAGGAGGAGAGCACAGTCGACCTTGCTGAGTTTATGGTCGGATGTAGCACGACTCCTAACTGGGAAACTTCTTCTGAGTCGGATCATGGTTCCGGAGTTATCTGGGTAACGGAGAGTGCTCACACCGAGTCCGATTCCGGAAGTTGGGAGACAGAGAGCGAGCTCTCTGATCTCGACTCCGGAAACAGTTGGGAGACGGAGAGTGAGTACACCGACTCAGAGGAGGAGTTAATCTTGGATTAACTCATTGGCCTACAGACGCGAAATCGCGACAGTTGTGGGATCGCGAACTGCACTGTTCTTCTCTTGTTGACTAAGAGGAGCATAAGATGCAGCGTGAAAAAACAGATCAACAAAAACTAAAAAATGCAGTGCATGGAAGTTTTTGGATACGACTTCTTTGAGCCAAGTTGTTAGACAAAGCTTGGCTCAACCGAGGGGTAGGACAAAGCCTCATCCTACCCCTCATTTTTCCTTCTCCGCTTGTCCGCCTTGTCGTGGCGAGAAGGCTTGCGAGTGTCGATGACGGAGCCAGCTGAGCCGGTGGTAGCAATGAGCTACCAGCAGGGCCACCCTTGCCGGATAGGTGACTCCTCGAGACACCAGACTAAGTAGACAAGCAAGAGGCTCTACATGTAAAACACGAACGCACCCATTCCCTGACTGGGTTATGGACCTCGATAAGGGTACGGATCAAAAGGTGCCGGCTGGTTTACTATTCTGCGAGTCGGCGCCAATTTGCACCTCATTCGTCGCAGGTTCGTTCAGTCTCTCACTCGCAGACTTTCGGGATGTTCGTCGTGCGGTCAAATAACTGCGGTGTAACTCCGTAGTTGGAAAGTAAGAATTGCAGTTGGAATCGCTTGTCTTTCTTTATTTAAGCAATAGTGTGGCTTTTGCCACGTCCTTGAGACGAGTCTATGACGTCGTGGCGAGTTGTTTGTAATCAGAGACGAATTAGTTGTTAATTACATTCAAGGTAACGATACGCAAACACGATTCAACAACATGGCGTAAATCAAGGGGAATTAAATTTTTCGGAACTGTTCCGAGAATTTTTTGAATTATTCCGAGAATTCTTTGAATTATTCTGCGAATAATTTGGAATTATTCCGAGAATTCTTTGAATTATTCTGCGAATTTTTTCGCAGTTTTCCTCTCCGGAGGGTATATAAGGGCGTTCTGACATGTTTCGCGTTCTCGGTTTATCCGGCTATTTTAATTTGTGTATCACGTTTTTCCGGTGCATTCGTTTTAATGATGTTCGTCGTTGGTTTTGTCGCTTTCGTCGCTGCCTTGTGCTTCTGGGGGCTATGGCGAAGGGCCAATTCAGACGCTGTGTCTGTGACCGTCCCTAAGCCTCGCCGCCGCCGTCAATGGGAGAAGCCAGTGCCTCTCGCAGTCGTGCCAGGCATTGGTGCAAGTCCCTTCAAGGAGATCGAGCCTCCACTTGACCTTGATGCTTCGTATACCTATCAACGCATGGACACCCCGTTCTACTTCGGAGATGGTTACGTTAGTGGGCAAGGTACAGTGGAGGGCGAGAGTGCTATCGAGCCTTCCCTGGAGAGGACCATCGCTCAGTGCTCTGCCTTTTCGACCATGGACACTGTCTTGATCGGTAATGCAGAGGACTTCGATGGCCTTTCGAATAATCACCTAGATCACTCTCCCGTTCCTTGGACCAGAGAAGACGTGTTCAACAGCACGTTCATGGATGGAGTCGAGGAGAGTTTCCTTGATGATTATTTGCAGGAGGAGAGCACAGTCGACCTTGCTGAGTTTATGGTCGGATGTAGCACGACTCCTAACTGGGAAACTTCTTCTGAGTCGGATCATGGTTCCGGAGTTATCTGGGTAACGGAGAGTGCTCACACCGAGTCCGATTCCGGAAGTTGGGAGACAGAGAGCGAGCTCTCTGATCTCGACTCCGGAAACAGTTGGGAGACGGAGAGTGAGTACACCGACTCAGAGGAGGAGTTAATCTTGGATTAACTCATTGGCCTACAGACGCGAAATCGCGACAGTTGTGGGATCGCGAACTGCACTGTTCTTCTCTTGTTGACTAAGAGGAGCATAAGATGCAGCGTGAAAAAACAGATCAACAAAAACTAAAAAATGCAGTGCATGGAAGTTTTTGGATACGACTTCTTTGAGCCAAGTTGTTAGACAAAGCTTGGCTCAACCGAGGGGTAGGACAAAGCCTCATCCTACCCCTCATTTTTCCTTCTCCGCTTGTCCGCCTTGTCGTGGCGAGAAGGCTTGCGAGTGTCGATGACGGAGCCAGCTGAGCCGGCGGTAGCAATGAGCTACCAGCAGGGCCACCCTTGCCGGATAGGTGACTCCTCGAGACACCAGACTAAGTAGACAAGCAAGAGGCTCTACATGTAAAACACGAACGCACCCATTCCCTGACTGGGTTATGGACCTCGATAAGGGTACGGATCAAAAGGTGCCGGCTGGTTTACTATTCTGCGAGTCGGCGCCAATTTGCACCTCATTCGTCGCAGGTTCGTTCAGTCTCTCACTCGCAGACTTTCGGGATGTTCGTCGTGCGGTCAAATAACTGCGGTGTAACTCCGTAGTTGGAAAGTAAGAATTGCAGTTGGAATCGCTTGTCTTTCTTTATTTAAGCAATAGTGTGGCTTTTGCCACGTCCTTGAGACGAGTCTATGACGTCGTGGCGAGTTGTTTGTAATCAGAGACGAATTAGTTGTTAATTACATTCAAGGTAACGATACGCAAACACGATTCAACAACATGGCGTAAATCAAGGGGAATTAAATTTTTCGGAACTGTTCCGAGGATTTTTTGAATTATTCCGAGAATTTTTTGAACTATTCTGCGAATAATTTGGAATTATTCCGAGAATTCTTTGAATTATTCTGCGAATAATTTGGAATTATTCCGAGAATTCTTTGAATTATTCTGCGAATAATTTGGAATTATTCCGAGAATTCTTTGAATTATTCTGCGAATTTTTTCGCAGTTTTCCTCTCCGGAGGGTATATAAGGGAGTTCTGACATGTTTCGCGTTCTCGGTTTATCCGGCTATTTTAATTTGTGTATCACGTTTTTCCGGTGCATTCGTTTTAATGATGTTCGTCGTTGGTTTTGTCGCTTTCGTCGCTGCCTTGTGCTTCTGGGGGCTATGGCGAAGGGCCAATTCAGACGCTGTGTCTGTGACCGTCCCTAAGCCTCGCCGCCGCCGTCAATGGGAGAAGCCAGTGCCTCTCGCAGTCGTGCCAGGCATTGGTGCAAGTCCCTTCAAGGAGATCGAGCCTCCACTTGACCTTGATGCTTCGTATACCTATCAACGCATGGACACCCCGTTCTACTTCGGAGATGGTTACGTTAGTGGGCAAGGTACAGTGGAGGGCGAGAGTGCTATCGAGCCTTCCCTGTAGAGGACCATCGCTCAGTGCTCTGCCTTTTCGACCATGGACACTGTCTTGATCGGTAATGCAGAGGACTTCGATGGCCTTTCGAATAATCACCTAGATCACTCTCCCGTTCCTTGGACCAGAGAAGACGTGTTCAACAGCACGTTCATGGATGGAGTCGAGGAGAGTTTCCTTGATGATTATTTGCAGGAGGAGAGCACAGTCGACCTTGCTGAGTTTATGGTCGGATGTAGCACGACTCCTAACTGGGAAACTTCTTCTGAGTCGGATCATGGTTCCGGAGTTATCTGGGTAACGGAGAGTGCTCACACCGAGTCCGATTCCGGAAGTTGGGAGACAGAGAGCGAGCTCTCTGATCTCGACTCCGGAAACAGTTGGGAGACGGAGAGTGAGTACACCGACTCAGAGGAGGAGTTAATCTTGGATTAACTCATTGGCCTACAGACGCGAAATCGCGACAGTTGTGGGATCGCGAACTGCACTGTTCTTCTCTTGTTGACTAAGAGGAGCATAAGATGCAGCGTGAAAAAACAGATCAACAAAAACTAAAAAATGCAGTGCATGGAAGTTTTTGGATACGACTTCTTTGAGCCAAGTTGTTAGACAAAGCTTGGCTCATCCGAGGGGTAGGACAAAGCCTCATCCTACCCCTCATTTTTCCTTCTCCGCTTGTCCGCCTTGTCGTGGCGAGAAGGCTTGCGAGTGTCGATGACGGAGCCAGCTGAGCCGGCGGTAGCAATGAGCTACCAGCAGGGCCACCCTTGCCGGATAGGTGACTCCTCGAGACACCAGACTAAGTAGACAAGCAAGAGGCTCTACATGTAAAACACGAACGCACCCATTCCCTGACTGGGTTATGGACCTCGATAAGGGTACGGATCAAAAGGTGCCGGCTGGTTTACTATTCTGCGAGTCGGCGCCAATTTGCACCTCATTCGTCGCAGGTTCGTTCAGTCTCTCACTCGCAGACTTTCGGGATGTTCGTCGTGCGGTCAAATAACTGCGGTGTAACTCCGTAGTTGGAAAGTAAGAATTGCAGTTGGAATCGCTTGTCTTTCTTTATTTAAGCAATAGTGTGGCTTTTGCCACGTCCTTGAGACGAGTCTATGACGTCGTGGCGAGTTGTTTGTAATCAGAGACGAATTAGTTGTTAATTACATTCAAGGTAACGATACGCAAACACGATTCAACAACATGGCGTAAATCAAGGGGAATTAAATTTTTCGGAACTGTTCCGAGAATTTTTTGAATTATTCCGAGAATTTTTTGAACTATTCTGCGAATAATTTGGAATTATTCCGAGAATTCTTTGAATTATTCTGCGAATTTTTTCGCAGTTTTCCTCTCCGGAGGGTATATAAGGGCGTTCTGACATGTTTCGCGTTCTCGGTTTATCCGGCTATTTTAATTTGTGTATCACGTTTTTCCGGTGCATTCGTTTTAATGATGTTCGTCGTTGGTTTTGTCGCTTTCGTCGCTGCCTTGTGCTTCTGGGGGCTATGGCGAAGGGCCAATTCAGACGCTGTGTCTGTGACCGTCCCTAAGCCTCGCCGCCGCCGTCAATGGGAGAAGCCAGTGCCTCTCGCAGTCGTGCCAGGCATTGGTGCAAGTCCCTTCAAGGAGATCGAGCCTCCACTTGACCTTGATGCTTCGTATACCTATCAACGCATGGACACCCCGTTCTACTTCGGAGATGGTTACGTTAGTGGGCAAGGTACAGTGGAGGGCGAGAGTGCTATCGAGCCTTCCCTGGAGAGGACCATCGCTCAGTGCTCTGCCTTTTCGACCATGGACACTGTCTTGATCGGTAATGCAGAGGACTTCGATGGCCTTTCGAATAATCACCTAGATCACTCTCCCGTTCCTTGGACCAGAGAAGACGTGTTCAACAGCACGTTCATGGATGGAGTCGAGGAGAGTTTCCTTGATGATTATTTGCAGGAGGAGAGCACAGTCGACCTTGCTGAGTTTATGGTCGGATGTAGCACGACTCCTAACTGGGAAACTTCTTCTGAGTCGGATCATGGTTCCGGAGTTATCTGGGTAACGGAGAGTGCTCACACCGAGTCCGATTCCGGAAGTTGGGAGACAGAGAGCGAGCTCTCTGATCTCGACTCCGGAAACAGTTGGGAGACGGAGAGTGAGTACACCGACTCAGAGGAGGAGTTAATCTTGGATTAACTCATTGGCCTACAGACGCGAAATCGCGACAGTTGTGGGATCGCGAACTGCACTGTTCTTCTCTTGTTGACTAAGAGGAGCATAAGATGCAGCGTGAAAAAACAGATCAACAAAAACTAAAAAATGCAGTGCATGGAAGTTTTTGGATACGACTTCTTTGAGCCAAGTTGTTAGACAAAGCTTGGCTCAACCGAGGGGTAGGACAAAGCCTCATCCTACCCCTCATTTTTCCTTCTCCGCTTGTCCGCCTTGTCGTGGCGAGAAGGCTTGCGAGTGTCGATGACGGAGCCAGCTGAGCCGGCGGTAGCAATGAGCTACCAGCAGGGCCACCCTTGCCGGATAGGTGACTCCTCGAGACACCAGACTAAGTAGACAAGCAAGAGGCTCTACATGTAAAACACGAACGCACCCATTCCCTGACTGGGTTATGGACCTCGATAAGGGTACGGATCAAAAGGTGCCGGCTGGTTTACTATTCTGCGAGTCGGCGCCAATTTGCACCTCATTCGTCGCAGGTTCGTTCAGTCTCTCACTCGCAGACTTTCGGGATGTTCGTCGTGCGGTCAAATAACTGCGGTGTAACTCCGTAGTTGGAAAGTAAGAATTGCAGTTGGAATCGCTTGTCTTTCTTTATTTAAGCAATAGTGTGGCTTTTGCCACGTCCTTGAGACGAGTCTATGACGTCGTGGCGAGTTGTTTGTAATCAGAGACGAATTAGTTGTTAATTACATTCAAGGTAACGATACGCAAACACGATTCAACAACATGGCGTAAATCAAGGGGAATTAAATTTTTCGGAACTGTTCCGAGAATTTTTTGAATTATTCCGAGAATTTTTTGAACTATTCTGCGAATAATTTGGAATTATTCCGAGAATTCTTTGAATTATTCTGCGAATAATTTGGAATTATTCCGAGAATTCTTTGAATTATTCTGCGAATAATTTGGAATTATTCCGAGAATTCTTTGAATTATTCTGCGAATTTTTTCGCAGTTTTCCTCTCCGGAGGGTATATAAGGGCGTTCTGACATGTTTCGCGTTCTCGGTTTATCCGGCTATTTTAATTTGTGTATCACGTTTTTCCGGTGCATTCGTTTTAATGATGTTCGTCGTTGGTTTTGTCGCTTTCGTCGCTGCCTTGTGCTTCTGGGGGCTATGGCGAAGGGCCAATTCAGACGCTGTGTCTGTGACCGTCCCTAAGCCTCGCCGCCGCCGTCAATGGGAGAAGCCAGTGCCTCTCGCAGTCGTGCCAGGCATTGGTGCAAGTCCCTTCAAGGAGATCGAGCCTCCACTTGACCTTGATGCTTCGTATACCTATCAACGCATGGACACCCCGTTCTACTTCGGAGATGGTTACGTTAGTGGGCAAGGTACAGTGGAGGGCGAGAGTGCTATCGAGCCTTCCCTGGAGAGGACCATCGCTCAGTGCTCTGCCTTTTCGACCATGGACACTGTCTTGATCGGTAATGCAGAGGACTTCGATGGCCTTTCGAATAATCACCTAGATCACTCTCCCGTTCCTTGGACCAGAGAAGACGTGTTCAACAGCACGTTCATGGATGGAGTCGAGGAGAGTTTCCTTGATGATTATTTGCAGGAGGAGAGCACAGTCGACCTTGCTGAGTTTATGGTCGGATGTAGCACGACTCCTAACTGGGAAACTTCTTCTGAGTCGGATCATGGTTCCGGAGTTATCTGGGTAACGGAGAGTGCTCACACCGAGTCCGATTCCGGAAGTTGGGAGACAGAGAGCGAGCTCTCTGATCTCGACTCCGGAAACAGTTGGGAGACGGAGAGTGAGTACACCGACTCAGAGGAGGAGTTAATCTTGGATTAACTCATTGGCCTACAGACGCGAAATCGCGACAGTTGTGGGATCGCGAACTGCACTGTTCTTCTCTTGTTGACTAAGAGGAGCATAAGATGCAGCGTGAAAAAACAGATCAACAAAAACTAAAAAATGCAGTGCATGGAAGTTTTTGGATACGACTTCTTTGAGCCAAGTTGTTAGACAAAGCTTGGCTCATCCGAGGGGTAGGACAAAGCCTCATCCTACCCCTCATTTTTCCTTCTCCGCTTGTCCGCCTTGTCGTGGCGAGAAGGCTTGCGAGTGTCGATGACGGAGCCAGCTGAGCCGGCGGTAGCAATGAGCTACCAGCAGGGCCACCCTTGCCGGATAGGTGACTCCTCGAGACACCAGACTAAGTAGACAAGCAAGAGGCTCTACATGTAAAACACGAACGCACCCATTCCCTGACTGGGTTATGGACCTCGATAAGGGTACGGATCAAAAGGTGCCGGCTGGTTTACTATTCTGCGAGTCGGCGCCAATTTGCACCTCATTCGTCGCAGGTTCGTTCAGTCTCTCACTCGCAGACTTTCGGGATGTTCGTCGTGCGGTCAAATAACTGCGGTGTAACTCCGTAGTTGGAAAGTAAGAATTGCAGTTGGAATCGCTTGTCTTTCTTTATTTAAGCAATAGTGTGGCTTTTGCCACGTCCTTGAGACGAGTCTATGACGTCGTGGCGAGTTGTTTGTAATCAGAGACGAATTAGTTGTTAATTACATTCAAGGTAACGATACGCAAACACGATTCAACAACATGGCGTAAATCAAGGGGAATTAAATTTTTCGGAACTGTTCCGAGAATTTTTTGAATTATTCCGAGAATTTTTTGAACTATTCTGCGAATAATTTGGAATTATTCCGAGAATTCTTTGAATTATTCTGCGAATAATTTGGAATTATTCCGAGAATTCTTTGAATTATTCTGCGAATTTTTTCGCAGTTTTCCTCTCCGGAGGGTATATAAGGGCGTTCTGACATGTTTCGCGTTCTCGGTTTATCCGGCTATTTTAATTTGTGTATCACGTTTTTCCGGTGCATTCGTTTTAATGATGTTCGTCGTTGGTTTTGTCGCTTTCGTCGCTGCCTTGTGCTTCTGGGGGCTATGGCGAAGGGCCAATTCAGACGCTGTGTCTGTGACCGTCCCTAAGCCTCGCCGCCGCCGTCAATGGGAGAAGCCAGTGCCTCTCGCAGTCGTGCCAGGCATTGGTGCAAGTCCCTTCAAGGAGATCGAGCCTCCACTTGACCTTGATGCTTCGTATACCTATCAACGCATGGACACCCCGTTCTACTTCGGAGATGGTTACGTTAGTGGGCAAGGTACAGTGGAGGGCGAGAGTGCTATCGAGCCTTCCCTGGAGAGGACCATCGCTCAGTGCTCTGCCTTTTCGACCATGGACACTGTCTTGATCGGTAATGCAGAGGACTTCGATGGCCTTTCGAATAATCACCTAGATCACTCTCCCGTTCCTTGGACCAGAGAAGACGTGTTCAACAGCACGTTCATGGATGGAGTCGAGGAGAGTTTCCTTGATGATTATTTGCAGGAGGAGAGCACAGTCGACCTTGCTGAGTTTATGGTCGGATGTAGCACGACTCCTAACTGGGAAACTTCTTCTGAGTCGGATCATGGTTCCGGAGTTATCTGGGTAACGGAGAGTGCTCACACCGAGTCCGATTCCGGAAGTTGGGAGACAGAGAGCGAGCTCTCTGATCTCGACTCCGGAAACAGTTGGGAGACGGAGAGTGAGTACACCGACTCAGAGGAGGAGTTAATCTTGGATTAACTCATTGGCCTACAGACGCGAAATCGCGACAGTTGTGGGATCGCGAACTGCACTGTTCTTCTCTTGTTGACTAAGAGGAGCATAAGATGCAGCGTGAAAAAACAGATCAACAAAAACTAAAAAATGCAGTGCATGGAAGTTTTTGGATACGACTTCTTTGAGCCAAGTTGTTAGACAAAGCTTGGCTCAACCGAGGGGTAGGACAAAGCCTCATCCTACCCCTCATTTTTCCTTCTCCGCTTGTCCGCCTTGTCGTGGCGAGAAGGCTTGCGAGTGTCGATGACGGAGCCAGCTGAGCCGGCGGTAGCAATGAGCTACCAGCAGGGCCACCCTTGCCGGATAGGTGACTCCTCGAGACACCAGACTAAGTAGACAAGCAAGAGGCTCTACATGTAAAACACGAACGCACCCATTCCCTGACTGGGTTATGGACCTCGATAAGGGTACGGATCAAAAGGTGCCGGCTGGTTTACTATTCTGCGAGTCGGCGCCAATTTGCACCTCATTCGTCGCAGGTTCGTTCAGTCTCTCACTCGCAGACTTTCGGGATGTTCGTCGTGCGGTCAAATAACTGCGGTGTAACTCCGTAGTTGGAAAGTAAGAATTGCAGTTGGAATCGCTTGCCTTTCTTTATTTAAGCAATAGTGTGGCTTTTGCCACGTCCTTGAGACGAGTCTATGACGTCGTGGCGAGTTGTTTGTAATCAGAGACGAATTAGTTGTTAATTACATTCAAGGTAACGATACGCAAACACGATTCAACAACATGGCGTAAATCAAGGGGAATTAAATTTTTCGGAACTGTTCCGAGAATTTTTTGAATTATTCCGAGAATTTTTTGAACTATTCTGCGAATAATTTGGAATTATTCCGAGAATTCTTTGAATTATTCTGCGAATAATTTGGAATTATTCCGAGAATTCTTTGAATTATTCTGCGAATTTTTTCGCAGTTTTCCTCTCCGGAGGGTATATAAGGGCGTTCTGACATGTTTCGCGTTCTCGGTTTATCCGGCTATTTTAATTTGTGTATCACGTTTTTCCGGTGCATTCGTTTTAATGATGTTCGTCGTTGGTTTTGTCGCTTTCGTCGCTGCCTTGTGCTTCTGGGGGCTATGGCGAAGGGCCAATTCAGACGCTGTGTCTGTGACCGTCCCTAAGCCTCGCCGCCGCCGTCAATGGGAGAAGCCAGTGCCTCTCGCAGTCGTGCCAGGCATTGGTGCAAGTCCCTTCAAGGAGATCGAGCCTCCACTTGACCTTGATGCTTCGTATACCTATCAACGCATGGACACCCCGTTCTACTTCGGAGATGGTTACGTTAGTGGGCAAGGTACAGTGGAGGGCGAGAGTGCTATCGAGCCTTCCCTGGAGAGGACCATCGCTCAGTGCTCTGCCTTTTCGACCATGGACACTGTCTTGATCGGTAATGCAGAGGACTTCGATGGCCTTTCGAATAATCACCTAGATCACTCTCCCGTTCCTTGGACCAGAGAAGACGTGTTCAACAGCACGTTCATGGATGGAGTCGAGGAGAGTTTCCTTGATGATTATTTGCAGGAGGAGAGCACAGTCGACCTTGCTGAGTTTATGGTCGGATGTAGCACGACTCCTAACTGGGAAACTTCTTCTGAGTCGGATCATGGTTCCGGAGTTATCTGGGTAACGGAGAGTGCTCACACCGAGTCCGATTCCGGAAGTTGGGAGACAGAGAGCGAGCTCTCTGATCTCGACTCCGGAAACAGTTGGGAGACGGAGAGTGAGTACACCGACTCAGAGGAGGAGTTAATCTTGGATTAACGCATTGGCCTACAGACGCGAAATCGCGACAGTTGTGGGATCGCGAACTGCACTGTTCTTCTCTTGTTGACTAAGAGGAGCATAAGATGCAGCGTGAAAAAACAGATCAACAAAAACTAAAAAATGCAGTGCATGGAAGTTTTTGGATACGACTTCTTTGAGCCAAGTTGTTAGACAAAGCTTGGCTCAACCGAGGGGTAGGACAAAGCATCATCCTACCCCTCATTTTTCCTTCTCCGCTTGTCCGCCTTGTCGTGGCGAGAAGGCTTGCGAGTGTCGATGACGGAGCCAGCTGAGCCGGCGGTAGCAATGAGCTACCAGCAGGGCCACCCTTGCCGGATAGGTGACTCCTCGAGACACCAGACTAAGTAGACAAGCAAGAGGCTCTACATGTAAAACACGAACGCACCCATTCCCTGACTGGGTTATGGACCTCGATAAGGGTACGGATCAAAAGGTGCCGGCTGGTTTACTATTCTGCGAGTCGGCGCCAATTTGCACCTCATTCGTCGCAGGTTCGTTCAGTCTCTCACTCGCAGACTTTCGGGATGTTCGTCGTGCGGTCAAATAACTGCGGTGTAACTCCGTAGTTGGAAAGTAAGAATTGCAGTTGGAATCGCTTGTCTTTCTTTATTTAAGCAATAGTGTGGCTTTTGCCACGTCCTTGAGACGAGTCTATGACGTCGTGGCGAGTTGTTTGTAATCAGAGACGAATTAGTTGTTAATTACATTCAAGGTAACGATACGCAAACACGATTCAACAACATGGCGTAAATCAAGGGGAATTAAATTTTTCGGAACTGTTCCGAGAATTTTTTGAATTATTCCGAGAATTTTTTGAACTATTCTGCGAATAATTTGGAATTATTCCGAGAATTCTTTGAATTATTCCGAGAATTCTTTGAATTATTCTGCGAATAATTTGGAATTATTCCGAGAATTCTTTGAATTATTCTGCGAATTTTTTCGCAGTTTTCCTCTCCGGAGGGTATATAAGGGCGTTCTGACATGTTTCGCGTTCTCGGTTTATCCGGCTATTTTAATTTGTGTATCACGTTTTTCCGGTGCATTCGTTTTAATGATGTTCGTCGTTGGTTTTGTCGCTTTCGTCGCTGCCTTGTGCTTCTGGGGGCTATGGCGAAGGGCCAATTCAGACGCTGTGTCTGTGACCGTCCCTAAGCCTCGCCGCCGCCGTCAATGGGAGAAGCCAGTGCCTCTCGCAGTCGTGCCAGGCATTGGTGCAAGTCCCTTCAAGGAGATCGAGCCTCCACTTGACCTTGATGCTTCGTATACCTATCAACGCATGGACACCCCGTTCTACTTCGGAGATGGTTACGTTAGTGGGCAAGGTACAGTGGAGGGCGAGAGTGCTATCGAGCCTTCCCTGGAGAGGACCATCGCTCAGTGCTCTGCCTTTTCGACCATGGACACTGTCTTGATCGGTAATGCAGAGGACTTCGATGGCCTTTCGAATAATCACCTAGATCACTCTCCCGTTCCTTGGACCAGAGAAGACGTGTTCAACAGCACGTTCATGGATGGAGTCGAGGAGAGTTTCCTTGATGATTATTTGCAGGAGGAGAGCTCAGTCGACCTTGCTGAGTTTATGGTCGGATGTAGCACGACTCCTAACTGGGAAACTTCTTCTGAGTCGGATCATGGTTCCGGAGTTATCTGGGTAACGGAGAGTGCTCACACCGAGTCCGATTCCGGAAGTTGGGAGACAGAGAGCGAGCTCTCTGATCTCGACTCCGGAAACAGTTGGGAGACGGAGAGTGGGTACACCGACTCAGAGGAGGAGTTAATCTTGGATTAACTCATTGGCCTACAGACGCGAAATCGCGACAGTTGTGGGATCGCGAACTGCACTGTTCTTCTCTTGTTGACTAAGAGGAGCATAAGATGCAGCGTGAAAAAACAGATCAACAAAAACTAAAAAATGCAGTGCATGGAAGTTTTTGGATACGACTTCTTTGAGCCAAGTTGTTAGACAAAGCTTGGCTCAACCGAGGGGTAGGACAAAGCATCATCCTACCCCTCATTTTTCCTTCTCCGCTTGTCCGCCTTGTCGTGGCGAGAAGGCTTGCGAGTGTCGATGACGGAGCCAGCTGAGCCGGCGGTAGCAATGAGCTACCAGCAGGGCCACCCTTGCCGGATAGGTGACTCCTCGAGACACCAGACTAAGTAGACAAGCAAGAGGCTCTACATGTAAAACACGAACGCACCCATTCCCTGACTGGGTTATGGACCTCGATAAGGGTACGGATCAAAAGGTGCCGGCTGGTTTACTATTCTGCGAGTCGGCGCCAATTTGCACCTCATTCGTCGCAGGTTCGTTCAGTCTCTCACTCGCAGACTTTCGGGATGTTCGTCGTGCGGTCAAATAACTGCGGTGTAACTCCGTAGTTGGAAAGTAAGAATTGCAGTTGGAATCGCTTGTCTTTCTTTATTTAAGCAATAGTGTGGCTTTTGCCACGTCCTTGAGACGAGTCTATGACGTCGTGGCGAGTTGTTTGTAATCAGAGACGAATTAGTTGTTAATTACATTCAAGGTAACGATACGCAAACACGATTCAACAACATGGCGTAAATCAAGGGGAATTAAATTTTTCGGAACTGTTCCGAGAATTTTTTGAATTATTCCGAGAATTTTTTGAACTATTCTGCGAATAATTTGGAATTATTCCGAGAATTCTTTGAATTATTCTGCGAATAATTTGGAATTATTCCGAGAATTCTTTGAATTATTCTGCGAATTTTTTCGCAGTTTTCCTCTCCGGAGGGTATATAAGGGCGTTCTGACATGTTTCGCGTTCTCGGTTTATCCGGCTATTTTAATTTGTGTATCACGTTTTTCCGGTGCATTCGTTTTAATGATGTTCGTCGTTGGTTTTGTCGCTTTCGTCGCTGCCTTGTGCTTCTGGGGGCTATGGCGAAGGGCCAATTCAGACGCTGTGTCTGTGACCGTCCCTAAGCCTCGCCGCCGCCGTCAATGGGAGAAGCCAGTGCCTCTCGCAGTCGTGCCAGGCATTGGTGCAAGTCCCTTCAAGGAGATCGAGCCTCCACTTGACCTTGATGCTTCGTATACCTATCAACGCATGGACACCCCGTTCTACTTCGGAGATGGTTACGTTAGTGGGCAAGGTACAGTGGAGGGCGAGAGTGCTATCGAGCCTTCCCTGGAGAGGACCATCGCTCAGTGCTCTGCCTTTTCGACCATGGACACTGTCTTGATCGGTAATGCAGAGGACTTCGATGGCCTTTCGAATAATCACCTAGATCACTCTCCCGTTCCTTGGACCAGAGAAGACGTGTTCAACAGCACGTTCATGGATGGAGTCGAGGAGAGTTTCCTTGATGATTATTTGCAGGAGGAGAGCTCAGTCGACCTTGCTGAGTTTATGGTCGGATGTAGCACGACTCCTAACTGGGAAACTTCTTCTGAGTCGGATCATGGTTCCGGAGTTATCTGGGTAACGGAGAGTGCTCACACCGAGTCCGATTCCGGAAGTTGGGAGACAGAGAGCGAGCTCTCTGATCTCGACTCCGGAAACAGTTGGGAGACGGAGAGTGGGTACACCGACTCAGAGGAGGAGTTAATCTTGGATTAACTCATTGGCCTACAGACGCGAAATCGCGACAGTTGTGGGATCGCGAACTGCACTGTTCTTCTCTTGTTGACTAAGAGGAGCATAAGATGCAGCGTGAAAAAACAGATCAACAAAAACTAAAAAATGCAGTGCATGGAAGTTTTTGGATACGACTTCTTTGAGCCAAGTTGTTAGACAAAGCTTGGCTCAACCGAGGGGTAGGACAAAGCATCATCCTACCCCTCATTTTTCCTTCTCCGCTTGTCCGCCTTGTCGTGGCGAGAAGGCTTGCGAGTGTCGATGACGGAGCCAGCTGAGCCGGCGGTAGCAATGAGCTACCAGCAGGGCCACCCTTGCCGGATAGGTGACTCCTCGAGACACCAGACTAAGTAGACAAGCAAGAGGCTCTACATGTAAAACACGAACGCACCCATTCCCTGACTGGGTTATGGACCTCGATAAGGGTACGGATCAAAAGGTGCCGGCTGGTTTACTATTCTGCGAGTCGGCGCCAATTTGCACCTCATTCGTCGCAGGTTCGTTCAGTCTCTCACTCGCAGACTTTCGGGATGTTCGTCGTGCGGTCAAATAACTGCGGTGTAACTCCGTAGTTGGAAAGTAAGAATTGCAGTTGGAATCGCTTGTCTTTCTTTATTTAAGCAATAGTGTGGCTTTTGCCACGTCCTTGAGACGAGTCTATGACGTCGTGGCGAGTTGTTTGTAATCAGAGACGAATTAGTTGTTAATTACATTCAAGGTAACGATACGCAAACACGATTCAACAACATGGCGTAAATCAAGGGGAATTAAATTTTTCGGAACTGTTCCGAGAATTTTTTGAATTATTCCGAGAATTTTTTGAACTATTCTGCGAATAATTTGGAATTATTCCGAGAATTCTTTGAATTATTCTGCGAATAATTTGGAATTATTCCGAGAATTCTTTGAATTATTCTGCGAATTTTTTCGCAGTTTTCCTCTCCGGAGGGTATATAAGGGCGTTCTGACATGTTTCGCGTTCTCGGTTTATCCGGCTATTTTAATTTGTGTATCACGTTTTTCCGGTGCATTCGTTTTAATGATGTTCGTCGTTGGTTTTGTCGCTTTCGTCGCTGCCTTGTGCTTCTGGGGGCTATGGCGAAGGGCCAATTCAGACGCTGTGTCTGTGACCGTCCCTAAGCCTCGCCGCCGCCGTCAATGGGAGAAGCCAGTGCCTCTCGCAGTCGTGCCAGGCATTGGTGCAAGTCCCTTCAAGGAGATCGAGCCTCCACTTGACCTTGATGCTTCGTATACCTATCAACGCATGGACACCCCGTTCTACTTCGGAGATGGTTACGTTAGTGGGCAAGGTACAGTGGAGGGCGAGAGTGCTATCGAGCCTTCCCTGGAGAGGACCATCGCTCAGTGCTCTGCCTTTTCGACCATGGACACTGTCTTGATCGGTAATGCAGAGGACTTCGATGGCCTTTCGAATAATCACCTAGATCACTCTCCCGTTCCTTGGACCAGAGAAGACGTGTTCAACAGCACGTTCATGGATGGAGTCGAGGAGAGTTTCCTTGATGATTATTTGCAGGAGGAGAGCACAGTCGACCTTGCTGAGTTTATGGTCGGATGTAGCACGACTCCTAACTGGGAAACTTCTTCTGAGTCGGATCATGGTTCCGGAGTTATCTGGGTAACGGAGAGTGCTCACACCGAGTCCGATTCCGGAAGTTGGGAGACAGAGAGCGAGCTCTCTGATCTCGACTCCGGAAACAGTTGGGAGACGGAGAGTGAGTACACCGACTCAGAGGAGGAGTTAATCTTGGATTAACTCATTGGCCTACAGACGCGAAATCGCGACAGTTGTGGGATCGCGAACTGCACTGTTCTTCTCTTGTTGACTAAGAGGAGCATAAGATGCAGCGTGAAAAAACAGATCAACAAAAACTAAAAAATGCAGTGCATGGAAGTTTTTGGATACGACTTCTTTGAGCCAAGTTGTTAGACAAAGCTTGGCTCAACCGAGGGGTAGGACAAAGCATCATCCTACCCCTCATTTTTCCTTCTCCGCTTGTCCGCCTTGTCGTGGCGAGAAGGCTTGCGAGTGTCGATGACGGAGCCAGCTGAGCCGGCGGTAGCAATGAGCTACCAGCAGGGCCACCCTTGCCGGATAGGTGACTCCTCGAGACACCAGACTAAGTAGACAAGCAAGAGGCTCTACATGTAAAACACGAACGCACCCATTCCCTGACTGGGTTATGGACCTCGATAAGGGTACGGATCAAAAGGTGCCGGCTGGTTTACTATTCTGCGAGTCGGCGCCAATTTGCACCTCATTCGTCGCAGGTTCGTTCAGTCTCTCACTCGCAGACTTTCGGGATGTTCGTCGTGCGGTCAAATAACTGCGGTGTAACTCCGTAGTTGGAAAGTAAGAATTGCAGTTGGAATCGCTTGTCTTTCTTTATTTAAGCAATAGTGTGGCTTTTGCCACGTCCTTGAGACGAGTCTATGACGTCGTGGCGAGTTGTTTGTAATCAGAGACGAATTAGTTGTTAATTACATTCAAGGTAACGATACGCAAACACGATTCAACAACATGGCGTAAATCAAGGGGGATTAAATTTTTCGGAACTGTTCCGAGAATTTTTTGAATTATTCCGAGAATTTTTTGAACTATTCTGCGAATAATTTGGAATTATTCCGAGAATTCTTTGAATTATTCCGAGAATTCTTTGAATTATTCTGCGAATAATTTGGAATTATTCCGAGAATTCTTTGAATTATTCTGCGAATTTTTTCGCAGTTTTCCTCTCCGGAGGGTATATAAGGGCGTTCTGACATGTTTCGCGTTCTCGGTTTATCCGGCTATTTTAATTTGTGTATCACGTTTTTCCGGTGCATTCGTTTTAATGATGTTCGTCGTTGGTTTTGTCGCTTTCGTCGCTGCCTTGTGCTTCTGGGGGCTATGGCGAAGGGCCAATTCAGACGCTGTGTCTGTGACCGTCCCTAAGCCTCGCCGCCGCCGTCAATGGGAGAAGCCAGTGCCTCTCGCAGTCGTGCCAGGCATTGGTGCAAGTCCCTTCAAGGAGATCGAGCCTCCACTTGACCTTGATGCTTCGTATACCTATCAACGCATGGACACCCCGTTCTACTTCGGAGATGGTTACGTTAGTGGGCAAGGTACAGTGGAGGGCGAGAGTGCTATCGAGCCTTCCCTGGAGAGGACCATCGCTCAGTGCTCTGCCTTTTCGACCATGGACACTGTCTTGATCGGTAATGCAGAGGACTTCGATGGCCTTTCGAATAATCACCTAGATCACTCTCCCGTTCCTTGGACCAGAGAAGACGTGTTCAACAGCACGTTCATGGATGGAGTCGAGGAGAGTTTCCTTGATGATTATTTGCAGGAGGAGAGCTCAGTCGACCTTGCTGAGTTTATGGTCGGATGTAGCACGACTCCTAACTGGGAAACTTCTTCTGAGTCGGATCATGGTTCCGGAGTTATCTGGGTAACGGAGAGTGCTCACACCGAGTCCGATTCCGGAAGTTGGGAGACAGAGAGCAAGCTCTCTGATCTCGACTCCGGAAACAGTTGGGAGACGGAGAGTGAGTACACCGACTCAGAGGAGGAGTTAATCTTGGATTAACTCATTGGCCTACAGACGCGAAATCGCGACAGTTGTGGGATCGCGAACTGCACTGTTCTTCTCTTGTTGACTAAGAGGAGCATAAGATGCAGCGTGAAAAAACAGATCAACAAAAACTAAAAAATGCAGTGCATGGAAGTTTTTGGATACGACTTCTTTGAGCCAAGTTGTTAGACAAAGCTTGGCTCAACCGAGGGGTAGGACAAAGCCTCATCCTACCCCTCATTTTTCCTTCTCCGCTTGTCCGCCTTGTCGTGGCGAGAAGGCTTGCGAGTGTCGATGACGGAGCCAGCTGAGCCGGCGGTAGCAATGAGCTACCAGCAGGGCCACCCTTGCCGGATAGGTGACTCCTCGAGACACCAGACTAAGTAGACAAGCAAGAGGCTCTACATGTAAAACACGAACGCACCCATTCCCTGACTGGGTTATGGACCTCGATAAGGGTACGGATCAAAAGGTGCCGGCTGGTTTACTATTCTGCGAGTCGGCGCCAATTTGCACCTCATTCGTCGCAGGTTCGTTCAGTCTCTCACTCGCAGACTTTCGGGATGTTCGTCGTGCGGTCAAATAACTGCGGTGTAACTCCGTAGTTGGAAAGTAAGAATTGCAGTTGGAATCGCTTGTCTTTCTTTATTTAAGCAATAGTGTGGCTTTTGCCACGTCCTTGAGACGAGTCTATGACGTCGTGGCGAGTTGTTTGTAATCAGAGACGAATTAGTTGTTAATTACATTCAAGGTAACGATACGCAAACACGATTCAACAACATGGCGTAAATCAAGGGGAATTAAATTTTTCGGAACTGTTCCGAGAATTTTTTGAATTATTCCGAGAATTTTTTGAACTATTCTGCGAATAATTTGGAATTATTCCGAGAATTCTTTGAATTATTCTGCGAATAATTTGGAATTATTCCGAGAATTCTTTGAATTATTCTGCGAATTTTTTCGCAGTTTTCCTCTCCGGAGGGTATATAAGGGCGTTCTGACATGTTTCGCGTTCTCGGTTTATCCGGCTATTTTAATTTGTGTATCACGTTTTTCCGGTGCATTCGTTTTAATGATGTTCGTCGTTGGTTTTGTCGCTTTCGTCGCTGCCTTGTGCTTCTGGGGGCTATGGCGAAGGGCCAATTCAGACGCTGTGTCTGTGACCGTCCCTAAGCCTCGCCGCCGCCGTCAATGGGAGAAGCCAGTGCCTCTCGCAGTCGTGCCAGGCATTGGTGCAAGTCCCTTCAAGGAGATCGAGCCTCCACTTGACCTTGATGCTTCGTATACCTATCAACGCATGGACACCCCGTTCTACTTCGGAGATGGTTACGTTAGTGGGCAAGGTACAGTGGAGGGCGAGAGTGCTATCGAGCCTTCCCTGGAGAGGACCATCGCTCAGTGCTCTGCCTTTTCGACCATGGACACTGTCTTGATCGGTAATGCAGAGGACTTCGATGGCCTTTCGAATAATCACCTAGATCACTCTCCCGTTCCTTGGACCAGAGAAGACGTGTTCAACAGCACGTTCATGGATGGAGTCGAGGAGAGTTTCCTTGATGATTATTTGCAGGAGGAGAGCTCAGTCGACCTTGCTGAGTTTATGGTCGGATGTAGCACGACTCCTAACTGGGAAACTTCTTCTGAGTCGGATCATGGTTCCGGAGTTATCTGGGTAACGGAGAGTGCTCACACCGAGTCCGATTCCGGAAGTTGGGAGACAGAGAGCGAGCTCTCTGATCTCGACTCCGGAAACAGTTGGGAGACGGAGAGTGAGTACACCGACTCAGAGGAGGAGTTAATCTTGGATTAACTCATTGGCCTACAGACGCGAAATCGCGACAGTTGTGGGATCGCGAACTGCACTGTTCTTCTCTTGTTGACTAAGAGGAGCATAAGATGCAGCGTGAAAAAACAGATCAACAAAAACTAAAAAATGCAGTGCATGGAAGTTTTTGGATACGACTTCTTTGAGCCAAGTTGTTAGACAAAGCTTGGCTCAACCGAGGGGTAGGACAAAGCCTCATCCTACCCCTCATTTTTCCTTCTCCGCTTGTCCGCCTTGTCGTGGCGAGAAGGCTTGCGAGTGTCGATGACGGAGCCAGCTGAGCCGGCGGTAGCAATGAGCTACCAGCAGGGCCACCCTTGCCGGATAGGTGACTCCTCGAGACACCAGACTAAGTAGACAAGCAAGAGGCTCTACATGTAAAACACGAACGCACCCATTCCCTGACTGGGTTATGGACCTCGATAAGGGTACGGATCAAAAGGTGCCGGCTGGTTTACTATTCTGCGAGTCGGCGCCAATTTGCACCTCATTCGTCGCAGGTTCGTTCAGTCTCTCACTCGCAGACTTTCGGGATGTTCGTCGTGCGGTCAAATAACTGCGGTGTAACTCCGTAGTTGGAAAGTAAGAATTGCAGTTGGAATCGCTTGTCTTTCTTTATTTAAGCAATAGTGTGGCTTTTGCCACGTCCTTGAGACGAGTCTATGACGTCGTGGCGAGTTGTTTGTAATCAGAGACGAATTAGTTGTTAATTACATTCAAGGTAACGATACGCAAACACGATTCAACAACATGGCGTAAATCAAGGGGAATTAAATTTTTCGGAACTGTTCCGAGAATTTTTTGAATTATTCCGAGAATTTTTTGAACTATTCTGCGAATAATTTGGAATTATTCCGAGAATTCTTTGAATTATTCTGCGAATAATTTGGAATTATTCCGAGAATTCTTTGAATTATTCTGCGAATTTTTTCGCAGTTTTCCTCTCCGGAGGGTATATAAGGGCGTTCTGACATGTTTCGCGTTCTCGGTTTATCCGGCTATTTTAATTTGTGTATCACGTTTTTCCGGTGCATTCGTTTTAATGATGTTCGTCGTTGGTTTTGTCGCTTTCGTCGCTGCCTTGTGCTTCTGGGGGCTATGGCGAAGGGCCAATTCAGACGCTGTGTCTGTGACCGTCCCTAAGCCTCGCCGCCGCCGTCAATGGGAGAAGCCAGTGCCTCTCGCAGTCGTGCCAGGCATTGGTGCAAGTCCCTTCAAGGAGATCGAGCCTCCACTTGACCTTGATGCTTCGTATACCTATCAACGCATGGACACCCCGTTCTACTTCGGAGATGGTTACGTTAGTGGGCAAGGTACAGTGGAGGGCGAGAGTGCTATCGAGCCTTCCCTGGAGAGGACCATCGCTCAGTGCTCTGCCTTTTCGACCATGGACACTGTCTTGATCGGTAATGCAGAGGACTTCGATGGCCTTTCGAATAATCACCTAGATCACTCTCCCGTTCCTTGGACCAGAGAAGACGTGTTCAACAGCACGTTCATGGATGGAGTCGAGGAGAGTTTCCTTGATGATTATTTGCAGGAGGAGAGCTCAGTCGACCTTGCTGAGTTTATGGTCGGATGTAGCACGACTCCTAACTGGGAAACTTCTTCTGAGTCGGATCATGGTTCCGGAGTTATCTGGGTAACGGAGAGTGCTCACACCGAGTCCGATTCCGGAAGTTGGGAGACAGAGAGCGAGCTCTCTGATCTCGACTCCGGAAACAGTTGGGAGACGGAGAGTGAGTACACCGACTCAGAGGAGGAGTTAATCTTGGATTAACTCATTGGCCTACAGACGCGAAATCGCGACAGTTGTGGGATCGCGAACTGCACTGTTCTTCTCTTGTTGACTAAGAGGAGCATAAGATGCAGCGTGAAAAAACAGATCAACAAAAACTAAAAAATGCAGTGCATGGAAGTTTTTGGATACGACTT
The DNA here is from genome assembly GCF_987345545.1 of Pholcus phalangioides. Taxonomy (NCBI): domain Eukaryota; kingdom Metazoa; phylum Arthropoda; class Arachnida; order Araneae; family Pholcidae; genus Pholcus; species Pholcus phalangioides. The sequence continues at coordinate 5,962,097 of NW_028301637.1, forward strand.
CTTTGAGCCAAGTTGTTAGACAAAGCTTGGCTCAACCGAGGGGTAGGACAAAGCCTCATCCTACCCCTCATTTTTCCTTCTCCGCTTGTCCGCCTTGTCGTGGCGAGAAGGCTTGCGAGTGTCGATGACGGAGCCAGCTGAGCCGGCGGTAGCAATGAGCTACCAGCAGGGCCACCCTTGCCGGATAGGTGACTCCTCGAGACACCAGACTAAGTAGACAAGCAAGAGGCTCTACATGTAAAACACGAACGCACCCATTCCCTGACTGGGTTATGGACCTCGATAAGGGTACGGATCAAAAGGTGCCGGCTGGTTTACTATTCTGCGAGTCGGCGCCAATTTGCACCTCATTCGTCGCAGGTTCGTTCAGTCTCTCACTCGCAGACTTTCGGGATGTTCGTCGTGCGGTCAAATAACTGCGGTGTAACTCCGTAGTTGGAAAGTAAGAATTGCAGTTGGAATCGCTTGTCTTTCTTTATTTAAGCAATAGTGTGGCTTTTGCCACGTCCTTGAGACGAGTCTATGACGTCGTGGCGAGTTGTTTGTAATCAGAGACGAATTAGTTGTTAATTACATTCAAGGTAACGATACGCAAACACGATTCAACAACATGGCGTAAATCAAGGGGAATTAAATTTTTCGGAACTGTTCCGAGAATTTTTTGAATTATTCCGAGAATTTTTTGAACTATTCTGCGAATAATTTGGAATTATTCCGAGAATTCTTTGAATTATTCTGCGAATAATTTGGAATTATTCCGAGAATTCTTTGAATTATTCTGCGAATTTTTTCGCAGTTTTCCTCTCCGGAGGGTATATAAGGGCGTTCTGACATGTTTCGCGTTCTCGGTTTATCCGGCTATTTTAATTTGTGTATCACGTTTTTCCGGTGCATTCGTTTTAATGATGTTCGTCGTTGGTTTTGTCGCTTTCGTCGCTGCCTTGTGCTTCTGGGGGCTATGGCGAAGGGCCAATTCAGACGCTGTGTCTGTGACCGTCCCTAAGCCTCGCCGCCGCCGTCAATGGGAGAAGCCAGTGCCTCTCGCAGTCGTGCCAGGCATTGGTGCAAGTCCCTTCAAGGAGATCGAGCCTCCACTTGACCTTGATGCTTCGTATACCTATCAACGCATGGACACCCCGTTCTACTTCGGAGATGGTTACGTTAGTGGGCAAGGTACAGTGGAGGGCGAGAGTGCTATCGAGCCTTCCCTGGAGAGGACCATCGCTCAGTGCTCTGCCTTTTCGACCATGGACACTGTCTTGATCGGTAATGCAGAGGACTTCGATGGCCTTTCGAATAATCACCTAGATCACTCTCCCGTTCCTTGGACCAGAGAAGACGTGTTCAACAGCACGTTCATGGATGGAGTCGAGGAGAGTTTCCTTGATGATTATTTGCAGGAGGAGAGCTCAGTCGACCTTGCTGAGTTTATGGTCGGATGTAGCACGACTCCTAACTGGGAAACTTCTTCTGAGTCGGATCATGGTTCCGGAGTTATCTGGGTAACGGAGAGTGCTCACACCGAGTCCGATTCCGGAAGTTGGGAGACAGAGAGCGAGCTCTCTGATCTCGACTCCGGAAACAGTTGGGAGACGGAGAGTGAGTACACCGACTCAGAGGAGGAGTTAATCTTGGATTAACTCATTGGCCTACAGACGCGAAATCGCGACAGTTGTGGGATCGCGAACTGCACTGTTCTTCTCTTGTTGACTAAGAGGAGCATAAGATGCAGCGTGAAAAAACAGATCAACAAAAACTAAAAAATGCAGTGCATGGAAGTTTTTGGATACGACTTCTTTGAGCCAAGTTGTTAGACAAAGCTTGGCTCAACCGAGGGGTAGGACAAAGCCTCATCCTACCCCTCATTTTTCCTTCTCCGCTTGTCCGCCTTGTCGTGGCGAGAAGGCTTGCGAGTGTCGATGACGGAGCCAGCTGAGCCGGCGGTAGCAATGAGCTACCAGCAGGGCCACCCTTGCCGGATAGGTGACTCCTCGAGACACCAGACTAAGTAGACAAGCAAGAGGCTCTACATGTAAAACACGAACGCACCCATTCCCTGACTGGGTTATGGACCTCGATAAGGGTACGGATCAAAAGGTGCCGGCTGGTTTACTATTCTGCGAGTCGGCGCCAATTTGCACCTCATTCGTCGCAGGTTCGTTCAGTCTCTCACTCGCAGACTTTCGGGATGTTCGTCGTGCGGTCAAATAACTGCGGTGTAACTCCGTAGTTGGAAAGTAAGAATTGCAGTTGGAATCGCTTGTCTTTCTTTATTTAAGCAATAGTGTGGCTTTTGCCACGTCCTTGAGACGAGTCTATGACGTCGTGGCGAGTTGTTTGTAATCAGAGACGAATTAGTTGTTAATTACATTCAAGGTAACGATACGCAAACACGATTCAACAACATGGCGTAAATCAAGGGGAATTAAATTTTTCGGAACTGTTCCGAGAATTTTTTGAATTATTCCGAGAATTTTTTGAACTATTCTGCGAATAATTTGGAATTATTCCGAGAATTCTTTGAATTATTCTGCGAATAATTTGGAATTATTCCGAGAATTCTTTGAATTATTCTGCGAATTTTTTCGCAGTTTTCCTCTCCGGAGGGTATATAAGGGCGTTCTGACATGTTTCGCGTTCTCGGTTTATCCGGCTATTTTAATTTGTGTATCACGTTTTTCCGGTGCATTCGTTTTAATGATGTTCGTCGTTGGTTTTGTCGCTTTCGTCGCTGCCTTGTGCTTCTGGGGGCTATGGCGAAGGGCCAATTCAGACGCTGTGTCTGTGACCGTCCCTAAGCCTCGCCGCCGCCGTCAATGGGAGAAGCCAGTGCCTCTCGCAGTCGTGCCAGGCATTGGTGCAAGTCCCTTCAAGGAGATCGAGCCTCCACTTGACCTTGATGCTTCGTATACCTATCAACGCATGGACACCCCGTTCTACTTCGGAGATGGTTACGTTAGTGGGCAAGGTACAGTGGAGGGCGAGAGTGCTATCGAGCCTTCCCTGGAGAGGACCATCGCTCAGTGCTCTGCCTTTTCGACCATGGACACTGTCTTGATCGGTAATGCAGAGGACTTCGATGGCCTTTCGAATAATCACCTAGATCACTCTCCCGTTCCTTGGACCAGAGAAGACGTGTTCAACAGCACGTTCATGGATGGAGTCGAGGAGAGTTTCCTTGATGATTATTTGCAGGAGGAGAGCTCAGTCGACCTTGCTGAGTTTATGGTCGGATGTAGCACGACTCCTAACTGGGAAACTTCTTCTGAGTCGGATCATGGTTCCGGAGTTATCTGGGTAACGGAGAGTGCTCACACCGAGTCCGATTCCGGAAGTTGGGAGACAGAGAGCGAGCTCTCTGATCTCGACTCCGGAAACAGTTGGGAGACGGAGAGTGAGTACACCGACTCAGAGGAGGAGTTAATCTTGGATTAACTCATTGGCCTACAGACGCGAAATCGCGACAGTTGTGGGATCGCGAACTGCACTGTTCTTCTCTTGTTGACTAAGAGGAGCATAAGATGCAGCGTGAAAAAACAGATCAACAAAAACTAAAAAATGCAGTGCATGGAAGTTTTTGGATACGACTTCTTTGAGCCAAGTTGTTAGACAAAGCTTGGCTCAACCGAGGGGTAGGACAAAGCCTCATCCTACCCCTCATTTTTCCTTCTCCGCTTGTCCGCCTTGTCGTGGCGAGAAGGCTTGCGAGTGTCGATGACGGAGCCAGCTGAGCCGGCGGTAGCAATGAGCTACCAGCAGGGCCACCCTTGCCGGATAGGTGACTCCTCGAGACACCAGACTAAGTAGACAAGCAAGAGGCTCTACATGTAAAACACGAACGCACCCATTCCCTGACTGGGTTATGGACCTCGATAAGGGTACGGATCAAAAGGTGCCGGCTGGTTTACTATTCTGCGAGTCGGCGCCAATTTGCACCTCATTCGTCGCAGGTTCGTTCAGTCTCTCACTCGCAGACTTTCGGGATGTTCGTCGTGCGGTCAAATAACTGCGGTGTAACTCCGTAGTTGGAAAGTAAGAATTGCAGTTGGAATCGCTTGTCTTTCTTTATTTAAGCAATAGTGTGGCTTTTGCCACGTCCTTGAGACGAGTCTATGACGTCGTGGCGAGTTGTTTGTAATCAGAGACGAATTAGTTGTTAATTACATTCAAGGTAACGATACGCAAACACGATTCAACAACATGGCGTAAATCAAGGGGAATTAAATTTTTCGGAACTGTTCCGAGAATTTTTTGAATTATTCCGAGAATTTTTTGAACTATTCTGCGAATAATTTGGAATTATTCCGAGAATTCTTTGAATTATTCTGCGAATAATTTGGAATTATTCCGAGAATTCTTTGAATTATTCTGCGAATTTTTTCGCAGTTTTCCTCTCCGGAGGGTATATAAGGGCGTTCTGACATGTTTCGCGTTCTCGGTTTATCCGGCTATTTTAATTTGTGTATCACGTTTTTCCGGTGCATTCGTTTTAATGATGTTCGTCGTTGGTTTTGTCGCTTTCGTCGCTGCCTTGTGCTTCTGGGGGCTATGGCGAAGGGCCAATTCAGACGCTGTGTCTGTGACCGTCCCTAAGCCTCGCCGCCGCCGTCAATGGGAGAAGCCAGTGCCTCTCGCAGTCGTGCCAGGCATTGGTGCAAGTCCCTTCAAGGAGATCGAGCCTCCACTTGACCTTGATGCTTCGTATACCTATCAACGCATGGACACCCCGTTCTACTTCGGAGATGGTTACGTTAGTGGGCAAGGTACAGTGGAGGGCGAGAGTGCTATCGAGCCTTCCCTGGAGAGGACCATCGCTCAGTGCTCTGCCTTTTCGACCATGGACACTGTCTTGATCGGTAATGCAGAGGACTTCGATGGCCTTTCGAATAATCACCTAGATCACTCTCCCGTTCCTTGGACCAGAGAAGACGTGTTCAACAGCACGTTCATGGATGGAGTCGAGGAGAGTTTCCTTGATGATTATTTGCAGGAGGAGAGCTCAGTCGACCTTGCTGAGTTTATGGTCGGATGTAGCACGACTCCTAACTGGGAAACTTCTTCTGAGTCGGATCATGGTTCCGGAGTTATCTGGGTAACGGAGAGTGCTCACACCGAGTCCGATTCCGGAAGTTGGGAGACAGAGAGCGAGCTCTCTGATCTCGACTCCGGAAACAGTTGGGAGACGGAGAGTGAGTACACCGACTCAGAGGAGGAGTTAATCTTGGATTAACTCATTGGCCTACAGACGCGAAATCGCGACAGTTGTGGGATCGCGAACTGCACTGTTCTTCTCTTGTTGACTAAGAGGAGCATAAGATGCAGCGTGAAAAAACAGATCAACAAAAACTAAAAAATGCAGTGCATGGAAGTTTTTGGATACGACTTCTTTGAGCCAAGTTGTTAGACAAAGCTTGGCTCAACCGAGGGGTAGGACAAAGCCTCATCCTACCCCTCATTTTTCCTTCTCCGCTTGTCCGCCTTGTCGTGGCGAGAAGGCTTGCGAGTGTCGATGACGGAGCCAGCTGAGCCGGCGGTAGCAATGAGCTACCAGCAGGGCCACCCTTGCCGGATAGGTGACTCCTCGAGACACCAGACTAAGTAGACAAGCAAGAGGCTCTACATGTAAAACACGAACGCACCCATTCCCTGACTGGGTTATGGACCTCGATAAGGGTACGGATCAAAAGGTGCCGGCTGGTTTACTATTCTGCGAGTCGGCGCCAATTTGCACCTCATTCGTCGCAGGTTCGTTCAGTCTCTCACTCGCAGACTTTCGGGATGTTCGTCGTGCGGTCAAATAACTGCGGTGTAACTCCGTAGTTGGAAAGTAAGAATTGCAGTTGGAATCGCTTGTCTTTCTTTATTTAAGCAATAGTGTGGCTTTTGCCACGTCCTTGAGACGAGTCTATGACGTCGTGGCGAGTTGTTTGTAATCAGAGACGAATTAGTTGTTAATTACATTCAAGGTAACGATACGCAAACACGATTCAACAACATGGCGTAAATCAAGGGGAATTAAATTTTTCGGAACTGTTCCGAGAATTTTTTGAATTATTCCGAGAATTTTTTGAACTATTCTGCGAATAATTTGGAATTATTCCGAGAATTCTTTGAATTATTCTGCGAATAATTTGGAATTATTCCGAGAATTCTTTGAATTATTCTGCGAATTTTTTCGCAGTTTTCCTCTCCGGAGGGTATATAAGGGCGTTCTGACATGTTTCGCGTTCTCGGTTTATCCGGCTATTTTAATTTGTGTATCACGTTTTTCCGGTGCATTCGTTTTAATGATGTTCGTCGTTGGTTTTGTCGCTTTCGTCGCTGCCTTGTGCTTCTGGGGGCTATGGCGAAGGGCCAATTCAGACGCTGTGTCTGTGACCGTCCCTAAGCCTCGCCGCCGCCGTCAATGGGAGAAGCCAGTGCCTCTCGCAGTCGTGCCAGGCATTGGTGCAAGTCCCTTCAAGGAGATCGAGCCTCCACTTGACCTTGATGCTTCGTATACCTATCAACGCATGGACACCCCGTTCTACTTCGGAGATGGTTACGTTAGTGGGCAAGGTACAGTGGAGGGCGAGAGTGCTATCGAGCCTTCCCTGGAGAGGACCATCGCTCAGTGCTCTGCCTTTTCGACCATGGACACTGTCTTGATCGGTAATGCAGAGGACTTCGATGGCCTTTCGAATAATCACCTAGATCACTCTCCCGTTCCTTGGACCAGAGAAGACGTGTTCAACAGCACGTTCATGGATGGAGTCGAGGAGAGTTTCCTTGATGATTATTTGCAGGAGGAGAGCTCAGTCGACCTTGCTGAGTTTATGGTCGGATGTAGCACGACTCCTAACTGGGAAACTTCTTCTGAGTCGGATCATGGTTCCGGAGTTATCTGGGTAACGGAGAGTGCTCACACCGAGTCCGATTCCGGAAGTTGGGAGACAGAGAGCGAGCTCTCTGATCTCGACTCCGGAAACAGTTGGGAGACGGAGAGTGAGTACACCGACTCAGAGGAGGAGTTAATCTTGGATTAACTCATTGGCCTACAGACGCGAAATCGCGACAGTTGTGGGATCGCGAACTGCACTGTTCTTCTCTTGTTGACTAAGAGGAGCATAAGATGCAGCGTGAAAAAACAGATCAACAAAAACTAAAAAATGCAGTGCATGGAAGTTTTTGGATACGACTTCTTTGAGCCAAGTTGTTAGACAAAGCTTGGCTCAACCGAGGGGTAGGACAAAGCCTCATCCTACCCCTCATTTTTCCTTCTCCGCTTGTCCGCCTTGTCGTGGCGAGAAGGCTTGCGAGTGTCGATGACGGAGCCAGCTGAGCCGGCGGTAGCAATGAGCTACCAGCAGGGCCACCCTTGCCGGATAGGTGACTCCTCGAGACACCAGACTAAGTAGACAAGCAAGAGGCTCTACATGTAAAACACGAACGCACCCATTCCCTGACTGGGTTATGGACCTCGATAAGGGTACGGATCAAAAGGTGCCGGCTGGTTTACTATTCTGCGAGTCGGCGCCAATTTGCACCTCATTCGTCGCAGGTTCGTTCAGTCTCTCACTCGCAGACTTTCGGGATGTTCGTCGTGCGGTCAAATAACTGCGGTGTAACTCCGTAGTTGGAAAGTAAGAATTGCAGTTGGAATCGCTTGTCTTTCTTTATTTAAGCAATAGTGTGGCTTTTGCCACGTCCTTGAGACGAGTCTATGACGTCGTGGCGAGTTGTTTGTAATCAGAGACGAATTAGTTGTTAATTACATTCAAGGTAACGATACGCAAACACGATTCAACAACATGGCGTAAATCAAGGGGAATTAAATTTTTCGGAACTGTTCCGAGAATTTTTTGAATTATTCCGAGAATTTTTTGAACTATTCTGCGAATAATTTGGAATTATTCCGAGAATTCTTTGAATTATTCTGCGAATTTTTTCGCAGTTTTCCTCTCCGGAGGGTATATAAGGGCGTTCTGACATGTTTCGCGTTCTCGGTTTATCCGGCTATTTTAATTTGTGTATCACGTTTTTCCGGTGCATTCGTTTTAATGATGTTCGTCGTTGGTTTTGTCGCTTTTGTCGCTGCCTTGTGCTTCTGGGGGCTATGGCGAAGGGCCAATTCAGACGCTGTGTCTGTGACCGTCCCTAAGCCTCGCCGCCGCCGTCAATGGGAGAAGCCAGTGCCTCTCGCAGTCGTGCCAGGCATTGGTGCAAGTCCCTTCAAGGAGATCGAGCCTCCACTTGACCTTGATGCTTCGTATACCTATCAACGCATGGACACCCCGTTCTACTTCGGAGATGGTTACGTTAGTGGGCAAGGTACAGTGGAGGGCGAGAGTGCTATCGAGCCTTCCCTGGAGAGGACCATCGCTCAGTGCTCTGCCTTTTCGACCATGGACACTGTCTTGATCGGTAATGCAGAGGACTTCGATGGCCTTTCGAATAATCACCTAGATCACTCTCCCGTTCCTTGGACCAGAGAAGACGTGTTCAACAGCACGTTCATGGATGGAGTCGAGGAGAGTTTCCTTGATGATTATTTGCAGGAGGAGAGCTCAGTCGACCTTGCTGAGTTTATGGTCGGATGTAGCACGACTCCTAACTGGGAAACTTCTTCTGAGTCGGATCATGGTTCCGGAGTTATCTGGGTAACGGAGAGTGCTCACACCGAGTCCGATTCCGGAAGTTGGGAGACAGAGAGCGAGCTCTCTGATCTCGACTCCGGAAACAGTTGGGAGACGGAGAGTGAGTACACCGACTCAGAGGAGGAGTTAATCTTGGATTAACTCATTGGCCTACAGACGCGAAATCGCGACAGTTGTGGGATCGCGAACTGCACTGTTCTTCTCTTGTTGACTAAGAGGAGCATAAGATGCAGCGTGAAAAAACAGATCAACAAAAACTAAAAAATGCAGTGCATGGAAGTTTTTGGATACGACTTCTTTGAGCCAAGTTGTTAGACAAAGCTTGGCTCAACCGAGGGGTAGGACAAAGCCTCATCCTACCCCTCATTTTTCCTTCTCCGCTTGTCCGCCTTGTCGTGGCGAGAAGGCTTGCGAGTGTCGATGACGGAGCCAGCTGAGCCGGCGGTAGCAATGAGCTACCAGCAGGGCCACCCTTGCCGGATAGGTGACTCCTCGAGACACCAGACTAAGTAGACAAGCAAGAGGCTCTACATGTAAAACACGAACGCACCCATTCCCTGACTGGGTTATGGACCTCGATAAGGGTACGGATCAAAAGGTGCCGGCTGGTTTACTATTCTGCGAGTCGGCGCCAATTTGCACCTCATTCGTCGCAGGTTCGTTCAGTCTCTCACTCGCAGACTTTCGGGATGTTCGTCGTGCGGTCAAATAACTGCGGTGTAACTCCGTAGTTGGAAAGTAAGAATTGCAGTTGGAATCGCTTGTCTTTCTTTATTTAAGCAATAGTGTGGCTTTTGCCACGTCCTTGAGACGAGTCTATGACGTCGTGGCGAGTTGTTTGTAATCAGAGACGAATTAGTTGTTAATTACATTCAAGGTAACGATACGCAAACACGATTCAACAACATGGCGTAAATCAAGGGGAATTAAATTTTTCGGAACTGTTCCGAGAATTTTTTGAATTATTCCGAGAATTTTTTGAACTATTCTGCGAATAATTTGGAATTATTCCGAGAATTCTTTGAATTATTCTGCGAATTTTTTCGCAGTTTTCCTCTCCGGAGGGTATATAAGGGCGTTCTGACATGTTTCGCGTTCTCGGTTTATCCGGCTATTTTAATTTGTGTATCACGTTTTTCCGGTGCATTCGTTTTAATGATGTTCGTCGTTGGTTTTGTCGCTTTTGTCGCTGCCTTGTGCTTCTGGGGGCTATGGCGAAGGGCCAATTCAGACGCTGTGTCTGTGACCGTCCCTAAGCCTCGCCGCCGCCGTCAATGGGAGAAGCCAGTGCCTCTCGCAGTCGTGCCAGGCATTGGTGCAAGTCCCTTCAAGGAGATCGAGCCTCCACTTGACCTTGATGCTTCGTATACCTATCAACGCATGGACACCCCGTTCTACTTCGGAGATGGTTACGTTAGTGGGCAAGGTACAGTGGAGGGCGAGAGTGCTATCGAGCCTTCCCTGGAGAGGACCATCGCTCAGTGCTCTGCCTTTTCGACCATGGACACTGTCTTGATCGGTAATGCAGAGGACTTCGATGGCCTTTCGAATAATCACCTAGATCACTCTCCCGTTCCTTGGACCAGAGAAGACGTGTTCAACAGCACGTTCATGGATGGAGTCGAGGAGAGTTTCCTTGATGATTATTTGCAGGAGGAGAGCTCAGTCGACCTTGCTGAGTTTATGGTCGGATGTAGCACGACTCCTAACTGGGAAACTTCTTCTGAGTCGGATCATGGTTCCGGAGTTATCTGGGTAACGGAGAGTGCTCACACCGAGTCCGATTCCGGAAGTTGGGAGACAGAGAGCGAGCTCTCTGATCTCGACTCCGGAAACAGTTGGGAGACGGAGAGTGAGTACACCGACTCAGAGGAGGAGTTAATCTTGGATTAACTCATTGGCCTACAGACGCGAAATCGCGACAGTTGTGGGATCGCGAACTGCACTGTTCTTCTCTTGTTGACTAAGAGGAGCATAAGATGCAGCGTGAAAAAACAGATCAACAAAAACTAAAAAATGCAGTGCATGGAAGTTTTTGGATACGACTTCTTTGAGCCAAGTTGTTAGACAAAGCTTGGCTCAACCGAGGGGTAGGACAAAGCCTCATCCTACCCCTCATTTTTCCTTCTCCGCTTGTCCGCCTTGTCGTGGCGAGAAGGCTTGCGAGTGTCGATGACGGAGCCAGCTGAGCCGGCGGTAGCAATGAGCTACCAGCAGGGCCACCCTTGCCGGATAGGTGACTCCTCGAGACACCAGACTAAGTAGACAAGCAAGAGGCTCTACATGTAAAACACGAACGCACCCATTCCCTGACTGGGTTATGGACCTCGATAAGGGTACGGATCAAAAGGTGCCGGCTGGTTTACTATTCTGCGAGTCGGCGCCAATTTGCACCTCATTCGTCGCAGGTTCGTTCAGTCTCTCACTCGCAGACTTTCGGGATGTTCGTCGTGCGGTCAAATAACTGCGGTGTAACTCCGTAGTTGGAAAGTAAGAATTGCAGTTGGAATCGCTTGTCTTTCTTTATTTAAGCAATAGTGTGGCTTTTGCCACGTCCTTGAGACGAGTCTATGACGTCGTGGCGAGTTGTTTGTAATCAGAGACGAATTAGTTGTTAATTACATTCAAGGTAACGATACGCAAACACGATTCAACAACATGGCGTAAATCAAGGGGAATTAAATTTTTCGGAACTGTTCCGAGAATTTTTTGAATTATTCCGAGAATTTTTTGAACTATTCTGCGAATAATTTGGAATTATTCCGAGAATTCTTTGAATTATTCTGCGAATAATTTGGAATTATTCCGAGAATTCTTTGAATTATTCTGCGAATTTTTTCGCAGTTTTCCTCTCCGGAGGGTATATAAGGGCGTTCTGACATGTTTCGCGTTCTCGGTTTATCCGGCTATTTTAATTTGTGTATCACGTTTTTCCGGTGCATTCGTTTTAATGATGTTCGTCGTTGGTTTTGTCGCTTTCGTCGCTGCCTTGTGCTTCTGGGGGCTATGGCGAAGGGCCAATTCAGACGCTGTGTCTGTGACCGTCCCTAAGCCTCGCCGCCGCCGTCAATGGGAGAAGCCAGTGCCTCTCGCAGTCGTGCCAGGCATTGGTGCAAGTCCCTTCAAGGAGATCGAGCCTCCACTTGACCTTGATGCTTCGTATACCTATCAACGCATGGACACCCCGTTCTACTTCGGAGATGGTTACGTTAGTGGGCAAGGTACAGTGGAGGGCGAGAGTGCTATCGAGCCTTCCCTGGAGAGGACCATCGCTCAGTGCTCTGCCTTTTCGACCATGGACACTGTCTTGATCGGTAATGCAGAGGACTTCGATGGCCTTTCGAATAATCACCTAGATCACTCTCCCGTTCCTTGGACCAGAGAAGACGTGTTCAACAGCACGTTCATGGATGGAGTCGAGGAGAGTTTCCTTGATGATTATTTGCAGGAGGAGAGCTCAGTCGACCTTGCTGAGTTTATGGTCGGATGTAGCACGACTCCTAACTGGGAAACTTCTTCTGAGTCGGATCATGGTTCCGGAGTTATCTGGGTAACGGAGAGTGCTCACACCGAGTCCGATTCCGGAAGTTGGGAGACAGAGAGCGAGCTCTCTGATCTCGACTCCGGAAACAGTTGGGAGACGGAGAGTGAGTACACCGACTCAGAGGAGGAGTTAATCTTGGATTAACTCATTGGCCTACAGACGCGAAATCGCGACAGTTGTGGGATCGCGAACTGCACTGTTCTTCTCTTGTTGACTAAGAGGAGCATAAGATGCAGCGTGAAAAAACAGATCAACAAAAACTAAAAAATGCAGTGCATGGAAGTTTTTGGATACGACTTCTTTGAGCCAAGTTGTTAGACAAAGCTTGGCTCAACCGAGGGGTAGGACAAAGCCTCATCCTACCCCTCATTTTTCCTTCTCCGCTTGTCCGCCTTGTCGTGGCGAGAAGGCTTGCGAGTGTCGATGACGGAGCCAGCTGAGCCGGCGGTAGCAATGAGCTACCAGCAGGGCCACCCTTGCCGGATAGGTGACTCCTCGAGACACCAGACTAAGTAGACAAGCAAGAGGCTCTACATGTAAAACACGAACGCACCCATTCCCTGACTGGGTTATGGACCTCGATAAGGGTACGGATCAAAAGGTGCCGGCTGGTTTACTATTCTGCGAGTCGGCGCCAATTTGCACCTCATTCGTCGCAGGTTCGTTCAGTCTCTCACTCGCAGACTTTCGGGATGTTCGTCGTGCGGTCAAATAACTGCGGTGTAACTCCGTAGTTGGAAAGTAAGAATTGCAGTTGGAATCGCTTGTCTTTCTTTATTTAAGCAATAGTGTGGCTTTTGCCACGTCCTTGAGACGAGTCTATGACGTCGTGGCGAGTTGTTTGTAATCAGAGACGAATTAGTTGTTAATTACATTCAAGGTAACGATACGCAAACACGATTCAACAACATGGCGTAAATCAAGGGGAATTAAATTTTTCGGAACTGTTCCGAGAATTTTTTGAATTATTCCGAGAATTTTTTGAACTATTCTGCGAATAATTTGGAATTATTCCGAGAATTCTTTGAATTATTCTGCGAATTTTTTCGCAGTTTTCCTCTCCGGAGGGTATATAAGGGCGTTCTGACATGTTTCGCGTTCTCGGTTTATCCGGCTATTTTAATTTGTGTATCACGTTTTTCCGGTGCATTCGTTTTAATGATGTTCGTCGTTGGTTTTGTCGCTTTTGTCGCTGCCTTGTGCTTCTGGGGGCTATGGCGAAGGGCCAATTCAGACGCTGTGTCTGTGACCGTCCCTAAGCCTCGCCGCCGCCGTCAATGGGAGAAGCCAGTGCCTCTCGCAGTCGTGCCAGGCATTGGTGCAAGTCCCTTCAAGGAGATCGAGCCTCCACTTGACCTTGATGCTTCGTATACCTATCAACGCATGGACACCCCGTTCTACTTCGGAGATGGTTACGTTAGTGGGCAAGGTACAGTGGAGGGCGAGAGTGCTATCGAGCCTTCCCTGGAGAGGACCATCGCTCAGTGCTCTGCCTTTTCGACCATGGACACTGTCTTGATCGGTAATGCAGAGGACTTCGATGGCCTTTCGAATAATCACCTAGATCACTCTCCCGTTCCTTGGACCAGAGAAGACGTGTTCAACAGCACGTTCATGGATGGAGTCGAGGAGAGTTTCCTTGATGATTATTTGCAGGAGGAGAGCTCAGTCGACCTTGCTGAGTTTATGGTCGGATGTAGCACGACTCCTAACTGGGAAACTTCTTCTGAGTCGGATCATGGTTCCGGAGTTATCTGGGTAACGGAGAGTGCTCACACCGAGTCCGATTCCGGAAGTTGGGAGACAGAGAGCGAGCTCTCTGATCTCGACTCCGGAAACAGTTGGGAGACGGAGAGTGAGTACACCGACTCAGAGGAGGAGTTAATCTTGGATTAACTCATTGGCCTACAGACGCGAAATCGCGACAGTTGTGGGATCGCGAACTGCACTGTTCTTCTCTTGTTGACTAAGAGGAGCATAAGATGCAGCGTGAAAAAACAGATCAACAAAAACTAAAAAATGCAGTGCATGGAAGTTTTTGGATACGACTTCTTTGAGCCAAGTTGTTAGACAAAGCTTGGCTCAACCGAGGGGTAGGACAAAGCCTCATCCTACCCCTCATTTTTCCTTCTCCGCTTGTCCGCCTTGTCGTGGCGAGAAGGCTTGCGAGTGTCGATGACGGAGCCAGCTGAGCCGGCGGTAGCAATGAGCTACCAGCAGGGCCACCCTTGCCGGATAGGTGACTCCTCGAGACACCAGACTAAGTAGACAAGCAAGAGGCTCTACATGTAAAACACGAACGCACCCATTCCCTGACTGGGTTATGGACCTCGATAAGGGTACGGATCAAAAGGTGCCGGCTGGTTTACTATTCTGCGAGTCGGCGCCAATTTGCACCTCATTCGTCGCAGGTTCGTTCAGTCTCTCACTCGCAGACTTTCGGGATGTTCGTCGTGCGGTCAAATAACTGCGGTGTAACTCCGTAGTTGGAAAGTAAGAATTGCAGTTGGAATCGCTTGTCTTTCTTTATTTAAGCAATAGTGTGGCTTTTGCCACGTCCTTGAGACGAGTCTATGACGTCGTGGCGAGTTGTTTGTAATCAGAGACGAATTAGTTGTTAATTACATTCAAGGTAACGATACGCAAACACGATTCAACAACATGGCGTAAATCAAGGGGAATTAAATTTTTCGGAACTGTTCCGAGAATTTTTTGAATTATTCCGAGAATTTTTTGAACTATTCTGCGAATAATTTGGAATTATTCCGAGAATTCTTTGAATTATTCTGCGAATAATTTGGAATTATTCCGAGAATTCTTTGAATTATTCTGCGAATTTTTTCGCAGTTTTCCTCTCCGGAGGGTATATAAGGGCGTTCTGACATGTTTCGCGTTCTCGGTTTATCCGGCTATTTTAATTTGTGTATCACGTTTTTCCGGTGCATTCGTTTTAATGATGTTCGTCGTTGGTTTTGTCGCTTTCGTCGCTGCCTTGTGCTTCTGGGGGCTATGGCGAAGGGCCAATTCAGACGCTGTGTCTGTGACCGTCCCTAAGCCTCGCCGCCGCCGTCAATGGGAGAAGCCAGTGCCTCTCGCAGTCGTGCCAGGCATTGGTGCAAGTCCCTTCAAGGAGATCGAGCCTCCACTTGACCTTGATGCTTCGTATACCTATCAACGCATGGACACCCCGTTCTACTTCGGAGATGGTTACGTTAGTGGGCAAGGTACAGTGGAGGGCGAGAGTGCTATCGAGCCTTCCCTGGAGAGGACCATCGCTCAGTGCTCTGCCTTTTCGACCATGGACACTGTCTTGATCGGTAATGCAGAGGACTTCGATGGCCTTTCGAATAATCACCTAGATCACTCTCCCGTTCCTTGGACCAGAGAAGACGTGTTCAACAGCACGTTCATGGATGGAGTCGAGGAGAGTTTCCTTGATGATTATTTGCAGGAGGAGAGCACAGTCGACCTTGCTGAGTTTATGGTCGGATGTAGCACGACTCCTAACTGGGAAACTTCTTCTGAGTCGGATCATGGTTCCGGAGTTATCTGGGTAACGGAGAGTGCTCACACCGAGTCCGATTCCGGAAGTTGGGAGACAGAGAGCGAGCTCTCTGATCTCGACTCCGGAAACAGTTGGGAGACGGAGAGTGAGTACACCGACTCAGAGGAGGAGTTAATCTTGGATTAACTCATTGGCCTACAGACGCGAAATCGCGACAGTTGTGGGATCGCGAACTGCACTGTTCTTCTCTTGTTGACTAAGAGGAGCATAAGATGCAGCGTGAAAAAACAGATCAACAAAAACTAAAAAATGCAGTGCATGGAAGTTTTTGGATACGACTTCTTTGAGCCAAGTTGTTAGACAAAGCTTGGCTCAACCGAGGGGTAGGACAAAGCCTCATCCTACCCCTCATTTTTCCTTCTCCGCTTGTCCGCCTTGTCGTGGCGAGAAGGCTTGCGAGTGTCGATGACGGAGCCAGCTGAGCCGGCGGTAGCAATGAGCTACCAGCAGGGCCACCCTTGCCGGATAGGTGACTCCTCGAGACACCAGACTAAGTAGACAAGCAAGAGGCTCTACATGTAAAACACGAACGCACCCATTCCCTGACTGGGTTATGGACCTCGATAAGGGTACGGATCAAAAGGTGCCGGCTGGTTTACTATTCTGCGAGTCGGCGCCAATTTGCACCTCATTCGTCGCAGGTTCGTTCAGTCTCTCACTCGCAGACTTTCGGGATGTTCGTCGTGCGGTCAAATAACTGCGGTGTAACTCCGTAGTTGGAAAGTAAGAATTGCAGTTGGAATCGCTTGTCTTTCTTTATTTAAGCAATAGTGTGGCTTTTGCCACGTCCTTGAGACGAGTCTATGACGTCGTGGCGAGTTGTTTGTAATCAGAGACGAATTAGTTGTTAATTACATTCAAGGTAACGATACGCAAACACGATTCAACAACATGGCGTAAATCAAGGGGAATTAAATTTTTCGGAACTGTTCCGAGAATTTTTTGAATTATTCCGAGAATTTTTTGAACTATTCTGCGAATAATTTGGAATTATTCCGAGAATTCTTTGAATTATTCTGCGAATAATTTGGAATTATTCCGAGAATTCTTTGAATTATTCTGCGAATTTTTTCGCAGTTTTCCTCTCCGGAGGGTATATAAGGGCGTTCTGACATGTTTCGCGTTCTCGGTTTATCCGGCTATTTTAATTTGTGTATCACGTTTTTCCGGTGCATTCGTTTTAATGATGTTCGTCGTTGGTTTTGTCGCTTTCGTCGCTGCCTTGTGCTTCTGGGGGCTATGGCGAAGGGCCAATTCAGACGCTGTGTCTGTGACCGTCCCTAAGCCTCGCCGCCGCCGTCAATGGGAGAAGCCAGTGCCTCTCGCAGTCGTGCCAGGCATTGGTGCAAGTCCCTTCAAGGAGATCGAGCCTCCACTTGACCTTGATGCTTCGTATACCTATCAACGCATGGACACCCCGTTCTACTTCGGAGATGGTTACGTTAGTGGGCAAGGTACAGTGGAGGGCGAGAGTGCTATCGAGCCTTCCCTGGAGAGGACCATCGCTCAGTGCTCTGCCTTTTCGACCATGGACACTGTCTTGATCGGTAATGCAGAGGACTTCGATGGCCTTTCGAATAATCACCTAGATCACTCTCCCGTTCCTTGGACCAGAGAAGACGTGTTCAACAGCACGTTCATGGATGGAGTCGAGGAGAGTTTCCTTGATGATTATTTGCAGGAGGAGAGCACAGTCGACCTTGCTGAGTTTATGGTCGGATGTAGCACGACTCCTAACTGGGAAACTTCTTCTGAGTCGGATCATGGTTCCGGAGTTATCTGGGTAACGGAGAGTGCTCACACCGAGTCCGATTCCGGAAGTTGGGAGACAGAGAGCGAGCTCTCTGATCTCGACTCCGGAAACAGTTGGGAGACGGAGAGTGAGTACACCGACTCAGAGGAGGAGTTAATCTTGGATTAACTCATTGGCCTACAGACGCGAAATCGCGACAGTTGTGGGATCGCGAACTGCACTGTTCTTCTCTTGTTGACTAAGAGGAGCATAAGATGCAGCGTGAAAAAACAGATCAACAAAAACTAAAAAATGCAGTGCATGGAAGTTTTTGGATACGACTTCTTTGAGCCAAGTTGTTAGACAAAGCTTGGCTCAACCGAGGGGTAGGACAAAGCCTCATCCTACCCCTCATTTTTCCTTCTCCGCTTGTCCGCCTTGTCGTGGCGAGAAGGCTTGCGAGTGTCGATGACGGAGCCAGCTGAGCCGGCGGTAGCAATGAGCTACCAGCAGGGCCACCCTTGCCGGATAGGTGACTCCTCGAGACACCAGACTAAGTAGACAAGCAAGAGGCTCTACATGTAAAACACGAACGCACCCATTCCCTGACTGGGTTATGGACCTCGATAAGGGTACGGATCAAAAGGTGCCGGCTGGTTTACTATTCTGCGAGTCGGCGCCAATTTGCACCTCATTCGTCGCAGGTTCGTTCAGTCTCTCACTCGCAGACTTTCGGGATGTTCGTCGTGCGGTCAAATAACTGCGGTGTAACTCCGTAGTTGGAAAGTAAGAATTGCAGTTGGAATCGCTTGTCTTTCTTTATTTAAGCAATAGTGTGGCTTTTGCCACGTCCTTGAGACGAGTCTATGACGTCGTGGCGAGTTGTTTGTAATCAGAGACGAATTAGTTGTTAATTACATTCAAGGTAACGATACGCAAACACGATTCAACAACATGGCGTAAATCAAGGGGAATTAAATTTTTCGGAACTGTTCCGAGAATTTTTTGAATTATTCCGAGAATTTTTTGAACTATTCTGCGAATAATTTGGAATTATTCCGAGAATTCTTTGAATTATTCTGCGAATAATTTGGAATTATTCCGAGAATTCTTTGAATTATTCTGCGAATTTTTTCGCAGTTTTCCTCTCCGGAGGGTATATAAGGGCGTTCTGACATGTTTCGCGTTCTCGGTTTATCCGGCTATTTTAATTTGTGTATCACGTTTTTCCGGTGCATTCGTTTTAATGATGTTCGTCGTTGGTTTTGTCGCTTTCGTCGCTGCCTTGTGCTTCTGGGGGCTATGGCGAAGGGCCAATTCAGACGCTGTGTCTGTGACCGTCCCTAAGCCTCGCCGCCGCCGTCAATGGGAGAAGCCAGTGCCTCTCGCAGTCGTGCCAGGCATTGGTGCAAGTCCCTTCAAGGAGATCGAGCCTCCACTTGACCTTGATGCTTCGTATACCTATCAACGCATGGACACCCCGTTCTACTTCGGAGATGGTTACGTTAGTGGGCAAGGTACAGTGGAGGGCGAGAGTGCTATCGAGCCTTCCCTGGAGAGGACCATCGCTCAGTGCTCTGCCTTTTCGACCATGGACACTGTCTTGATCGGTAATGCAGAGGACTTCGATGGCCTTTCGAATAATCACCTAGATCACTCTCCCGTTCCTTGGACCAGAGAAGACGTGTTCAACAGCACGTTCATGGATGGAGTCGAGGAGAGTTTCCTTGATGATTATTTGCAGGAGGAGAGCACAGTCGACCTTGCTGAGTTTATGGTCGGATGTAGCACGACTCCTAACTGGGAAACTTCTTCTGAGTCGGATCATGGTTCCGGAGTTATCTGGGTAACGGAGAGTGCTCACACCGAGTCCGATTCCGGAAGTTGGGAGACAGAGAGCGAGCTCTCTGATCTCGACTCCGGAAACAGTTGGGAGACGGAGAGTGAGTACACCGACTCAGAGGAGGAGTTAATCTTGGATTAACTCATTGGCCTACAGACGCGAAATCGCGACAGTTGTGGGATCGCGAACTGCACTGTTCTTCTCTTGTTGACTAAGAGGAGCATAAGATGCAGCGTGAAAAAACAGATCAACAAAAACTAAAAAATGCAGTGCATGGAAGTTTTTGGATACGACTTCTTTGAGCCAAGTTGTTAGACAAAGCTTGGCTCAACCGAGGGGTAGGACAAAGCCTCATCCTACCCCTCATTTTTCCTTCTCCGCTTGTCCGCCTTGTCGTGGCGAGAAGGCTTGCGAGTGTCGATGACGGAGCCAGCTGAGCCGGCGGTAGCAATGAGCTACCAGCAGGGCCACCCTTGCCGGATAGGTGACTCCTCGAGACACCAGACTAAGTAGACAAGCAAGAGGCTCTACATGTAAAACACGAACGCACCCATTCCCTGACTGGGTTATGGACCTCGATAAGGGTACGGATCAAAAGGTGCCGGCTGGTTTACTATTCTGCGAGTCGGCGCCAATTTGCACCTCATTCGTCGCAGGTTCGTTCAGTCTCTCACTCGCAGACTTTCGGGATGTTCGTCGTGCGGTCAAATAACTGCGGTGTAACTCCGTAGTTGGAAAGTAAGAATTGCAGTTGGAATCGCTTGTCTTTCTTTATTTAAGCAATAGTGTGGCTTTTGCCACGTCCTTGAGACGAGTCTATGACGTCGTGGCGAGTTGTTTGTAATCAGAGACGAATTAGTTGTTAATTACATTCAAGGTAACGATACGCAAACACGATTCAACAACATGGCGTAAATCAAGGGGAATTAAATTTTTCGGAACTGTTCCGAGAATTTTTTGAATTATTCCGAGAATTTTTTGAACTATTCTGCGAATAATTTGGAATTATTCCGAGAATTCTTTGAATTATTCTGCGAATAATTTGGAATTATTCCGAGAATTCTTTGAATTATTCTGCGAATTTTTTCGCAGTTTTCCTCTCCGGAGGGTATATAAGGGCGTTCTGACATGTTTCGCGTTCTCGGTTTATCCGGCTATTTTAATTTGTGTATCACGTTTTTCCGGTGCATTCGTTTTAATGATGTTCGTCGTTGGTTTTGTCGCTTTCGTCGCTGCCTTGTGCTTCTGGGGGCTATGGCGAAGGGCCAATTCAGACGCTGTGTCTGTGACCGTCCCTAAGCCTCGCCGCCGCCGTCAATGGGAGAAGCCAGTGCCTCTCGCAGTCGTGCCAGGCATTGGTGCAAGTCCCTTCAAGGAGATCGAGCCTCCACTTGACCTTGATGCTTCGTATACCTATCAACGCATGGACACCCCGTTCTACTTCGGAGATGGTTACGTTAGTGGGCAAGGTACAGTGGAGGGCGAGAGTGCTATCGAGCCTTCCCTGGAGAGGACCATCGCTCAGTGCTCTGCCTTTTCGACCATGGACACTGTCTTGATCGGTAATGCAGAGGACTTCGATGGCCTTTCGAATAATCACCTAGATCACTCTCCCGTTCCTTGGACCAGAGAAGACGTGTTCAACAGCACGTTCATGGATGGAGTCGAGGAGAGTTTCCTTGATGATTATTTGCAGGAGGAGAGCACAGTCGACCTTGCTGAGTTTATGGTCGGATGTAGCACGACTCCTAACTGGGAAACTTCTTCTGAGTCGGATCATGGTTCCGGAGTTATCTGGGTAACGGAGAGTGCTCACACCGAGTCCGATTCCGGAAGTTGGGAGACAGAGAGCGAGCTCTCTGATCTCGACTCCGGAAACAGTTGGGAGACGGAGAGTGAGTACACCGACTCAGAGGAGGAGTTAATCTTGGATTAACTCATTGGCCTACAGACGCGAAATCGCGACAGTTGTGGGATCGCGAACTGCACTGTTCTTCTCTTGTTGACTAAGAGGAGCATAAGATGCAGCGTGAAAAAACAGATCAACAAAAACTAAAAAATGCAGTGCATGGAAGTTTTTGGATACGACTTCTTTGAGCCAAGTTGTTAGACAAAGCTTGGCTCAACCGAGGGGTAGGACAAAGCCTCATCCTACCCCTCATTTTTCCTTCTCCGCTTGTCCGCCTTGTCGTGGCGAGAAGGCTTGCGAGTGTCGATGACGGAGCCAGCTGAGCCGGCGGTAGCAATGAGCTACCAGCAGGGCCACCCTTGCCGGATAGGTGACTCCTCGAGACACCAGACTAAGTAGACAAGCAAGAGGCTCTACATGTAAAACACGAACGCACCCATTCCCTGACTGGGTTATGGACCTCGATAAGGGTACGGATCAAAAGGTGCCGGCTGGTTTACTATTCTGCGAGTCGGCGCCAATTTGCACCTCATTCGTCGCAGGTTCGTTCAGTCTCTCACTCGCAGACTTTCGGGATGTTCGTCGTGCGGTCAAATAACTGCGGTGTAACTCCGTAGTTGGAAAGTAAGAATTGCAGTTGGAATCGCTTGTCTTTCTTTATTTAAGCAATAGTGTGGCTTTTGCCACGTCCTTGAGACGAGTCTATGACGTCGTGGCGAGTTGTTTGTAATCAGAGACGAATTAGTTGTTAATTACATTCAAGGTAACGATACGCAAACACGATTCAACAACATGGCGTAAATCAAGGGGAATTAAATTTTTCGGAACTGTTCCGAGAATTTTTTGAATTATTCCGAGAATTTTTTGAACTATTCTGCGAATAATTTGGAATTATTCCGAGAATTCTTTGAATTATTCTGCGAATAATTTGGAATTATTCCGAGAATTCTTTGAATTATTCTGCGAATTTTTTCGCAGTTTTCCTCTCCGGAGGGTATATAAGGGCGTTCTGACATGTTTCGCGTTCTCGGTTTATCCGGCTATTTTAATTTGTGTATCACGTTTTTCCGGTGCATTCGTTTTAATGATGTTCGTCGTTGGTTTTGTCGCTTTCGTCGCTGCCTTGTGCTTCTGGGGGCTATGGCGAAGGGCCAATTCAGACGCTGTGTCTGTGACCGTCCCTAAGCCTCGCCGCCGCCGTCAATGGGAGAAGCCAGTGCCTCTCGCAGTCGTGCCAGGCATTGGTGCAAGTCCCTTCAAGGAGATCGAGCCTCCACTTGACCTTGATGCTTCGTATACCTATCAACGCATGGACACCCCGTTCTACTTCGGAGATGGTTACGTTAGTGGGCAAGGTACAGTGGAGGGCGAGAGTGCTATCGAGCCTTCCCTGGAGAGGACCATCGCTCAGTGCTCTGCCTTTTCGACCATGGACACTGTCTTGATCGGTAATGCAGAGGACTTCGATGGCCTTTCGAATAATCACCTAGATCACTCTCCCGTTCCTTGGACCAGAGAAGACGTGTTCAACAGCACGTTCATGGATGGAGTCGAGGAGAGTTTCCTTGATGATTATTTGCAGGAGGAGAGCTCAGTCGACCTTGCTGAGTTTATGGTCGGATGTAGCACGACTCCTAACTGGGAAACTTCTTCTGAGTCGGATCATGGTTCCGGAGTTATCTGGGTAACGGAGAGTGCTCACACCGAGTCCGATTCCGGAAGTTGGGAGACAGAGAGCGAGCTCTCTGATCTCGACTCCGGAAACAGTTGGGAGACGGAGAGTGGGTACACCGACTCAGAGGAGGAGTTAATCTTGGATTAACTCATTGGCCTACAGACGCGAAATCGCGACAGTTGTGGGATCGCGAACTGCACTGTTCTTCTCTTGTTGACTAAGAGGAGCATAAGATGCAGCGTGAAAAAACAGATCAACAAAAACTAAAAAATGCAGTGCATGGAAGTTTTTGGATACGACTTCTTTGAGCCAAGTTGTTAGACAAAGCTTGGCTCAACCGAGGGGTAGGACAAAGCATCATCCTACCCCTCATTTTTCCTTCTCCGCTTGTCCGCCTTGTCGTGGCGAGAAGGCTTGCGAGTGTCGATGACGGAGCCAGCTGAGCCGGCGGTAGCAATGAGCTACCAGCAGGGCCACCCTTGCCGGATAGGTGACTCCTCGAGACACCAGACTAAGTAGACAAGCAAGAGGCTCTACATGTAAAACACGAACGCACCCATTCCCTGACTGGGTTATGGACCTCGATAAGGGTACGGATCAAAAGGTGCCGGCTGGTTTACTATTCTGCGAGTCGGCGCCAATTTGCACCTCATTCGTCGCAGGTTCGTTCAGTCTCTCACTCGCAGACTTTCGGGATGTTCGTCGTGCGGTCAAATAACTGCGGTGTAACTCCGTAGTTGGAAAGTAAGAATTGCAGTTGGAATCGCTTGTCTTTCTTTATTTAAGCAATAGTGTGGCTTTTGCCACGTCCTTGAGACGAGTCTATGACGTCGTGGCGAGTTGTTTGTAATCAGAGACGAATTAGTTGTTAATTACATTCAAGGTAACGATACGCAAACACGATTCAACAACATGGCGTAAATCAAGGGGAATTAAATTTTTCGGAACTGTTCCGAGAATTTTTTGAATTATTCCGAGAATTTTTTGAACTATTCTGCGAATAATTTGGAATTATTCCGAGAATTCTTTGAATTATTCTGCGAATAATTTGGAATTATTCCGAGAATTCTTTGAATTATTCTGCGAATTTTTTCGCAGTTTTCCTCTCCGGAGGGTATATAAGGGCGTTCTGACATGTTTCGCGTTCTCGGTTTATCCGGCTATTTTAATTTGTGTATCACGTTTTTCCGGTGCATTCGTTTTAATGATGTTCGTCGTTGGTTTTGTCGCTTTCGTCGCTGCCTTGTGCTTCTGGGGGCTATGGCGAAGGGCCAATTCAGACGCTGTGTCTGTGACCGTCCCTAAGCCTCGCCGCCGCCGTCAATGGGAGAAGCCAGTGCCTCTCGCAGTCGTGCCAGGCATTGGTGCAAGTCCCTTCAAGGAGATCGAGCCTCCACTTGACCTTGATGCTTCGTATACCTATCAACGCATGGACACCCCGTTCTACTTCGGAGATGGTTACGTTAGTGGGCAAGGTACAGTGGAGGGCGAGAGTGCTATCGAGCCTTCCCTGGAGAGGACCATCGCTCAGTGCTCTGCCTTTTCGACCATGGACACTGTCTTGATCGGTAATGCAGAGGACTTCGATGGCCTTTCGAATAATCACCTAGATCACTCTCCCGTTCCTTGGACCAGAGAAGACGTGTTCAACAGCACGTTCATGGATGGAGTCGAGGAGAGTTTCCTTGATGATTATTTGCAGGAGGAGAGCTCAGTCGACCTTGCTGAGTTTATGGTCGGATGTAGCACGACTCCTAACTGGGAAACTTCTTCTGAGTCGGATCATGGTTCCGGAGTTATCTGGGTAACGGAGAGTGCTCACACCGAGTCCGATTCCGGAAGTTGGGAGACAGAGAGCGAGCTCTCTGATCTCGACTCCGGAAACAGTTGGGAGACGGAGAGTGAGTACACCGACTCAGAGGAGGAGTTAATCTTGGATTAACTCATTGGCCTACAGACGCGAAATCGCGACAGTTGTGGGATCGCGAACTGCACTGTTCTTCTCTTGTTGACTAAGAGGAGCATAAGATGCAGCGTGAAAAAACAGATCAACAAAAACTAAAAAATGCAGTGCATGGAAGTTTTTGGATACGACTTCTTTGAGCCAAGTTGTTAGACAAAGCTTGGCTCAACCGAGGGGTAGGACAAAGCCTCATCCTACCCCTCATTTTTCCTTCTCCGCTTGTCCGCCTTGTCGTGGCGAGAAGGCTTGCGAGTGTCGATGACGGAGCCAGCTGAGCCGGCGGTAGCAATGAGCTACCAGCAGGGCCACCCTTGCCGGATAGGTGACTCCTCGAGACACCAGACTAAGTAGACAAGCAAGAGGCTCTACATGTAAAACACGAACGCACCCATTCCCTGACTGGGTTATGGACCTCGATAAGGGTACGGATCAAAAGGTGCCGGCTGGTTTACTATTCTGCGAGTCGGCGCCAATTTGCACCTCATTCGTCGCAGGTTCGTTCAGTCTCTCACTCGCAGACTTTCGGGATGTTCGTCGTGCGGTCAAATAACTGCGGTGTAACTCCGTAGTTGGAAAGTAAGAATTGCAGTTGGAATCGCTTGTCTTTCTTTATTTAAGCAATAGTGTGGCTTTTGCCACGTCCTTGAGACGAGTCTATGACGTCGTGGCGAGTTGTTTGTAATCAGAGACGAATTAGTTGTTAATTACATTCAAGGTAACGATACGCAAACACGATTCAACAACATGGCGTAAATCAAGGGGAATTAAATTTTTCGGAACTGTTCCGAGAATTTTTTGAATTATTCCGAGAATTTTTTGAACTATTCTGCGAATAATTTGGAATTATTCCGAGAATTCTTTGAATTATTCTGCGAATAATTTGGAATTATTCCGAGAATTCTTTGAATTATTCTGCGAATTTTTTCGCAGTTTTCCTCTCCGGAGGGTATATAAGGGCGTTCTGACATGTTTCGCGTTCTCGGTTTATCCGGCTATTTTAATTTGTGTATCACGTTTTTCCGGTGCATTCGTTTTAATGATGTTCGTCGTTGGTTTTGTCGCTTTCGTCGCTGCCTTGTGCTTCTGGGGGCTATGGCGAAGGGCCAATTCAGACGCTGTGTCTGTGACCGTCCCTAAGCCTCGCCGCCGCCGTCAATGGGAGAAGCCAGTGCCTCTCGCAGTCGTGCCAGGCATTGGTGCAAGTCCCTTCAAGGAGATCGAGCCTCCACTTGACCTTGATGCTTCGTATACCTATCAACGCATGGACACCCCGTTCTACTTCGGAGATGGTTACGTTAGTGGGCAAGGTACAGTGGAGGGCGAGAGTGCTATCGAGCCTTCCCTGGAGAGGACCATCGCTCAGTGCTCTGCCTTTTCGACCATGGACACTGTCTTGATAGGTAATGCAGAGGACTTCGATGGCCTTTCGAATAATCACCTAGATCACTCTCCCGTTCCTTGGACCAGAGAAGACGTGTTCAACAGCACGTTCATGGATGGAGTCGAGGAGAGTTTCCTTGATGATTATTTGCAGGAGGAGAGCTCAGTCGACCTTGCTGAGTTTATGGTCGGATGTAGCACGACTCCTAACTGGGAAACTTCTTCTGAGTCGGATCATGGTTCCGGAGTTATCTGGGTAACGGGAGTGCTCACACCGAGTCCGATTCCGGAAGTTGGGAGACAGAGAGCGAGCTCTCTGATCTCGACTCCGGAAACAGTTGGGAGACGGAGAGTGGGTACACCGACTCAGAGGAGGAGTTAATCTTGGATTAACTCATTGGCCTACAGACGCGAAATCGCGACAGTTGTGGGATCGCGAACTGCACTGTTCTTCTCTTGTTGACTAAGAGGAGCATAAGATGCAGCGTGAAAAAACAGATCAACAAAAACTAAAAAATGCAGTGCATGGAAGTTTTTGGATACGACTTCTTTGAGCCAAGTTGTTAGACAAAGCTTGGCTCAACCGAGGGGTAGGACAAAGCATCATCCTACCCCTCATTTTTCCTTCTCCGCTTGTCCGCCTTGTCGTGGCGAGAAGGCTTGCGAGTGTCGATGACGGAGCCAGCTGAGCCGGCGGTAGCAATGAGCTACCAGCAGGGCCACCCTTGCCGGATAGGTGACTCCTCGAGACACCAGACTAAGTAGACAAGCAAGAGGCTCTACATGTAAAACACGAACGCACCCATTCCCTGACTGGGTTATGGACCTCGATAAGGGTACGGATCAAAAGGTGCCGGCTGGTTTACTATTCTGCGAGTCGGCGCCAATTTGCACCTCATTCGTCGCAGGTTCGTTCAGTCTCTCACTCGCAGACTTTCGGGATGTTCGTCGTGCGGTCAAATAACTGCGGTGTAACTCCGTAGTTGGAAAGTAAGAATTGCAGTTGGAATCGCTTGTCTTTCTTTATTTAAGCAATAGTGTGGCTTTTGCCACGTCCTTGAGACGAGTCTATGACGTCGTGGCGAGTTGTTTGTAATCAGAGACGAATTAGTTGTTAATTACATTCAAGGTAACGATACGCAAACACGATTCAACAACATGGCGTAAATCAAGGGGAATTAAATTTTTCGGAACTGTTCCGAGAATTTTTTGAATTATTCCGAGAATTTTTTGAACTATTCTGCGAATAATTTGGAATTATTCCGAGAATTCTTTGAATTATTCTGCGAATAATTTGGAATTATTCCGAGAATTCTTTGAATTATTCTGCGAATTTTTTCGCAGTTTTCCTCTCCGGAGGGTATATAAGGGCGTTCTGACATGTTTCGCGTTCTCGGTTTATCCGGCTATTTTAATTTGTGTATCACGTTTTTCCGGTGCATTCGTTTTAATGATGTTCGTCGTTGGTTTTGTCGCTTTCGTCGCTGCCTTGTGCTTCTGGGGGCTATGGCGAAGGGCCAATTCAGACGCTGTGTCTGTGACCGTCCCTAAGCCTCGCCGCCGCCGTCAATGGGAGAAGCCAGTGCCTCTCGCAGTCGTGCCAGGCATTGGTGCAAGTCCCTTCAAGGAGATCGAGCCTCCACTTGACCTTGATGCTTCGTATACCTATCAACGCATGGACACCCCGTTCTACTTCGGAGATGGTTACGTTAGTGGGCAAGGTACAGTGGAGGGCGAGAGTGCTATCGAGCCTTCCCTGGAGAGGACCATCGCTCAGTGCTCTGCCTTTTCGACCATGGACACTGTCTTGATCGGTAATGCAGAGGACTTCGATGGCCTTTCGAATAATCACCTAGATCACTCTCCCGTTCCTTGGACCAGAGAAGACGTGTTCAACAGCACGTTCATGGATGGAGTCGAGGAGAGTTTCCTTGATGATTATTTGCAGGAGGAGAGCTCAGTCGACCTTGCTGAGTTTATGGTCGGATGTAGCACGACTCCTAACTGGGAAACTTCTTCTGAGTCGGATCATGGTTCCGGAGTTATCTGGGTAACGGAGAGTGCTCACACCGAGTCCGATTCCGGAAGTTGGGAGACAGAGAGCGAGCTCTCTGATCTCGACTCCGGAAACAGTTGGGAGACGGAGAGTGAGTACACCGACTCAGAGGAGGAGTTAATCTTGGATTAACTCATTGGCCTACAGACGCGAAATCGCGACAGTTGTGGGATCGCGAACTGCACTGTTCTTCTCTTGTTGACTAAGAGGAGCATAAGATGCAGCGTGAAAAAACAGATCAACAAAAACTAAAAAATGCAGTGCATGGAAGTTTTTGGATACGACTTCTTTGAGCCAAGTTGTTAGACAAAGCTTGGCTCAACCGAGGGGTAGGACAAAGCCTCATCCTACCCCTCATTTTTCCTTCTCCGCTTGTCCGCCTTGTCGTGGCGAGAAGGCTTGCGAGTGTCGATGACGGAGCCAGCTGAGCCGGCGGTAGCAATGAGCTACCAGCAGGGCCACCCTTGCCGGATAGGTGACTCCTCGAGACACCAGACTAAGTAGACAAGCAAGAGGCTCTACATGTAAAACACGAACGCACCCATTCCCTGACTGGGTTATGGACCTCGATAAGGGTACGGATCAAAAGGTGCCGGCTGGTTTACTATTCTGCGAGTCGGCGCCAATTTGCACCTCATTCGTCGCAGGTTCGTTCAGTCTCTCACTCGCAGACTTTCGGGATGTTCGTCGTGCGGTCAAATAACTGCGGTGTAACTCCGTAGTTGGAAAGTAAGAATTGCAGTTGGAATCGCTTGTCTTTCTTTATTTAAGCAATAGTGTGGCTTTTGCCACGTCCTTGAGACGAGTCTATGACGTCGTGGCGAGTTGTTTGTAATCAGAGACGAATTAGTTGTTAATTACATTCAAGGTAACGATACGCAAACACGATTCAACAACATGGCGTAAATCAAGGGGAATTAAATTTTTCGGAACTGTTCCGAGAATTTTTTGAATTATTCCGAGAATTTTTTGAACTATTCTGCGAATAATTTGGAATTATTCCGAGAATTCTTTGAATTATTCTGCGAATAATTTGGAATTATTCCGAGAATTCTTTGAATTATTCTGCGAATTTTTTCGCAGTTTTCCTCTCCGGAGGGTATATAAGGGCGTTCTGACATGTTTCGCGTTCTCGGTTTATCCGGCTATTTTAATTTGTGTATCACGTTTTTCCGGTGCATTCGTTTTAATGATGTTCGTCGTTGGTTTTGTCGCTTTCGTCGCTGCCTTGTGCTTCTGGGGGCTATGGCGAAGGGCCAATTCAGACGCTGTGTCTGTGACCGTCCCTAAGCCTCGCCGCCGCCGTCAATGGGAGAAGCCAGTGCCTCTCGCAGTCGTGCCAGGCATTGGTGCAAGTCCCTTCAAGGAGATCGAGCCTCCACTTGACCTTGATGCTTCGTATACCTATCAACGCATGGACACCCCGTTCTACTTCGGAGATGGTTACGTTAGTGGGCAAGGTACAGTGGAGGGCGAGAGTGCTATCGAGCCTTCCCTGGAGAGGACCATCGCTCAGTGCTCTGCCTTTTCGACCATGGACACTGTCTTGATCGGTAATGCAGAGGACTTCGATGGCCTTTCGAATAATCACCTAGATCACTCTCCCGTTCCTTGGACCAGAGAAGACGTGTTCAACAGCACGTTCATGGATGGAGTCGAGGAGAGTTTCCTTGATGATTATTTGCAGGAGGAGAGCACAGTCGACCTTGCTGAGTTTATGGTCGGATGTAGCACGACTCCTAACTGGGAAACTTCTTCTGAGTCGGATCATGGTTCCGGAGTTATCTGGGTAACGGAGAGTGCTCACACCGAGTCCGATTCCGGAAGTTGGGAGACAGAGAGCGAGCTCTCTGATCTCGACTCCGGAAACAGTTGGGAGACGGAGAGTGAGTACACCGACTCAGAGGAGGAGTTAATCTTGGATTAACTCATTGGCCTACAGACGCGAAATCGCGACAGTTGTGGGATCGCGAACTGCACTGTTCTTCTCTTGTTGACTAAGAGGAGCATAAGATGCAGCGTGAAAAAACAGATCAACAAAAACTAAAAAATGCAGTGCATGGAAGTTTTTGGATACGACTTCTTTGAGCCAAGTTGTTAGACAAAGCTTGGCTCAACCGAGGGGTAGGACAAAGCCTCATCCTACCCCTCATTTTTCCTTCTCCGCTTGTCCGCCTTGTCGTGGCGAGAAGGCTTGCGAGTGTCGATGACGGAGCCAGCTGAGCCGGCGGTAGCAATGAGCTACCAGCAGGGCCACCCTTGCCGGATAGGTGACTCCTCGAGACACCAGACTAAGTAGACAAGCAAGAGGCTCTACATGTAAAACACGAACGCACCCATTCCCTGACTGGGTTATGGACCTCGATAAGGGTACGGATCAAAAGGTGCCGGCTGGTTTACTATTCTGCGAGTCGGCGCCAATTTGCACCTCATTCGTCGCAGGTTCGTTCAGTCTCTCACTCGCAGACTTTCGGGATGTTCGTCGTGCGGTCAAATAACTGCGGTGTAACTCCGTAGTTGGAAAGTAAGAATTGCAGTTGGAATCGCTTGTCTTTCTTTATTTAAGCAATAGTGTGGCTTTTGCCACGTCCTTGAGACGAGTCTATGACGTCGTGGCGAGTTGTTTGTAATCAGAGACGAATTAGTTGTTAATTACATTCAAGGTAACGATACGCAAACACGATTCAACAACATGGCGTAAATCAAGGGGAATTAAATTTTTCGGAACTGTTCCGAGAATTTTTTGAATTATTCCGAGAATTTTTTGAACTATTCTGCGAATAATTTGGAATTATTCCGAGAATTCTTTGAATTATTCTGCGAATAATTTGGAATTATTCCGAGAATTCTTTGAATTATTCTGCGAATTTTTTCGCAGTTTTCCTCTCCGGAGGGTATATAAGGGCGTTCTGACATGTTTCGCGTTCTCGGTTTATCCGGCTATTTTAATTTGTGTATCACGTTTTTCCGGTGCATTCGTTTTAATGATGTTCGTCGTTGGTTTTGTCGCTTTCGTCGCTGCCTTGTGCTTCTGGGGGCTATGGCGAAGGGCCAATTCAGACGCTGTGTCTGTGACCGTCCCTAAGCCTCGCCGCCGCCGTCAATGGGAGAAGCCAGTGCCTCTCGCAGTCGTGCCAGGCATTGGTGCAAGTCCCTTCAAGGAGATCGAGCCTCCACTTGACCTTGATGCTTCGTATACCTATCAACGCATGGACACCCCGTTCTACTTCGGAGATGGTTACGTTAGTGGGCAAGGTACAGTGGAGGGCGAGAGTGCTATCGAGCCTTCCCTGGAGAGGACCATCGCTCAGTGCTCTGCCTTTTCGACCATGGACACTGTCTTGATCGGTAATGCAGAGGACTTCGATGGCCTTTCGAATAATCACCTAGATCACTCTCCCGTTCCTTGGACCAGAGAAGACGTGTTCAACAGCACGTTCATGGATGGAGTCGAGGAGAGTTTCCTTGATGATTATTTGCAGGAGGAGAGCACAGTCGACCTTGCTGAGTTTATGGTCGGATGTAGCACGACTCCTAACTGGGAAACTTCTTCTGAGTCGGATCATGGTTCCGGAGTTATCTGGGTAACGGAGAGTGCTCACACCGAGTCCGATTCCGGAAGTTGGGAGACAGAGAGCGAGCTCTCTGATCTCGACTCCGGAAACAGTTGGGAGACGGAGAGTGAGTACACCGACTCAGAGGAGGAGTTAATCTTGGATTAACTCATTGGCCTACAGACGCGAAATCGCGACAGTTGTGGGATCGCGAACTGCACTGTTCTTCTCTTGTTGACTAAGAGGAGCATAAGATGCAGCGTGAAAAAACAGATCAACAAAAACTAAAAAATGCAGTGCATGGAAGTTTTTGGATACGACTTCTTTGAGCCAAGTTGTTAGACAAAGCTTGGCTCAACCGAGGGGTAGGACAAAGCCTCATCCTACCCCTCATTTTTCCTTCTCCGCTTGTCCGCCTTGTCGTGGCGAGAAGGCTTGCGAGTGACGATGACGGAGCCAGCTGAGCCGGCGGTAGCAATGAGCTACCAGCAGGGCCACCCTTGCCGGATAGGTGACTCCTCGAGACACCAGACTAAGTAGACAAGCAAGAGGCTCTACATGTAAAACACGAACGCACCCATTCCCTGACTGGGTTATGGACCTCGATAAGGGTACGGATCAAAAGGTGCCGGCTGGTTTACTATTCTGCGAGTCGGCGCCAATTTGCACCTCATTCGTCGCAGGTTCGTTCAGTCTCTCACTCGCAGACTTTCGGGATGTTCGTCGTGTGGTCAAATAACTGCGGTGTAACTCCGTAGTTGGAAAGTAAGAATTGCAGTTGGAATCGCTTGTCTTTCTTTATTTAAGCAATAGTGTGGCTTTTGCCACGTCCTTGAGACGAGTCTATGACGTCGTGGCGAGTTGTTTGTAATCAGAGACGAATTAGTTGTTAATTACATTCAAGGTAACGATACGCAAACACGATTCAACAACATGGCG
Source organism: Pholcus phalangioides (assembly GCF_987345545.1). Taxonomy (NCBI): domain Eukaryota; kingdom Metazoa; phylum Arthropoda; class Arachnida; order Araneae; family Pholcidae; genus Pholcus; species Pholcus phalangioides. The sequence continues at coordinate 5,994,893 of NW_028301637.1, forward strand.
TAAATCAAGGGGAATTAAATTTTTCGGAACTGTTCCGAGAATTTTTTGAATTATTCCGAGAATTTTTTGAACTATTCTGCGAATAATTTGGAATTATTCCGAGAATTCTTTGAATTATTCTGCGAATAATTTGGAATTATTCCGAGAATTCTTTGAATTATTCTGCGAATTTTTTCGCAGTTTTCCTCTCCGGAGGGTATATAAGGGCGTTCTGACATGTTTCGCGTTCTCGGTTTATCCGGCTATTTTAATTTGTGTATCACGTTTTTCCGGTGCATTCGTTTTAATGATGTTCGTCGTTGGTTTTGTCGCTTTCGTCGCTGCCTTGTGCTTCTGGGGGCTATGGCGAAGGGCCAATTCAGACGCTGTGTCTGTGACCGTCCCTAAGCCTCGCCGCCGCCGTCAATGGGAGAAGCCAGTGCCTCTCGCAGTCGTGCCAGGCATTGGTGCAAGTCCCTTCAAGGAGATCGAGCCTCCACTTGACCTTGATGCTTCGTATACCTATCAACGCATGGACACCCCGTTCTACTTCGGAGATGGTTACGTTAGTGGGCAAGGTACAGTGGAGGGCGAGAGTGCTATCGAGCCTTCCCTGGAGAGGACCATCGCTCAGTGCTCTGCCTTTTCGACCATGGACACTGTCTTGATCGGTAATGCAGAGGACTTCGATGGCCTTTCGAATAATCACCTAGATCACTCTCCCGTTCCTTGGACCAGAGAAGACGTGTTCAACAGCACGTTCATGGATGGAGTCGAGGAGAGTTTCCTTGATGATTATTTGCAGGAGGAGAGCACAGTCGACCTTGCTGAGTTTATGGTCGGATGTAGCACGACTCCTAACTGGGAAACTTCTTCTGAGTCGGATCATGGTTCCGGAGTTATCTGGGTAACGGAGAGTGCTCACACCGAGTCCGATTCCGGAAGTTGGGAGACAGAGAGCGAGCTCTCTGATCTCGACTCCGGAAACAGTTGGGAGACGGAGAGTGAGTACACCGACTCAGAGGAGGAGTTAATCTTGGATTAACTCATTGGCCTACAGACGCGAAATCGCGACAGTTGTGGGATCGCGAACTGCACTGTTCTTCTCTTGTTGACTAAGAGGAGCATAAGATGCAGCGTGAAAAAACAGATCAACAAAAACTAAAAAATGCAGTGCATGGAAGTTTTTGGATACGACTTCTTTGAGCCAAGTTGTTAGACAAAGCTTGGCTCAACCGAGGGGTAGGACAAAGCCTCATCCTACCCCTCATTTTTCCTTCTCCGCTTGTCCGCCTTGTCGTGGCGAGAAGGCTTGCGAGTGTCGATGACGGAGCCAGCTGAGCCGGCGGTAGCAATGAGCTACCAGCAGGGCCACCCTTGCCGGATAGGTGACTCCTCGAGACACCAGACTAAGTAGACAAGCAAGAGGCTCTACATGTAAAACACGAACGCACCCATTCCCTGACTGGGTTATGGACCTCGATAAGGGTACGGATCAAAAGGTGCCGGCTGGTTTACTATTCTGCGAGTCGGCGCCAATTTGCACCTCATTCGTCGCAGGTTCGTTCAGTCTCTCACTCGCAGACTTTCGGGATGTTCGTCGTGCGGTCAAATAACTGCGGTGTAACTCCGTAGTTGGAAAGTAAGAATTGCAGTTGGAATCGCTTGTCTTTCTTTATTTAAGCAATAGTGTGGCTTTTGCCACGTCCTTGAGACGAGTCTATGACGTCGTGGCGAGTTGTTTGTAATCAGAGACGAATTAGTTGTTAATTACATTCAAGGTAACGATACGCAAACACGATTCAACAACATGGCGTAAATCAAGGGGAATTAAATTTTTCGGAACTGTTCCGAGAATTTTTTGAATTATTCCGAGAATTTTTTGAACTATTCTGCGAATAATTTGGAATTATTCCGAGAATTCTTTGAATTATTCTGCGAATAATTTGGAATTATTCCGAGAATTCTTTGAATTATTCTGCGAATTTTTTCGCAGTTTTCCTCTCCGGAGGGTATATAAGGGCGTTCTGACATGTTTCGCGTTCTCGGTTTATCCGGCTATTTTAATTTGTGTATCACGTTTTTCCGGTGCATTCGTTTTAATGATGTTCGTCGTTGGTTTTGTCGCTTTCGTCGCTGCCTTGTGCTTCTGGGGGCTATGGCGAAGGGCCAATTCAGACGCTGTGTCTGTGATCGTCCCTAAGCCTCGCCGCCGCCGTCAATGGGAGAAGCCAGTGCCTCTCGCAGTCGTGCCAGGCATTGGTGCAAGTCCCTTCAAGGAGATCGAGCCTCCACTTGACCTTGATGCTTCGTATACCTATCAACGCATGGACACCCCGTTCTACTTCGGAGATGGTTACGTTAGTGGGCAAGGTACAGTGGAGGGCGAGAGTGCTATCGAGCCTTCCCTGGAGAGGACCATCGCTCAGTGCTCTGCCTTTTCGACCATGGACACTGTCTTGATCGGTAATGCAGAGGACTTCGATGGCCTTTCGAATAATCACCTAGATCACTCTCCCGTTCCTTGGACCAGAGAAGACGTGTTCAACAGCACGTTCATGGATGGAGTCGAGGAGAGTTTCCTTGATGATTATTTGCAGGAGGAGAGCTCAGTCGACCTTGCTGAGTTTATGGTCGGATGTAGCACGACTCCTAACTGGGAAACTTCTTCTGAGTCGGATCATGGTTCCGGAGTTATCTGGGTAACGGAGAGTGCTCACACCGAGTCCGATTCCGGAAGTTGGGAGACAGAGAGCGAGCTCTCTGATCTCGACTCCGGAAACAGTTGGGAGACGGAGAGTGAGTACACCGACTCAGAGGAGGAGTTAATCTTGGATTAACTCATTGGCCTACAGACGCGAAATCGCGACAGTTGTGGGATCGCGAACTGCACTGTTCTTCTCTTGTTGACTAAGAGGAGCATAAGATGCAGCGTGAAAAAACAGATCAACAAAAACTAAAAAATGCAGTGCATGGAAGTTTTTGGATACGACTTCTTTGAGCCAAGTTGTTAGACAAAGCTTGGCTCAACCGAGGGGTAGGACAAAGCCTCATCCTACCCCTCATTTTTCCTTCTCCGCTTGTCCGCCTTGTCGTGGCGAGAAGGCTTGCGAGTGTCGATGACGGAGCCAGCTGAGCCGGCGGTAGCAATGAGCTACCAGCAGGGCCACCCTTGCCGGATAGGTGACTCCTCGAGACACCAGACTAAGTAGACAAGCAAGAGGCTCTACATGTAAAACACGAACGCACCCATTCCCTGACTGGGTTATGGACCTCGATAAGGGTACGGATCAAAAGGTGCCGGCTGGTTTACTATTCTGCGAGTCGGCGCCAATTTGCACCTCATTCGTCGCAGGTTCGTTCAGTCTCTCACTCGCAGACTTTCGGGATGTTCGTCGTGCGGTCAAATAACTGCGGTGTAACTCCGTAGTTGGAAAGTAAGAATTGCAGTTGGAATCGCTTGTCTTTCTTTATTTAAGCAATAGTGTGGCTTTTGCCACGTCCTTGAGACGAGTCTATGACGTCGTGGCGAGTTGTTTGTAATCAGAGACGAATTAGTTGTTAATTACATTCAAGGTAACGATACGCAAACACGATTCAACAACATGGCGTAAATCAAGGGGAATTAAATTTTTCGGAACTGTTCCGAGAATTTTTTGAATTATTCCGAGAATTTTTTGAACTATTCTGCGAATAATTTGGAATTATTCCGAGAATTCTTTGAATTATTCTGCGAATAATTTGGAATTATTCCGAGAATTCTTTGAATTATTCTGCGAATTTTTTCGCAGTTTTCCTCTCCGGAGGGTATATAAGGGCGTTCTGACATGTTTCGCGTTCTCGGTTTATCCGGCTATTTTAATTTGTGTATCACGTTTTTCCGGTGCATTCGTTTTAATGATGTTCGTCGTTGGTTTTGTCGCTTTCGTCGCTGCCTTGTGCTTCTGGGGGCTATGGCGAAGGGCCAATTCAGACGCTGTGTCTGTGACCGTCCCTAAGCCTCGCCGCCGCCGTCAATGGGAGAAGCCAGTGCCTCTCGCAGTCGTGCCAGGCATTGGTGCAAGTCCCTTCAAGGAGATCGAGCCTCCACTTGACCTTGATGCTTCGTATACCTATCAACGCATGGACACCCCGTTCTACTTCGGAGATGGTTACGTTAGTGGGCAAGGTACAGTGGAGGGCGAGAGTGCTATCGAGCCTTCCCTGGAGAGGACCATCGCTCAGTGCTCTGCCTTTTCGACCATGGACACTGTCTTGATCGGTAATGCAGAGGACTTCGATGGCCTTTCGAATAATCACCTAGATCACTCTCCCGTTCCTTGGACCAGAGAAGACGTGTTCAACAGCACGTTCATGGATGGAGTCGAGGAGAGTTTCCTTGATGATTATTTGCAGGAGGAGAGCTCAGTCGACCTTGCTGAGTTTATGGTCGGATGTAGCACGACTCCTAACTGGGAAACTTCTTCTGAGTCGGATCATGGTTCCGGAGTTATCTGGGTAACGGAGAGTGCTCACACCGAGTCCGATTCCGGAAGTTGGGAGACAGAGAGCGAGCTCTCTGATCTCGACTCCGGAAACAGTTGGGAGACGGAGAGTGAGTACACCGACTCAGAGGAGGAGTTAATCTTGGATTAACTCATTGGCCTACAGACGCGAAATCGCGACAGTTGTGGGATCGCGAACTGCACTGTTCTTCTCTTGTTGACTAAGAGGAGCATAAGATGCAGCGTGAAAAAACAGATCAACAAAAACTAAAAAATGCAGTGCATGGAAGTTTTTGGATACGACTTCTTTGAGCCAAGTTGTTAGACAAAGCTTGGCTCAACCGAGGGGTAGGACAAAGCCTCATCCTACCCCTCATTTTTCCTTCTCCGCTTGTCCGCCTTGTCGTGGCGAGAAGGCTTGCGAGTGTCGATGACGGAGCCAGCTGAGCCGGCGGTAGCAATGAGCTACCAGCAGGGCCACCCTTGCCGGATAGGTGACTCCTCGAGACACCAGACTAAGTAGACAAGCAAGAGGCTCTACATGTAAAACACGAACGCACCCATTCCCTGACTGGGTTATGGACCTCGATAAGGGTACGGATCAAAAGGTGCCGGCTGGTTTACTATTCTGCGAGTCGGCGCCAATTTGCACCTCATTCGTCGCAGGTTCGTTCAGTCTCTCACTCGCAGACTTTCGGGATGTTCGTCGTGCGGTCAAATAACTGCGGTGTAACTCCGTAGTTGGAAAGTAAGAATTGCAGTTGGAATCGCTTGTCTTTCTTTATTTAAGCAATAGTGTGGCTTTTGCCACGTCCTTGAGACGAGTCTATGACGTCGTGGCGAGTTGTTTGTAATCAGAGACGAATTAGTTGTTAATTACATTCAAGGTAACGATACGCAAACACGATTCAACAACATGGCGTAAATCAAGGGGAATTAAATTTTTCGGAACTGTTCCGAGAATTTTTTGAATTATTCCGAGAATTTTTTGAACTATTCTGCGAATAATTTGGAATTATTCCGAGAATTCTTTGAATTATTCTGCGAATAATTTGGAATTATTCCGAGAATTCTTTGAATTATTCTGCGAATTTTTTCGCAGTTTTCCTCTCCGGAGGGTATATAAGGGCGTTCTGACATGTTTCGCGTTCTCGGTTTATCCGGCTATTTTAATTTGTGTATCACGTTTTTCCGGTGCATTCGTTTTAATGATGTTCGTCGTTGGTTTTGTCGCTTTCGTCGCTGCCTTGTGCTTCTGGGGGCTATGGCGAAGGGCCAATTCAGACGCTGTGTCTGTGACCGTCCCTAAGCCTCGCCGCCGCCGTCAATGGGAGAAGCCAGTGCCTCTCGCAGTCGTGCCAGGCATTGGTGCAAGTCCCTTCAAGGAGATCGAGCCTCCACTTGACCTTGATGCTTCGTATACCTATCAACGCATGGACACCCCGTTCTACTTCGGAGATGGTTACGTTAGTGGGCAAGGTACAGTGGAGGGCGAGAGTGCTATCGAGCCTTCCCTGGAGAGGACCATCGCTCAGTGCTCTGCCTTTTCGACCATGGACACTGTCTTGATCGGTAATGCAGAGGACTTCGATGGCCTTTCGAATAATCACCTAGATCACTCTCCCGTTCCTTGGACCAGAGAAGACGTGTTCAACAGCACGTTCATGGATGGAGTCGAGGAGAGTTTCCTTGATGATTATTTGCAGGAGGAGAGCACAGTCGACCTTGCTGAGTTTATGGTCGGATGTAGCACGACTCCTAACTGGGAAACTTCTTCTGAGTCGGATCATGGTTCCGGAGTTATCTGGGTAACGGAGAGTGCTCACACCGAGTCCGATTCCGGAAGTTGGGAGACAGAGAGCGAGCTCTCTGATCTCGACTCCGGAAACAGTTGGGAGACGGAGAGTGAGTACACCGACTCAGAGGAGGAGTTAATCTTGGATTAACTCATTGGCCTACAGACGCGAAATCGCGACAGTTGTGGGATCGCGAACTGCACTGTTCTTCTCTTGTTGACTAAGAGGAGCATAAGATGCAGCGTGAAAAAACAGATCAACAAAAACTAAAAAATGCAGTGCATGGAAGTTTTTGGATACGACTTCTTTGAGCCAAGTTGTTAGACAAAGCTTGGCTCAACCGAGGGGTAGGACAAAGCCTCATCCTACCCCTCATTTTTCCTTCTCCGCTTGTCCGCCTTGTCGTGGCGAGAAGGCTTGCGAGTGTCGATGACGGAGCCAGCTGAGCCGGCGGTAGCAATGAGCTACCAGCAGGGCCACCCTTGCCGGATAGGTGACTCCTCGAGACACCAGACTAAGTAGACAAGCAAGAGGCTCTACATGTAAAACACGAACGCACCCATTCCCTGACTGGGTTATGGACCTCGATAAGGGTACGGATCAAAAGGTGCCGGCTGGTTTACTATTCTGCGAGTCGGCGCCAATTTGCACCTCATTCGTCGCAGGTTCGTTCAGTCTCTCACTCGCAGACTTTCGGGATGTTCGTCGTGCGGTCAAATAACTGCGGTGTAACTCCGTAGTTGGAAAGTAAGAATTGCAGTTGGAATCGCTTGTCTTTCTTTATTTAAGCAATAGTGTGGCTTTTGCCACGTCCTTGAGACGAGTCTATGACGTCGTGGCGAGTTGTTTGTAATCAGAGACGAATTAGTTGTTAATTACATTCAAGGTAACGATACGCAAACACGATTCAACAACATGGCGTAAATCAAGGGGAATTAAATTTTTCGGAACTGTTCCGAGAATTTTTTGAATTATTCCGAGAATTTTTTGAACTATTCTGCGAATAATTTGGAATTATTCCGAGAATTCTTTGAATTATTCTGCGAATAATTTGGAATTATTCCGAGAATTCTTTGAATTATTCTGCGAATTTTTTCGCAGTTTTCCTCTCCGGAGGGTATATAAGGGCGTTCTGACATGTTTCGCGTTCTCGGTTTATCCGGCTATTTTAATTTGTGTATCACGTTTTTCCGGTGCATTCGTTTTAATGATGTTCGTCGTTGGTTTTGTCGCTTTCGTCGCTGCCTTGTGCTTCTGGGGGCTATGGCGAAGGGCCAATTCAGACGCTGTGTCTGTGACCGTCCCTAAGCCTCGCCGCCGCCGTCAATGGGAGAAGCCAGTGCCTCTCGCAGTCGTGCCAGGCATTGGTGCAAGTCCCTTCAAGGAGATCGAGCCTCCACTTGACCTTGATGCTTCGTATACCTATCAACGCATGGACACCCCGTTCTACTTCGGAGATGGTTACGTTAGTGGGCAAGGTACAGTGGAGGGCGAGAGTGCTATCGAGCCTTCCCTGGAGAGGACCATCGCTCAGTGCTCTGCCTTTTCGACCATGGACACTGTCTTGATCGGTAATGCAGAGGACTTCGATGGCCTTTCGAATAATCACCTAGATCACTCTCCCGTTCCTTGGACCAGAGAAGACGTGTTCAACAGCACGTTCATGGATGGAGTCGAGGAGAGTTTCCTTGATGATTATTTGCAGGAGGAGAGCACAGTCGACCTTGCTGAGTTTATGGTCGGATGTAGCACGACTCCTAACTGGGAAACTTCTTCTGAGTCGGATCATGGTTCCGGAGTTATCTGGGTAACGGAGAGTGCTCACACCGAGTCCGATTCCGGAAGTTGGGAGACAGAGAGCGAGCTCTCTGATCTCGACTCCGGAAACAGTTGGGAGACGGAGAGTGAGTACACCGACTCAGAGGAGGAGTTAATCTTGGATTAACTCATTGGCCTACAGACGCGAAATCGCGACAGTTGTGGGATCGCGAACTGCACTGTTCTTCTCTTGTTGACTAAGAGGAGCATAAGATGCAGCGTGAAAAAACAGATCAACAAAAACTAAAAAATGCAGTGCATGGAAGTTTTTGGATACGACTTCTTTGAGCCAAGTTGTTAGACAAAGCTTGGCTCAACCGAGGGGTAGGACAAAGCATCATCCTACCCCTCATTTTTCCTTCTCCGCTTGTCCGCCTTGTCGTGGCGAGAAGGCTTGCGAGTGACGATGACGGAGCCAGCTGAGCCGGCGGTAGCAATGAGCTACCAGCAGGGCCACCCTTGCCGGATAGGTGACTCCTCGAGACACCAGACTAAGTAGACAAGCAAGAGGCTCTACATGTAAAACACGAACGCACCCATTCCCTGACTGGGTTATGGACCTCGATAAGGGTACGGATCAAAAGGTGCCGGCTGGTTTACTATTCTGCGAGTCGGCGCCAATTTGCACCTCATTCGTCGCAGGTTCGTTCAGTCTCTCACTCGCAGACTTTCGGGATGTTCGTCGTGTGGTCAAATAACTGCGGTGTAACTCCGTAGTTGGAAAGTAAGAATTGCAGTTGGAATCGCTTGTCTTTCTTTATTTAAGCAATAGTGTGGCTTTTGCCACGTCCTTGAGACGAGTCTATGACGTCGTGGCGAGTTGTTTGTAATCAGAGACGAATTAGTTGTTAATTACATTCAAGGTAACGATACGCAAACACGATTCAACAACATGGCGTAAATCAAGGGGAATTAAATTTTTCGGAACTGTTCCGAGAATTTTTTGAATTATTCCGAGAATTTTTTGAACTATTCTGCGAATAATTTGGAATTATTCCGAGAATTCTTTGAATTATTCTGCGAATAATTTGGAATTATTCCGAGAATTCTTTGAATTATTCTGCGAATTTTTTCGCAGTTTTCCTCTCCGGAGGGTATATAAGGGCGTTCTGACATGTTTCGCGTTCTCGGTTTATCCGGCTATTTTAATTTGTGTATCACGTTTTTCCGGTGCATTCGTTTTAATGATGTTCGTCGTTGGTTTTGTCGCTTTCGTCGCTGCCTTGTGCTTCTGGGGGCTATGGCGAAGGGCCAATTCAGACGCTGTGTCTGTGACCGTCCCTAAGCCTCGCCGCCGCCGTCAATGGGAGAAGCCAGTGCCTCTCGCAGTCGTGCCAGGCATTGGTGCAAGTCCCTTCAAGGAGATCGAGCCTCCACTTGACCTTGATGCTTCGTATACCTATCAACGCATGGACACCCCGTTCTACTTCGGAGATGGTTACGTTAGTGGGCAAGGTACAGTGGAGGGCGAGAGTGCTATCGAGCCTTCCCTGGAGAGGACCATCGCTCAGTGCTCTGCCTTTTCGACCATGGACACTGTCTTGATCGGTAATGCAGAGGACTTCGATGGCCTTTCGAATAATCACCTAGATCACTCTCCCGTTCCTTGGACCAGAGAAGACGTGTTCAACAGCACGTTCATGGATGGAGTCGAGGAGAGTTTCCTTGATGATTATTTGCAGGAGGAGAGCTCAGTCGACCTTGCTGAGTTTATGGTCGGATGTAGCACGACTCCTAACTGGGAAACTTCTTCTGAGTCGGATCATGGTTCCGGAGTTATCTGGGTAACGGAGAGTGCTCACACCGAGTCCGATTCCGGAAGTTGGGAGACAGAGAGCGAGCTCTCTGATCTCGACTCCGGAAACAGTTGGGAGACGGAGAGTGAGTACACCGACTCAGAGGAGGAGTTAATCTTGGATTAACTCATTGGCCTACAGACGCGAAATCGCGACAGTTGTGGGATCGCGAACTGCACTGTTCTTCTCTTGTTGACTAAGAGGAGCATAAGATGCAGCGTGAAAAAACAGATCAACAAAAACTAAAAAATGCAGTGCATGGAAGTTTTTGGATACGACTTCTTTGAGCCAAGTTGTTAGACAAAGCTTGGCTCAACCGAGGGGTAGGACAAAGCCTCATCCTACCCCTCATTTTTCCTTCTCCGCTTGTCCGCCTTGTCGTGGCGAGAAGGCTTGCGAGTGTCGATGACGGAGCCAGCTGAGCCGGTGGTAGCAATGAGCTACCAGCAGGGCCACCCTTGCCGGATAGGTGACTCCTCGAGACACCAGACTAAGTAGACAAGCAAGAGGCTCTACATGTAAAACACGAACGCACCCATTCCCTGACTGGGTTATGGACCTCGATAAGGGTACGGATCAAAAGGTGCCGGCTGGTTTACTATTCTGCGAGTCGGCGCCAATTTGCACCTCATTCGTCGCAGGTTCGTTCAGTCTCTCACTCGCAGACTTTCGGGATGTTCGTCGTGCGGTCAAATAACTGCGGTGTAACTCCGTAGTTGGAAAGTAAGAATTGCAGTTGGAATCGCTTGTCTTTCTTTATTTAAGCAATAGTGTGGCTTTTGCCACGTCCTTGAGACGAGTCTATGACGTCGTGGCGAGTTGTTTGTAATCAGAGACGAATTAGTTGTTAATTACATTCAAGGTAACGATACGCAAACACGATTCAACAACATGGCGTAAATCAAGGGGAATTAAATTTTTCGGAACTGTTCCGAGAATTTTTTGAATTATTCCGAGAATTTTTTGAACTATTCTGCGAATAATTTGGAATTATTCCGAGAATTCTTTGAATTATTCTGCGAATAATTTGGAATTATTCCGAGAATTCTTTGAATTATTCTGCGAATTTTTTCGCAGTTTTCCTCTCCGGAGGGTATATAAGGGCGTTCTGACATGTTTCGCGTTCTCGGTTTATCCGGCTATTTTAATTTGTGTATCACGTTTTTCCGGTGCATTCGTTTTAATGATGTTCGTCGTTGGTTTTGTCGCTTTCGTCGCTGCCTTGTGCTTCTGGGGGCTATGGCGAAGGGCCAATTCAGACGCTGTGTCTGTGACCGTCCCTAAGCCTCGCCGCCGCCGTCAATGGGAGAAGCCAGTGCCTCTCGCAGTCGTGCCAGGCATTGGTGCAAGTCCCTTCAAGGAGATCGAGCCTCCACTTGACCTTGATGCTTCGTATACCTATCAACGCATGGACACCCCGTTCTACTTCGGAGATGGTTACGTTAGTGGGCAAGGTACAGTGGAGGGCGAGAGTGCTATCGAGCCTTCCCTGGAGAGGACCATCGCTCAGTGCTCTGCCTTTTCGACCATGGACACTGTCTTGATCGGTAATGCAGAGGACTTCGATGGCCTTTCGAATAATCACCTAGATCACTCTCCCGTTCCTTGGACCAGAGAAGACGTGTTCAACAGCACGTTCATGGATGGAGTCGAGGAGAGTTTCCTTGATGATTATTTGCAGGAGGAGAGCTCAGTCGACCTTGCTGAGTTTATGGTCGGATGTAACACGACTCCTAACTGGGAAACTTCTTCTGAGTCGGATCATGGTTCCGGAGTTATCTGGGTAACGGAGAGTGCTCACACCGAGTCCGATTCCGGAAGTTGGGAGACAGAGAGCGAGCTCTCTGATCTCGACTCCGGAAACAGTTGGGAGACGGAGAGTGAGTACACCGACTCAGAGGAGGAGTTAATCTTGGATTAACTCATTGGCCTACAGACGCGAAATCGCGACAGTTGTGGGATCGCGAACTGCACTGTTCTTCTCTTGTTGACTAAGAGGAGCATAAGATGCAGCGTGAAAAAACAGATCAACAAAAACTAAAAAATGCAGTGCATGGAAGTTTTTGGATACGACTTCTTTGAGCCAAGTTGTTAGACAAAGCTTGGCTCAACCGAGGGGTAGGACAAAGCCTCATCCTACCCCTCATTTTTCCTTCTCCGCTTGTCCGCCTTGTCGTGGCGAGAAGGCTTGCGAGTGTCGATGACGGAGCCAGCTGAGCCGGCGGTAGCAATGAGCTACCAGCAGGGCCACCCTTGCCGGATAGGTGACTCCTCGAGACACCAGACTAAGTAGACAAGCAAGAGGCTCTACATGTAAAACACGAACGCACCCATTCCCTGACTGGGTTATGGACCTCGATAAGGGTACGGATCAAAAGGTGCCGGCTGGTTTACTATTCTGCGAGTCGGCGCCAATTTGCACCTCATTCGTCGCAGGTTCGTTCAGTCTCTCACTCGCAGACTTTCGGGATGTTCGTCGTGCGGTCAAATAACTGCGGTGTAACTCCGTAGTTGGAAAGTAAGAATTGCAGTTGGAATCGCTTGTCTTTCTTTATTTAAGCAATAGTGTGGCTTTTGCCACGTCCTTGAGACGAGTCTATGACGTCGTGGCGAGTTGTTTGTAATCAGAGACGAATTAGTTGTTAATTACATTCAAGGTAACGATACGCAAACACGATTCAACAACATGGCGTAAATCAAGGGGAATTAAATTTTTCGGAACTGTTCCGAGAATTTTTTGAATTATTCCGAGAATTTTTTGAACTATTCTGCGAATAATTTGGAATTATTCCGAGAATTCTTTGAATTATTCTGCGAATAATTTGGAATTATTCCGAGAATTCTTTGAATTATTCTGCGAATAATTTGGAATTATTCCGAGAATTCTTTGAATTATTCTGCGAATTTTTTCGCAGTTTTCCTCTCCGGAGGGTATATAAGGGCGTTCTGACATGTTTCGCGTTCTCGGTTTATCCGGCTATTTTAATTTGTGTATCACGTTTTTCCGGTGCATTCGTTTTAATGATGTTCGTCGTTGGTTTTGTCGCTTTCGTCGCTGCCTTGTGCTTCTGGGGGCTATGGCGAAGGGCCAATTCAGACGCTGTGTCTGTGACCGTCCCTAAGCCTCGCCGCCGCCGTCAATGGGAGAAGCCAGTGCCTCTCGCAGTCGTGCCAGGCATTGGTGCAAGTCCCTTCAAGGAGATCGAGCCTCCACTTGACCTTGATGCTTCGTATACCTATCAACGCATGGACACCCCGTTCTACTTCGGAGATGGTTACGTTAGTGGGCAAGGTACAGTGGAGGGCGAGAGTGCTATCGAGCCTTCCCTGGAGAGGACCATCGCTCAGTGCTCTGCCTTTTCGACCATGGACACTGTCTTGATCGGTAATGCAGAGGACTTCGATGGCCTTTCGAATAATCACCTAGATCACTCTCCCGTTCCTTGGACCAGAGAAGACGTGTTCAACAGCACGTTCATGGATGGAGTCGAGGAGAGTTTCCTTGATGATTATTTGCAGGAGGAGAGCTCAGTCGACCTTGCTGAGTTTATGGTCGGATGTAGCACGACTCCTAACTGGGAAACTTCTTCTGAGTCGGATCATGGTTCCGGAGTTATCTGGGTAACGGAGAGTGCTCACACCGAGTCCGATTCCGGAAGTTGGGAGACAGAGAGCGAGCTCTCTGATCTCGACTCCGGAAACAGTTGGGAGACGGAGAGTGAGTACACCGACTCAGAGGAGGAGTTAATCTTGGATTAACTCATTGGCCTACAGACGCGAAATCGCGACAGTTGTGGGATCGCGAACTGCACTGTTCTTCTCTTGTTGACTAAGAGGAGCATAAGATGCAGCGTGAAAAAACAGATCAACAAAAACTAAAAAATGCAGTGCATGGAAGTTTTTGGATACGACTTCTTTGAGCCAAGTTGTTAGACAAAGCTTGGCTCAACCGAGGGGTAGGACAAAGCCTCATCCTACCCCTCATTTTTCCTTCTCCGCTTGTCCGCCTTGTCGTGGCGAGAAGGCTTGCGAGTGTCGATGACGGAGCCAGCTGAGCCGGCGGTAGCAATGAGCTACCAGCAGGGCCACCCTTGCCGGATAGGTGACTCCTCGAGACACCAGACTAAGTAGACAAGCAAGAGGCTCTACATGTAAAACACGAACGCACCCATTCCCTGACTGGGTTATGGACCTCGATAAGGGTACGGATCAAAAGGTGCCGGCTGGTTTACTATTCTGCGAGTCGGCGCCAATTTGCACCTCATTCGTCGCAGGTTCGTTCAGTCTCTCACTCGCAGACTTTCGGGATGTTCGTCGTGCGGTCAAATAACTGCGGTGTAACTCCGTAGTTGGAAAGTAAGAATTGCAGTTGGAATCGCTTGTCTTTCTTTATTTAAGCAATAGTGTGGCTTTTGCCACGTCCTTGAGACGAGTCTATGACGTCGTGGCGAGTTGTTTGTAATCAGAGACGAATTAGTTGTTAATTACATTCAAGGTAACGATACGCAAACACGATTCAACAACATGGCGTAAATCAAGGGGAATTAAATTTTTCGGAACTGTTCCGAGAATTTTTTGAATTATTCCGAGAATTTTTTGAACTATTCTGCGAATAATTTGGAATTATTCCGAGAATTCTTTGAATTATTCTGCGAATAATTTGGAATTATTCCGAGAATTCTTTGAATTATTCTGCGAATAATTTGGAATTATTCCGAGAATTCTTTGAATTATTCTGCGAATTTTTTCGCAGTTTTCCTCTCCGGAGGGTATATAAGGGCGTTCTGACATGTTTCGCGTTCTCGGTTTATCCGGCTATTTTAATTTGTGTATCACGTTTTTCCGGTGCATTCGTTTTAATGATGTTCGTCGTTGGTTTTGTCGCTTTCGTCGCTGCCTTGTGCTTCTGGGGGCTATGGCGAAGGGCCAATTCAGACGCTGTGTCTGTGACCGTCCCTAAGCCTCGCCGCCGCCGTCAATGGGAGAAGCCAGTGCCTCTCGCAGTCGTGCCAGGCATTGGTGCAAGTCCCTTCAAGGAGATCGAGCCTCCACTTGACCTTGATGCTTCGTATACCTATCAACGCATGGACACCCCGTTCTACTTCGGAGATGGTTACGTTAGTGGGCAAGGTACAGTGGAGGGCGAGAGTGCTATCGAGCCTTCCCTGGAGAGGACCATCGCTCAGTGCTCTGCCTTTTCGACCATGGACACTGTCTTGATCGGTAATGCAGAGGACTTCGATGGCCTTTCGAATAATCACCTAGATCACTCTCCCGTTCCTTGGACCAGAGAAGACGTGTTCAACAGCACGTTCATGGATGGAGTCGAGGAGAGTTTCCTTGATGATTATTTGCAGGAGGAGAGCTCAGTCGACCTTGCTGAGTTTATGGTCGGATGTAGCACGACTCCTAACTGGGAAACTTCTTCTGAGTCGGATCATGGTTCCGGAGTTATCTGGGTAACGGAGAGTGCTCACACCGAGTCCGATTCCGGAAGTTGGGAGACAGAGAGCGAGCTCTCTGATCTCGACTCCGGAAACAGTTGGGAGACGGAGAGTGAGTACACCGACTCAGAGGAGGAGTTAATCTTGGATTAACTCATTGGCCTACAGACGCGAAATCGCGACAGTTGTGGGATCGCGAACTGCACTGTTCTTCTCTTGTTGACTAAGAGGAGCATAAGATGCAGCGTGAAAAAACAGATCAACAAAAACTAAAAAATGCAGTGCATGGAAGTTTTTGGATACGACTTCTTTGAGCCAAGTTGTTAGACAAAGCTTGGCTCAACCGAGGGGTAGGACAAAGCCTCATCCTACCCCTCATTTTTCCTTCTCCGCTTGTCCGCCTTGTCGTGGCGAGAAGGCTTGCGAGTGTCGATGACGGAGCCAGCTGAGCCGGCGGTAGCAATGAGCTACCAGCAGGGCCACCCTTGCCGGATAGGTGACTCCTCGAGACACCAGACTAAGTAGACAAGCAAGAGGCTCTACATGTAAAACACGAACGCACCCATTCCCTGACTGGGTTATGGACCTCGATAAGGGTACGGATCAAAAGGTGCCGGCTGGTTTACTATTCTGCGAGTCGGCGCCAATTTGCACCTCATTCGTCGCAGGTTCGTTCAGTCTCTCACTCGCAGACTTTCGGGATGTTCGTCGTGCGGTCAAATAACTGCGGTGTAACTCCGTAGTTGGAAAGTAAGAATTGCAGTTGGAATCGCTTGTCTTTCTTTATTTAAGCAATAGTGTGGCTTTTGCCACGTCCTTGAGACGAGTCTATGACGTCGTGGCGAGTTGTTTGTAATCAGAGACGAATTAGTTGTTAATTACATTCAAGGTAACGATACGCAAACACGATTCAACAACATGGCGTAAATCAAGGGGAATTAAATTTTTCGGAACTGTTCCGAGAATTTTTTGAATTATTCCGAGAATTTTTTGAACTATTCTGCGAATAATTTGGAATTATTCCGAGAATTCTTTGAATTATTCTGCGAATAATTTGGAATTATTCCGAGAATTCTTTGAATTATTCTGCGAATTTTTTCGCAGTTTTCCTCTCCGGAGGGTATATAAGGGCGTTCTGACATGTTTCGCGTTCTCGGTTTATCCGGCTATTTTAATTTGTGTATCACGTTTTTCCGGTGCATTCGTTTTAATGATGTTCGTCGTTGGTTTTGTCGCTTTCGTCGCTGCCTTGTGCTTCTGGGGGCTATGGCGAAGGGCCAATTCAGACGCTGTGTCTGTGACCGTCCCTAAGCCTCGCCGCCGCCGTCAATGGGAGAAGCCAGTGCCTCTCGCAGTCGTGCCAGGCATTGGTGCAAGTCCCTTCAAGGAGATCGAGCCTCCACTTGACCTTGATGCTTCGTATACCTATCAACGCATGGACACCCCGTTCTACTTCGGAGATGGTTACGTTAGTGGGCAAGGTACAGTGGAGGGCGAGAGTGCTATCGAGCCTTCCCTGGAGAGGACCATCGCTCAGTGCTCTGCCTTTTCGACCATGGACACTGTCTTGATCGGTAATGCAGAGGACTTCGATGGCCTTTCGAATAATCACCTAGATCACTCTCCCGTTCCTTGGACCAGAGAAGACGTGTTCAACAGCACGTTCATGGATGGAGTCGAGGAGAGTTTCCTTGATGATTATTTGCAGGAGGAGAGCTCAGTCGACCTTGCTGAGTTTATGGTCGGATGTAGCACGACTCCTAACTGGGAAACTTCTTCTGAGTCGGATCATGGTTCCGGAGTTATCTGGGTAACGGAGAGTGCTCACACCGAGTCCGATTCCGGAAGTTGGGAGACAGAGAGCGAGCTCTCTGATCTCGACTCCGGAAACAGTTGGGAGACGGAGAGTGAGTACACCGACTCAGAGGAGGAGTTAATCTTGGATTAACTCATTGGCCTACAGACGCGAAATCGCGACAGTTGTGGGATCGCGAACTGCACTGTTCTTCTCTTGTTGACTAAGAGGAGCATAAGATGCAGCGTGAAAAAACAGATCAACAAAAACTAAAAAATGCAGTGCATGGAAGTTTTTGGATACGACTTCTTTGAGCCAAGTTGTTAGACAAAGCTTGGCTCAACCGAGGGGTAGGACAAAGCCTCATCCTACCCCTCATTTTTCCTTCTCCGCTTGTCCGCCTTGTCGTGGCGAGAAGGCTTGCGAGTGTCGATGACGGAGCCAGCTGAGCCGGCGGTAGCAATGAGCTACCAGCAGGGCCACCCTTGCCGGATAGGTGACTCCTCGAGACACCAGACTAAGTAGACAAGCAAGAGGCTCTACATGTAAAACACGAACGCACCCATTCCCTGACTGGGTTATGGACCTCGATAAGGGTACGGATCAAAAGGTGCCGGCTGGTTTACTATTCTGCGAGTCGGCGCCAATTTGCTCCTCATTCGTCGCAGGTTCGTTCAGTCTCTCACTCGCAGACTTTCGGGATGTTCGTCGTGCGGTCAAATAACTGCGGTGTAACTCCGTAGTTGGAAAGTAAGAATTGCAGTTGGAATCGCTTGTCTTTCTTTATTTAAGCAATAGTGTGGCTTTTGCCACGTCCTTGAGACGAGTCTATGACGTCGTGGCGAGTTGTTTGTAATCAGAGACGAATTAGTTGTTAATTACATTCAAGGTAACGATACGCAAACACGAATCAACAACATGGCGTAAATCAAGGGGAATTAAATTTTTCGGAACTGTTCCGAGAATTTTTTGAATTATTCCGAGAATTTTTTGAATTATTCCGAGAATTTTTTGAACTATTCTGCGAATAATTTGGAATTATTCCGAGAATTCTTTGAATTATTCTGCGAATAATTTGGAATTATTCCGAGAATTCTTTGAATTATTCTGCGAATTTTTTCGCAGTTTTCCTCTCCGGAGGGTATATAAGGGCGTTCTGACATGTTTCGCGTTCTCGGTTTATCCGGCTATTTTAATTTGTGTATCACGTTTTTCCGGTGCATTCGTTTTAATGATGTTCGTCGTTGGTTTTGTCGCTTTCGTCGCTGCCTTGTGCTTCTGGGGGCTATGGCGAAGGGCCAATTCAGACGCTGTGTCTGTGACCGTCCCTAAGCCTCGCCGCCGCCGTCAATGGGAGAAGCCAGTGCCTCTCGCAGTCGTGCCAGGCATTGGTGCAAGTCCCTTCAAGGAGATCGAGCCTCCACTTGACCTTGATGCTTCGTATACCTATCAACGCATGGACACCCCGTTCTACTTCGGAGATGGTTACGTTAGTGGGCAAGGTACAGTGGAGGGCGAGAGTGCTATCGAGCCTTCCCTGGAGAGGACCATCGCTCAGTGCTCTGCCTTTTCGACCAAGGACACTGTCTTGATCGGTAATGCAGAGGACTTCGATGGCCTTTCGAATAATCACCTAGATCACTCTCCCGTTCCTTGGACCAGAGAAGACGTGTTCAACAGCACGTTCATGGATGGAGTCGAGGAGAGTTTCCTTGATGATTATTTGCAGGAGGAGAGCTCAGTCGACCTTGCTGAGTTTATGGTCGGATGTAGCACGACTCCTAACTGGGAAACTTCTTCTGAGTCGGATCATGGTTCCGGAGTTATCTGGGTAACGGAGAGTGCTCACACCGAGTCCGATTCCGGAAGTTGGGAGACAGAGAGCGAGCTCTCTGATCTCGACTCCGGAAACAGTTGGGAGACGGAGAGTGAGTACACCGACTCAGAGGAGGAGTTAATCTTGGATTAACTCATTGGCCTACAGACGCGAAATCGCGACAGTTGTGGGATCGCGAACTGCACTGTTCTTCTCTTGTTGACTAAGAGGAGCATAAGATGCAGCGTGAAAAAACAGATCAACAAAAACTAAAAAATGCAGTGCATGGAAGTTTTTGGATACGACTTCTTTGAGCCAAGTTGTTAGACAAAGCTTGGCTCAACCGAGGGGTAGGACAAAGCCTCATCCTACCCCTCATTTTTCCTTCTCCGCTTGTCCGCCTTGTCGTGGCGAGAAGGCTTGCGAGTGTCGATGACGGAGCCAGCTGAGCCGGCGGTAGCAATGAGCTACCAGCAGGGCCACCCTTGCCGGATAGGTGACTCCTCGAGACACCAGACTAAGTAGACAAGCAAGAGGCTCTACATGTAAAACACGAACGCACCCATTCCCTGACTGGGTTATGGACCTCGATAAGGGTACGGATCAAAAGGTGCCGGCTGGTTTACTATTCTGCGAGTCGGCGCCAATTTGCACCTCATTCGTCGCAGGTTCGTTCAGTCTCTCACTCGCAGACTTTCGGGATGTTTGTCGTGCGGTCAAATAACTGCGGTGTAACTCCGTAGTTGGAAAGTAAGAATTGCAGTTGGAATCGCTTGTCTTTCTTTATTTAAGCAATAGTGTGGCTTTTGCCACGTCCTTGAGACGAGTCTATGACGTCGTGGCGAGTTGTTTGTAATCAGAGACGAATTAGTTGTTAATAACATTCAAGGTAACGATACGCAAACACGAATCAACAACATGGCGTAAATCAAGGGGAATTAAATTTTTCGGAACTGTTCCGAGAATTTTTTGAATTATTCCGAGAATTTTTTGAACTATTCTGCGAATAATTTGGAATTATTCCGAGAATTCTTTGAATTATTCTGCGAATAATTTGGAATTATTCCGAGAATTCTTTGAATTATTCTGCGAATTTTTTCGCAGTTTTCCTCTCCGGAGGGTATATAAGGGCGTTCTGACATGTTTCGCGTTCTCGGTTTATCCGGCTATTTTAATTTGTGTATCACGTTTTTCCGGTGCATTCGTTTTAATGATGTTCGTCGTTGGTTTTGTCGCTTTCGTCGCTGCCTTGTGCTTCTGGGGGCTATGGCGAAGGGCCAATTCAGACGCTGTGTCTGTGACCGTCCCTAAGCCTCGCCGCCGCCGTCAATGGGAGAAGCCAGTGCCTCTCGCAGTCGTGCCAGGCATTGGTGCAAGTCCCTTCAAGGAAATCGAGCCTCCACTTGACCTTGATGCTTCGTATACCTATCAACGCATGGACACCCCGTTCTACTTCGGAGATGGTTACGTTAGTGGGCGAGGTACAGTGGAGGGCGAGAGTGCTATCGAGCCTTCCCTGGAGAGGACCATCGCTCAGTGCTCTGCGTTTTCGACCATGGACACTGTCTTGATCGGTAATGCAGAGGACTTCGATGGCCTTTCGAATAATCACCTAGATCACTCTCCCGTTCCTTGGACCAGAGAAGACGTGTTCAACAGCACGTTCATGGATGGAGTCGAGGAGAGTTTCCTTGATGATTATTTGCAGGAGGAGAGCTCAGTCGACCTTGCTGAGTTTATGGTCGGATGTAGCACGACTCCTAACTGGGAAACTTCTTCTGAGTCGGATCATGGTTCCGGAGTTATCTGGGTAACGGAGAGTGCTCACACCGAGTCCGATTCCGGAAGTTGGGAGACAGAGAGCGAGCTCTCTGATCTCGACTCCGGAAACAGTTGGGAGACGGAGAGTGAGTACACCGACTCAGAGGAGGAGTTAATCTTGGATTAACTCATTGGCCTACAGACGCGAAATCGCGACAGTTGTGGGATCGCGAACTGCACTGTTCTTCTCTTGTTGACTAAGAGGAGCATAAGATGCAGCGTGAAAAAACAGATCAACAAAAACTAAAAAATGCAGTGCATGGAAGTTTTTGGATACGACTTCTTTGAGCCAAGTTGTTAGACAAAGCTTGGCTCAACCGAGGGGTAGGACAAAGCCTCATCCTACCCCTCATTTTTCCTTCTCCGCTTGTCCGCCTTGTCGTGGCGAGAAGGCTTGCGAGTGTCGATGACGGAGCCAGCTGAGCCGGCGGTAGCAATGAGCTACCAGCAGGGCCACCCTTGCCGGATAGGTGACTCCTCGAGACACCAGACTAAGTAGACAAGCAAGAGGCTCTACATGTAAAACACGAACGCACGCATTCCCTGACTGGGTTATGGACCTCGATAAGGGTACGGATCAAAAGGTGCCGGCTGGTTTACTATTCTGCGAGTCGGCGCCAATTTGCACCTCATTCGTCGCAGGTTCGTTCAGTCTCTCACTCGCAGACTTTCGGGATGTTCGTCGTGCGGTCAAATAACTGCGGTGTAACTCCGTAGTTGGAAAGTAAGAATTGCAGTTGGAATCGCTTGTCTTTCTTTATTTAAGCAATAGTGTGGCTTTTGCCACGTCCTTGAGACGAGTCTATGACGTCGTGGCGAGTTGTTTGTAATCAGAGACGAATTAGTTGTTAATTACATTCAAGGTAACGATACGCAAACACGAATCAACAACATGGCGTAAATCAAGGGGAATTAAATTTTTCGGAACTGTTCCGAGAATTTTTTGAATTATTCCGAGAATTTTTTGAACTATTCTGCGAATAATTTGGAATTATTCCGAGAATTCTTTGAATTATTCTGCGAATAATTTGGAATTATTCCGAGAATTCTTTGAATTATTCTGCGAATAATTTGGTATTATTCCGAGAATTCTTTGAATTATTCTGCGAATTTTTTCGCAGTTTTCCTCTCCGGAGGGTATATAAGGGCGTTCTGACATGTTTCGCGTTCTCGGTTTATCCGGCTATTTTAATTTGTGTATCACGTTTTTCCGGTGCATTCGTTTTAATGATGTTCGTCGTTGGTTTTGTCGCTTTCGTCGCTGCCTTGTGCTTCTGGGGGCTATGGCGAAGGGCCAATTCAGACGCTGTGTCTGTGACCGTCCCTAAGCCTCGCCGCCGCCGTCAATGGGAGAAGCCAGTGCCTCTCGCAGTCGTGCCAGGCATTGGTGCAAGTCCCTTCAAGGAGATCGAGCCTCCACTTGACCTTGATGCTTCGTATACCTATCAACGCATGGACACCCCGTTCTACTTCGGAGATGGTTACGTTAGTGGGCAAGGTACAGTGGAGGGCGAGAGTGCTATCGAGCCTTCCCTGGAGAGGACCATCGCTCAGTGCTCTGCGTTTTCGACCATGGACACTGTCTTGATCGGTAATGCAGAGGACTTCGATGGCCTTTCGAATAATCACCTAGATCACTCTCCCGTTCCTTGGACCAGAGAAGACGTGTTCAACAGCACGTTCATGGATGGAGTCGAGGAGAGTTTCCTCGATGATTATTTGCAGGAGGAGAGCTCAGTCGACCTTGCTGAGTTTATGGTCGGATGTAGCACGACTCCTAACTGGGAAACTTCTTCTGAGTCGGATCATGGTTCCGGAGTTATCTGGGTAACGGAGAGTGCTCACACCGAGTCCGATTCCGGAAGTTGGGAGACAGAGAGCGAGCTCTCTGATCTCGACTCCGGAAACAGTTGGGAGACGGAGAGTGAGTACACCGACTCAGAGGAGGAGTTAATCTTGGATTAACTCATTGGCCTACAGACGCGAAATCGCGACAGTTGTGGGATCGCGAACTGCACTGTTCTTCTCTTGTTGACTAAGAGGAGCATAAGATGCAGCGTGAAAAAACAGATCAACAAAAACTAAAAAATGCAGTGCATGGAAGTTTTTGGATACGACTTCTTTGAGCCAAGTTGTTAGACAAAGCTTGGCTCAACCGAGGGGTAGGACAAAGCCTCATCCTACCCCTCATTTTTCCTTCTCCGCTTGTCCGCCTTGTCGTGGCGAGAAGGCTTGCGAGTGTCGATGACGGAGCCAGCTGAGCCGGCGGTAGCAATGAGCTACCAGCAGGGCCACCCTTGCCGGATAGGTGACTCCTCGAGACACCAGACTAAGTAGACAAGCAAGAGGCTCTACATGTAAAACACGAACGCACGCATTCCCTGACTGGGTTATGGACCTCGATAAGGGTACGGATCAAAAGGTGCCGGCTGGTTTACTATTCTGCGAGTCGGCGCCAATTTGCACCTCATTCGTCGCAGGTTCGTTCAGTCTCTCACTCGCAGACTTTCGGGATGTTCGTCGTGCGGTCAAATAACTGCGGTGTAACTCCGTAGTTGGAAAGTAAGAATTGCAGTTGGAATCGCTTGTCTTTCTTTATTTAAGCAATAGTGTGGCTTTTGCCACGTCCTTGAGACGAGTCTATGACGTCGTGGCGAGTTGTTTGTAATCAGAGACGAATTAGTTGTTAATTACATTCAAGGTAACGATACGCAAACACGAATCAACAACATGGCGTAAATCAAGGGGAATTAAATTTTTCGGAACTGTTCCGAGAATTTTTTGAATTATTCCGAGAATTTTTTGAACTATTCTGCGAATAATTTGGAATTATTCCGAGAATTCTTTGAATTATTCTGCGAATAATTTGGAATTATTCCGAGAATTCTTTGAATTATTCTGCGAATAATTTGGTATTATTCCGAGAATTCTTTGAATTATTCTGCGAATTTTTTCGCAGTTTTCCTCTCCGGAGGGTATATAAGGGCGTTCTGACATGTTTCGCGTTCTCGGTTTATCCGGCTATTTTAATTTGTGTATCACGTTTTTCCGGTGCATTCGTTTTAATGATGTTCGTCGTTGGTTTTGTCGCTTTCGTCGCTGCCTTGTGCTTCTGGGGGCTATGGCGAAGGGCCAATTCAGACGCTGTGTCTGTGACCGTCCCTAAGCCTCGCCGCCGCCGTCAATGGGAGAAGCCAGTGCCTCTCGCAGTCGTGCCAGGCATTGGTGCAAGTCCCTTCAAGGAGATCGAGCCTCCACTTGACCTTGATGCTTCGTATACCTATCAACGCATGGACACCCCGTTCTACTTCGGAGATGGTTACGTTAGTGGGCAAGGTACAGTGGAGGGCGAGAGTGCTATCGAGCCTTCCCTGGAGAGGACCATCGCTCAGTGCTCTGCGTTTTCGACCATGGACACTGTCTTGATCGGTAATGCAGAGGACTTCGATGGCCTTTCGAATAATCACCTAGATCACTCTCCCGTTCCTTGGACCAGAGAAGACGTGTTCAACAGCACGTTCATGGATGGAGTCGAGGAGAGTTTCCTCGATGATTATTTGCAGGAGGAGAGCTCAGTCGACCTTGCTGAGTTTATGGTCGGATGTAGCACGACTCCTAACTGGGAAACTTCTTCTGAGTCGGATCATGGTTCCGGAGTTATCTGGGTAACGGAGAGTGCTCACACCGAGTCCGATTCCGGAAGTTGGGAGACAGAGAGCGAGCTCTCTGATCTCGACTCCGGAAACAGTTGGGAGACGGAGAGTGAGTACACCGACTCAGAGGAGGAGTTAATCTTGGATTAACTCATTGGCCTACAGACGCGAAATCGCGACAGTTGTGGGATCGCGAACTGCACTGTTCTTCTCTTGTTGACTAAGAGGAGCATAAGATGCAGCGTGAAAAAACAGATCAACAAAAACTAAAAAATGCAGTGCATGGAAGTTTTTGGATACGACTTCTTTGAGCCAAGTTGTTGGACAAAGCTTGGCTCAACCGAGGGGTAGGACAAAGCCTCATCCTACCCCTCATTTTTCCTTCTCCGCTTGTCCGCCTTGTCGTGGCGAGAAGGCTTGCGAGTGTCGATGACGGAGCCAGCTGAGCCGGCGGTAGCAATGAGCTACCAGCAGGGCCACCCTTGCCGGATAGGTGACTCCTCGAGACACCAGACTAAGTAGACAAGCAAGAGGCTCTACATGTAAAACACGAACGCACCCATTCCCTGACTGGGTTATGGACCTCGATAAGGGTACGGATCAAAAGGTGCCGGCTGGTTTACTATTCTGCGAGTCGGCGCCAATTTGCACCTCATTCGTCGCAGGTTCGTTCAGTCTCTCACTCGCAGACTTTCGGGATGTTCGTCGTGCGGTCAAATAACTGCGGTGTAACTCCGTAGTTGGAAAGTAAGAATTGCAGTTGGAATCGCTTGTCTTTCTTTATTTAAGCAATAGTGTGGCTTTTGCCACGTCCTTGAGACGAGTCTATGACGTCGTGGCGAGTTGTTTGTAATCAGAGACGAATTAGTTGTTAATTACATTCAAGGTAACGATACGCAAACACGAATCAACAACATGGCGTAAATCAAGGGGAATTAAATTTTTCGGAACTGTTCCGAGAATTTTTTGAACTATTCTGCGAATAATTTGGAATTATTCCGAGAATTCTTTGAATTATTCTGCGAATAATTTGGAATTATTCCGAGAATTCTTTGAATTATTCTGCGAATTTTTTCGCAGTTTTCCTTTCCGGAGGGTATATAAGGGCGTTCTGACATGTTTCGCGTTCTCGGTTTATCCGGCTATTTTAATTTGTGTATCACGTTTTTCCGGTGCATTCGTTTTAATGATGTTCGTCGTTGGTTTTGTCGCTTTCGTCGCTGCCTTGTGCTTCTGGGGGCTATGGCGAAGGGCCAATTCAGACGCTGTGTCTGTGACCGTCCCTAAGCCTCGCCGCCGCCGTCAATGGGAGAAGCCAGTGCCTCTCGCAGTCGTGCCAGGCATTGGTGCAAGTCCCTTCAATGAGATCGAGCCTCCACTTGACCTTGATGCTTCGTATACCTATCAACGCATGGACACCCCGTTCTACTTCGGAGATGGTTACGTTAGTGGGCAAGGTACAGTGGAGGGCGAGAGTGCTATCGAGCCTTCCCTGGAGAGGACCATCGCTCAGTGCTCTGCCTTTTCGACCATGGACACTGTCTTGATCGGTAATGCAGAGGACTTCGACGGCCTTTCGAATAATCACCTAGATCACTCTCCCGTTCCTTGGACCAGAGAAGACGTGTTCAACAGCACGTTCATGGATGGAGTCGAGGAGAGTTTCCTTGATGATTATTTGCAGGAGGAGAGCTCAGTCGACCTTGCTGAGTTTATGGTCGGATGTAGCACGACTCCTAACTGGGAAACTTCTTCTGAGTCGGATCATGGTTCCGGAGTTATCTGGGTAACGGAGAGTGCTCACACCGAGTCCGATTCCGGAAGTTGGGAGACAGAGAGCGAGCTCTCTGATCTCGACTCCGGAAACAGTTGGGAGACGGAGAGTGAGTACACCGACTCAGAGGAGGAGTTAATCTTGGATTAACTCATTGGCCTACAGACGCGAAATCGCGACAGTTGTGGGATCGCGAACTGCACTGTTCTTCTCTTGTTGACTAAGAGGAGCATAAGATGCAGCGTGAAAAAACAGATCAACAAAAACTAAAAAATGCAGTGCATGGAAGTTTTTGGATACGACTTCTTTGAGCCAAGTTGTTGGACAAAGCTTGGCTCAACCGAGGGGTAGGACAAAGCCTCATCCTACCCCTCATTTTTCCTTCTCCGCTTGTCCGCCTTGTCGTGGCGAGAAGGCTTGCGAGTGTCGATGACGGAGCCAGCTGAGCCGGCGGTAGCAATGAGCTACCAGCAGGGCCACCCTTGCCGGATAGGTGACTCCTCGAGACACCAGACTAAGTAGACAAGCAAGAGGCTCTACATGTAAAACACGAACGCACCCATTCCCTGACTGGGTTATGGACCTCGATAAGGGTACGGATCAAAAGGTGCCGGCTGGTTTACTATTCTGCGAGTCGGCGCCAATTTGCACCTCATTCGTCGCAGGTTCGTTCAGTCTCTCACTCGCAGACTTTCGGGATGTTCGTCGTGCGGTCAAATAACTGCGGTGTAACTCCGTAGTTGGAAAGTAAGAATTGCAGTTGGAATCGCTTGTCTTTCTTTATTTAAGCAATAGTGTGGCTTTTGCCACGTCCTTGAGACGAGTCTATGACGTCGTGGCGAGTTGTTTGTAATCAGAGACGAATTAGTTGTTAATTACATTCAAGGTAACGATACGCAAACACGAATCAACAACATGGCGTAAATCAAGGGGAATTAAATTTTTCGGAACTGTTCCGAGAATTTTTTGAATTATTCCGAGAATTTTTTGAACTATTCTGCGAATAATTTGGAATTATTCCGAGAATTCTTTGAATTATTCCGAGAATTCTTTGAATTATTCTGCGAATTTTTTCGCAGTTTTCCTTTCCGGAGGGTATATAAGGGCGTTCTGACATGTTTCGCGTTCTCGGTTTATCCGGCTATTTTAATTTGTGTATCACGTTTTTCCGGTGCATTCGTTTTAATGATGTTCGTCGTTGGTTTTGTCGCTTTCGTCGCTGCCTTGTGCTTCTGGGGGCTATGGCGAAGGGCCAATTCAGACGCTGTGTCTGTGACCGTCCCTAAGCCTCGCCGCCGCCGTCAATGGGAGAAGCCAGTGCCTCTCGCAGTCGTGCCAGGCATTGGTGCAAGTCCCTTCAAGGAGATCGAGCCTCCACTTGACCTTGATGCTTCGTATACCTATCAACGCATGGACACCCCGTTCTACTTCGGAGATGGTTACGTTAGTGGGCAAGGTACAGTGGAGGGCGAGAGTGCTATCGAGCCTTCCCTGGAGAGGACCATCGCTCAGTGCTCTGCCTTTTCGACCATGGACACTGTCTTGATCGGTAATGCAGAGGACTTCGACGGCCTTTCGAATAATCACCTAGATCACTCTCCCGTTCCTTGGACCAGAGAAGACGTGCTCAACAGCACGTTCATGGATGGAGTCGAGTTGAGTTTCCTTGATGATTATTTGCAGGAGGAGAGCTCAGTCGACCTTGCTGAGTTTATGGTCGGATGTAGCACGACTCCTAACTGGGAAACTTCTTCTGAGTCGGATCATGGTTCCGGAGTTATCTGGGTAACGGAGAGTGCTCACACCGAGTCCGATTCCGGAAGTTGGGAGACAGAGAGCGAGCTCTCTGATCTCGACTCCGGAAACAGTTGGGAGACGGAGAGTGAGTACACCGACTCAGAGGAGGAGTTAATTTATGATTAACTCATTGGCCTACAGACGCGAAATCGCGACAGTTGTGGGATCGCGAACTGCACTGTTCTTCTCTTGTTGACTAAGAGGAGCATAAGATGCAGCGTGAAAAAACAGATCAACAAAAACTAAAAAATGCAGTGCATGGAAGTTTTTGGATACGACTTCTTTGAGCCAAGTTGTTAGACAAAGCTTGGCTCAACCGAGGGGTAGGACAAAGCCTCATCCTACCCCTCATTTTTCCTTCTCCGCTTGTCCGCCTTGTCGTGGCGAGAAGGCTTGCGAGTGTCGATGACGGAGCCAGCTGAGCCGGCGGTAGCAATGAGCTACCAGCAGGGCCACCCTTGCCGGATAGGTGACTCCTCGAGACACCAGACTAAGTAGACAAGCAAGAGGCTCTACATGTAAAACACGAACGCACCCATTCCCTGACTGGGTTATGGACCTCGATAAGGGTACGGATCAAAAGGTGCCGGCTGGTTTACTATTCTGCGAGTCGGCGCCAATTTGCACCTCATTCGTCGCAGGTTCGTTCAGTCTCTCACTCGCAGACTTTCGGGATGTTCGTCGTGCGGTCAAATAACTGCGGTGTAACTCCGTAGTTGGAAAGTAAGAATTGCAGTTGGAATCGCTTGTCTTTCTTTATTTAAGCAATAGTGTGGCTTTTGCCACGTCCTTGAGACGAGTCTATGACGTCGTGGCGAGTTGTTTGTAATCAGAGACGAATTAGTTGTTAATTACATTCAAGGTAACGATACGCAAACACGAATCAACAACATGGCGTAAATCAAGGGGAATTAAATTTTTCGGAACTGTTCCGAGAATTTTTTGAATTATTCCGAGAATTTTTTGAACTATTCTGCGAATAATTTGGAATTATTCCGAGAATTCTTTGAATTATTCTGCGAATAATTTGGAATTATTCCGAGAATTCTTTGAATTATTCTGCGAATTTTTTCGCAGTTTTCCTTTCCGGAGGGTATATAAGGGCGTTCTGACATGTTTCGCGTTCTCGGTTTATCCGGCTATTTTAATTTGTGTATCACGTTTTTCCGGTGCATTCGTTTTAATGATGTTCGTCGTTGGTTTTGTCGCTTTCGTCGCTGCCTTGTGCTTCTGGGGGCTATGGCGAAGGGCCAATTCAGACGCTGTGTCTGTGACCGTCCCTAAGCCTCGCCGCCGCCGTCAATGGGAGAAGCCAGTGCCTCTCGCAGTCGTGCCAGGCATTGGTGCAAGTCCCTTCAAGGAGATCGAGCCTCCACTTGACCTTGATGCTTCGTATACCTATCAACGCATGGACACCCCGTTCTACTTCGGAGATGGTTACGTTAGTGGGCAAGGTACAGTGGAGGGCGAGAGTGCTATCGAGCCTTCCCTGGAGAGGACCATCGCTCAGTGCTCTGCCTTTTCGACCATGGACACTGTCTTGATCGGTAATGCAGAGGACTTCGACGGCCTTTCGAATAATCACCTAGATCACTCTCCCGTTCCTTGGACCAGAGAAGACGTGTTCAACAGCACGTTCATGGATGGAGTCGAGTTGAGTTTCCTTGATGATTATTTGCAGGAGGAGAGCTCAGTCGACCTTGCTGAGTTTATGGTCGGATGTAGCACGACTCCTAACTGGGAAACTTCTTCTGAGTCGGATCATGGTTCCGGAGTTATCTGGGTAACGGAGAGTGCTCACACCGAGTCCGATTCCGGAAGTTGGGAGACAGAGAGCGAGCTCTCTGATCTCGACTCCGGAAACAGTTGGGAGACGGAGAGTGAGTACACCGACTCAGAGGAGGAGTTAATTTATGATTAACTCATTGGCCTACAGACGCGAAATCGCGACAGTTGTGGGATCGCGAACTGCACTGTTCTTCTCTTGTTGACTAAGAGGAGCATAAGATGCAGCGTGAAAAAACAGATCAACAAAAACTAAAAAATGCAGTGCATGGAAGTTTTTGGATACGACTTCTTTGAGCCAAGTTGTTAGACAAAGCTTGGCTCAACCGAGGGGTAGGACAAAGCCTCATCCTACCCCTCATTTTTCCTTCTCCGCTTGTCCGCCTTGTCGTGGCGAGAAGGCTTGCGAGTGTCGATGACGGAGCCAGCTGAGCCGGCGGTAGCAATGAGCTACCAGCAGGGCCACCCTTGCCGGATAGGTGACTCCTCGAGACACCAGACTAAGTAGACAAGCAAGAGGCTCTACATGTAAAACACGAACGCACCCATTCCCTGACTGGGTTATGGACCTCGATAAGGGTACGGATCAAAAGGTGCCGGCTGGTTTACTATTCTGCGAGTCGGCGCCAATTTGCACCTCATTCGTCGCAGGTTCGTTCAGTCTCTCACTCGCAGACTTTCGGGATGTTCGTCGTGCGGTCAAATAACTGCGGTGTAACTCCGTAGTTGGAAAGTAAGAATTGCAGTTGGAATCGCTTGTCTTTCTTTATTTAAGCAATAGTGTGGCTTTTGCCACGTCCTTGAGACGAGTCTATGACGTCGTGGCGAGTTGTTTGTAATCAGAGACGAATTAGTTGTTAATTACATTCAAGGTAACGATACGCAAACACGAATCAACAACATGGCGTAAATCAAGGGGAATTAAATTTTTCGGAACTGTTCCGAGAATTTTTTGAATTATTCCGAGAATTTTTTGAACTATTCTGCGAATAATTTGGAATTATTCCGAGAATTCTTTGAATTATTCTGCGAATAATTTGGAATTATTCCGAGAATTCTTTGAATTATTCTGCGAATTTTTTCGCAGTTTTCCTTTCCGGAGGGTATATAAGGGCGTTCTGACATGTTTCGCGTTCTCGGTTTATCCGGCTATTTTAATTTGTGTATCACGTTTTTCCGGTGCATTCGTTTTAATGATGTTCGTCGTTGGTTTTGTCGCTTTCGTCGCTGCCTTGTGCTTCTGGGGGCTATGGCGAAGGGCCAATTCAGACGCTGTGTCTGTGACCGTCCCTAAGCCTCGCCGCCGCCGTCAATGGGAGAAGCCAGTGCCTCTCGCAGTCGTGCCAGGCATTGGTGCAAGTCCCTTCAAGGAGATCGAGCCTCCACTTGACCTTGATGCTTCGTATACCTATCAACGCATGGACACCCCGTTCTACTTCGGAGATGGTTACGTTAGTGGGCAAGGTACAGTGGAGGGCGAGAGTGCTATCGAGCCTTCCCTGGAGAGGACCATCGCTCAGTGCTCTGCCTTTTCGACCATGGACACTGTCTTGATCGGTAATGCAGAGGACTTCGACGGCCTTTCGAATAATCACCTAGATCACTCTCCCGTTCCTTGGACCAGAGAAGACGTGTTCAACAGCACGTTCATGGATGGAGTCGAGGAGAGTTTCCTTGATGATTATTTGCAGGAGGAGAGCTCAGTCGACCTTGCTGAGTTTATGGTCGGATGTAGCACGACTCCTAACTGGGAAACTTCTTCTGAGTCGGATCATGGTTCCGGAGTTATCTGGGTAACGGAGAGTGCTCACACCGAGTCCGATTCCGGAAGTTGGGAGACAGAGAGCGAGCTCTCTGATCTCGACTCCGGAAACAGTTGGGAGACGGAGAGTGAGTACACCGACTCAGAGGAGGAGTTAATCTTGGATTAACTCATTGGCCTACAGACGCGAAATCGCGACAGTTGTGGGATCGCGAACTGCACTGTTCTTCTCTTGTTGACTAAGAGGAGCATAAGATGCAGCGTGAAAAAACAGATCAACAAAAACTAAAAAATGCAGTGCATGGAAGTTTTTGGATACGACTTCTTTGAGCCAAGTTGTTAGACAAAGCTTGGCTCAACCGAGGGGTAGGACAAAGCCTCATCCTACCCCTCATTTTTCCTTCTCCGCTTGTCCGCCTTGTCGTGGCGAGAAGGCTTGCGAGTGTCGATGACGGAGCCAGCTGAGCCGGCGGTAGCAATGAGCTACCAGCAGGGCCACCCTTGCCGGATAGGTGACTCCTCGAGACACCAGACTAAGTAGACAAGCAAGAGGCTCTACATGTAAAACACGAACGCACCCATTCCCTGACTGGGTTATGGACCTCGATAAGGGTACGGATCAAAAGGTGCCGGCTGGTTTACTATTCTGCGAGTCGGCGCCAATTTGCACCTCATTCGTCGCAGGTTCGTTCAGTCTCTCACTCGCAGACTTTCGGGATGTTCGTCGTGCGGTCAAATAACTGCGGTGTAACTCCGTAGTTGGAAAGTAAGAATTGCAGTTGGAATCGCTTGTCTTTCTTTATTTAAGCAATAGTGTGGCTTTTGCCACGTCCTTGAGACGAGTCTATGACGTCGTGGCGAGTTGTTTGTAATCAGAGACGAATTAGTTGTTAATTACATTCAAGGTAACGATACGCAAACACGAATCAACAACATGGCGTAAATCAAGGGGAATTAAATTTTTCGGAACTGTTCCGAGAATTTTTTGAATTATTCCGAGAATTTTTTGAACTATTCTGCGAATAATTTGGAATTATTCCGAGAATTCTTTGAATTATTCCGAGAATTCTTTGAATTATTCTGCGAATTTTTTCGCAGTTTTCCTTTCCGGAGGGTATATAAGGGCGTTCTGACATGTTTCGCGTTCTCGGTTTATCCGGCTATTTTAATTTGTGTATCACGTTTTTCCGGTGCATTCGTTTTAATGATGTTCGTCGTTGGTTTTGTCGCTTTCGTCGCTGCCTTGTGCTTCTGGGGGCTATGGCGAAGGGCCAATTCAGACGCTGTGTCTGTGACCGTCCCTAAGCCTCGCCGCCGCCGTCAATGGGAGAAGCCAGTGCCTCTCGCAGTCGTGCCAGGCATTGGTGCAAGTCCCTTCAAGGAGATCGAGCCTCCACTTGACCTTGATGCTTCGTATACCTATCAACGCATGGACACCCCGTTCTACTTCGGAGATGGTTACGTTAGTGGGCAAGGTACAGTGGAGGGCGAGAGTGCTATCGAGCCTTCCCTGGAGAGGACCATCGCTCAGTGCTCTGCCTTTTCGACCATGGACACTGTCTTGATCGGTAATGCAGAGGACTTCGACGGCCTTTCGAATAATCACCTAGATCACTCTCCCGTTCCTTGGACCAGAGAAGACGTGCTCAACAGCACGTTCATGGATGGAGTCGAGTTGAGTTTCCTTGATGATTATTTGCAGGAGGAGAGCTCAGTCGACCTTGCTGAGTTTATGGTCGGATGTAGCACGACTCCTAACTGGGAAACTTCTTCTGAGTCGGATCATGGTTCCGGAGTTATCTGGGTAACGGAGAGTGCTCACACCGAGTCCGATTCCGGAAGTTGGGAGACAGAGAGCGAGCTCTCTGATCTCGACTCCGGAAACAGTTGGGAGACGGAGAGTGAGTACACCGACTCAGAGGAGGAGTTAATTTATGATTAACTCATTGGCCTACAGACGCGAAATCGCGACAGTTGTGGGATCGCGAACTGCACTGTTCTTCTCTTGTTGACTAAGAGGAGCATAAGATGCAGCGTGAAAAAACAGATCAACAAAAACTAAAAAATGCAGTGCATGGAAGTTTTTGGATACGACTTCTTTGAGCCAAGTTGTTAGACAAAGCTTGGCTCAACCGAGGGGTAGGACAAAGCCTCATCCTACCCCTCATTTTTCCTTCTCCGCTTGTCCGCCTTGTCGTGGCGAGAAGGCTTGCGAGTGTCGATGACGGAGCCAGCTGAGCCGGCGGTAGCAATGAGCTACCAGCAGGGCCACCCTTGCCGGATAGGTGACTCCTCGAGACACCAGACTAAGTAGACAAGCAAGAGGCTCTACATGTAAAACACGAACGCACCCATTCCCTGACTGGGTTATGGACCTCGATAAGGGTACGGATCAAAAGGTGCCGGCTGGTTTACTATTCTGCGAGTCGGCGCCAATTTGCACCTCATTCGTCGCAGGTTCGTTCAGTCTCTCACTCGCAGACTTTCGGGATGTTCGTCGTGCGGTCAAATAACTGCGGTGTAACTCCGTAGTTGGAAAGTAAGAATTGCAGTTGGAATCGCTTGTCTTTCTTTATTTAAGCAATAGTGTGGCTTTTGCCACGTCCTTGAGACGAGTCTATGACGTCGTGGCGAGTTGTTTGTAATCAGAGACGAATTAGTTGTTAATTACATTCAAGGTAACGATACGCAAACACGAATCAACAACATGGCGTAAATCAAGGGGAATTAAATTTTTCGGAACTGTTCCGAGAATTTTTTGAATTATTCCGAGAATTTTTTGAACTATTCTGCGAATAATTTGGAATTATTCCGAGAATTCTTTGAATTATTCTGCGAATAATTTGGAATTATTCCGAGAATTCTTTGAATTATTCTGCGAATTTTTTCGCAGTTTTCCTTTCCGGAGGGTATATAAGGGCGTTCTGACATGTTTCGCGTTCTCGGTTTATCCGGCTATTTTAATTTGTGTATCACGTTTTTCCGGTGCATTCGTTTTAATGATGTTCGTCGTTGGTTTTGTCGCTTTCGTCGCTGCCTTGTGCTTCTGGGGGCTATGGCGAAGGGCCAATTCAGACGCTGTGTCTGTGACCGTCCCTAAGCCTCGCCGCCGCCGTCAATGGGAGAAGCCAGTGCCTCTCGCAGTCGTGCCAGGCATTGGTGCAAGTCCCTTCAAGGAGATCGAGCCTCCACTTGACCTTGATGCTTCGTATACCTATCAACGCATGGACACCCCGTTCTACTTCGGAGATGGTTACGTTAGTGGGCAAGGTACAGTGGAGGGCGAGAGTGCTATCGAGCCTTCCCTGGAGAGGACCATCGCTCAGTGCTCTGCCTTTTCGACCATGGACACTGTCTTGATCGGTAATGCAGAGGACTTCGACGGCCTTTCGAATAATCACCTAGATCACTCTCCCGTTCCTTGGACCAGAGAAGACGTGCTCAACAGCACGTTCATGGATGGAGTCGAGTTGAGTTTCCTTGATGATTATTTGCAGGAGGAGAGCTCAGTCGACCTTGCTGAGTTTATGGTCGGATGTAGCACGACTCCTAACTGGGAAACTTCTTCTGAGTCGGATCATGGTTCCGGAGTTATCTGGGTAACGGAGAGTGCTCACACCGAGTCCGATTCCGGAAGTTGGGAGACAGAGAGCGAGCTCTCTGATCTCGACTCCGGAAACAGTTGGGAGACGGAGAGTGAGTACACCGACTCAGAGGAGGAGTTAATTTATGATTAACTCATTGGCCTACAGACGCGAAATCGCGACAGTTGTGGGATCGCGAACTGCACTGTTCTTCTCTTGTTGACTAAGAGGAGCATAAGATGCAGCGTGAAAAAACAGATCAACAAAAACTAAAAAATGCAGTGCATGGAAGTTTTTGGATACGACTTCTTTGAGCCAAGTTGTTAGACAAAGCTTGGCTCAACCGAGGGGTAGGACAAAGCCTCATCCTACCCCTCATTTTTCCTTCTCCGCTTGTCCGCCTTGTCGTGGCGAGAAGGCTTGCGAGTGTCGATGACGGAGCCAGCTGAGCCGGCGGTAGCAATGAGCTACCAGCAGGGCCACCCTTGCCGGATAGGTGACTCCTCGAGACACCAGACTAAGTAGACAAGCAAGAGGCTCTACATGTAAAACACGAACGCACCCATTCCCTGACTGGGTTATGGACCTCGATAAGGGTACGGATCAAAAGGTGCCGGCTGGTTTACTATTCTGCGAGTCGGCGCCAATTTGCACCTCATTCGTCGCAGGTTCGTTCAGTCTCTCACTCGCAGACTTTCGGGATGTTCGTCGTGCGGTCAAATAACTGCGGTGTAACTCCGTAGTTGGAAAGTAAGAATTGCAGTTGGAATCGCTTGTCTTTCTTTATTTAAGCAATAGTGTGGCTTTTGCCACGTCCTTGAGACGAGTCTATGACGTCGTGGCGAGTTGTTTGTAATCAGAGACGAATTAGTTGTTAATTACATTCAAGGTAACGATACGCAAACACGAATCAACAACATGGCGTAAATCAAGGGGAATTAAATTTTTCGGAACTGTTCCGAGAATTTTTTGAATTATTCCGAGAATTTTTTGAACTATTCTGCGAATAATTTGGAATTATTCCGAGAATTCTTTGAATTATTCTGCGAATAATTTGGAATTATTCCGAGAATTCTTTGAATTATTCTGCGAATTTTTTCGCAGTTTTCCTTTCCGGAGGGTATATAAGGGCGTTCTGACATGTTTCGCGTTCTCGGTTTATCCGGCTATTTTAATTTGTGTATCACGTTTTTCCGGTGCATTCGTTTTAATGATGTTCGTCGTTGGTTTTGTCGCTTTCGTCGCTGCCTTGTGCTTCTGGGGGCTATGGCGAAGGGCCAATTCAGACGCTGTGTCTGTGACCGTCCCTAAGCCTCGCCGCCGCCGTCAATGGGAGAAGCCAGTGCCTCTCGCAGTCGTGCCAGGCATTGGTGCAAGTCCCTTCAAGGAGATCGAGCCTCCACTTGACCTTGATGCTTCGTATACCTATCAACGCATGGACACCCCGTTCTACTTCGGAGATGGTTACGTTAGTGGGCAAGGTACAGTGGAGGGCGAGAGTGCTATCGAGCCTTCCCTGGAGAGGACCATCGCTCAGTGCTCTGCCTTTTCGACCATGGACACTGTCTTGATCGGTAATGCAGAGGACTTCGACGGCCTTTCGAATAATCACCTAGATCACTCTCCCGTTCCTTGGACCAGAGAAGACGTGTTCAACAGCACGTTCATGGATGGAGTCGAGTTGAGTTTCCTTGATGATTATTTGCAGGAGGAGAGCTCAGTCGACCTTGCTGAGTTTATGGTCGGATGTAGCACGACTCCTAACTGGGAAACTTCTTCTGAGTCGGATCATGGTTCCGGAGTTATCTGGGTAACGGAGAGTGCTCACACCGAGTCCGATTCCGGAAGTTGGGAGACAGAGAGCGAGCTCTCTGATCTCGACTCCGGAAACAGTTGGGAGACGGAGAGTGAGTACACCGACTCAGAGGAGGAGTTAATTTATGATTAACTCATTGGCCTACAGACGCGAAATCGCGACAGTTGTGGGATCGCGAACTGCACTGTTCTTCTCTTGTTGACTAAGAGGAGCATAAGATGCAGCGTGAAAAAACAGATCAACAAAAACTAAAAAATGCAGTGCATGGAAGTTTTTGGATACGACTTCTTTGAGCCAAGTTGTTAGACAAAGCTTGGCTCAACCGAGGGGTAGGACAAAGCCTCATCCTACCCCTCATTTTTCCTTCTCCGCTTGTCCGCCTTGTCGTGGCGAGAAGGCTTGCGAGTGTCGATGACGGAGCCAGCTGAGCCGGCGGTAGCAATGAGCTACCAGCAGGGCCACCCTTGCCGGATAGGTGACTCCTCGAGACACCAGACTAAGTAGACAAGCAAGAGGCTCTACATGTAAAACACGAACGCACCCATTCCCTGACTGGGTTATGGACCTCGATAAGGGTACGGATCAAAAGGTGCCGGCTGGTTTACTATTCTGCGAGTCGGCGCCAATTTGCACCTCATTCGTCGCAGGTTCGTTCAGTCTCTCACTCGCAGACTTTCGGGATGTTCGTCGTGCGGTCAAATAACTGCGGTGTAACTCCGTAGTTGGAAAGTAAGAATTGCAGTTGGAATCGCTTGTCTTTCTTTATTTAAGCAATAGTGTGGCTTTTGCCACGTCCTTGAGACGAGTCTATGACGTCGTGGCGAGTTGTTTGTAATCAGAGACGAATTAGTTGTTAATTACATTCAAGGTAACGATACGCAAACACGAATCAACAACATGGCGTAAATCAAGGGGAATTAAATTTTTCGGAACTGTTCCGAGAATTTTTTGAATTATTCCGAGAATTTTTTGAACTATTCTGCGAATAATTTGGAATTATTCCGAGAATTCTTTGAATTATTCTGCGAATAATTTGGAATTATTCCGAGAATTCTTTGAATTATTCTGCGAATTTTTTCGCAGTTTTCCTTTCCGGAGGGTATATAAGGGCGTTCTGACATGTTTCGCGTTCTCGGTTTATCCGGCTATTTTAATTTGTGTATCACGTTTTTCCGGTGCATTCGTTTTAATGATGTTCGTCGTTGGTTTTGTCGCTTTCGTCGCTGCCTTGTGCTTCTGGGGGCTATGGCGAAGGGCCAATTCAGACGCTG
Organism: Pholcus phalangioides; assembly: GCF_987345545.1. Taxonomy (NCBI): domain Eukaryota; kingdom Metazoa; phylum Arthropoda; class Arachnida; order Araneae; family Pholcidae; genus Pholcus; species Pholcus phalangioides. The sequence continues at coordinate 6,033,084 of NW_028301637.1, forward strand.
TGTCTGTGACCGTCCCTAAGCCTCGCCGCCGCCGTCAATGGGAGAAGCCAGTGCCTCTCGCAGTCGTGCCAGGCATTGGTGCAAGTCCCTTCAAGGAGATCGAGCCTCCACTTGACCTTGATGCTTCGTATACCTATCAACGCATGGACACCCCGTTCTACTTCGGAGATGGTTACGTTAGTGGGCAAGGTACAGTGGAGGGCGAGAGTGCTATCGAGCCTTCCCTGGAGAGGACCATCGCTCAGTGCTCTGCCTTTTCGACCATGGACACTGTCTTGATCGGTAATGCAGAGGACTTCGACGGCCTTTCGAATAATCACCTAGATCACTCTCCCGTTCCTTGGACCAGAGAAGACGTGTTCAACAGCACGTTCATGGATGGAGTCGAGGAGAGTTTCCTTGATGATTATTTGCAGGAGGAGAGCTCAGTCGACCTTGCTGAGTTTATGGTCGGATGTAGCACGACTCCTAACTGGGAAACTTCTTCTGAGTCGGATCATGGTTCCGGAGTTATCTGGGTAACGGAGAGTGCTCACACCGAGTCCGATTCCGGAAGTTGGGAGACAGAGAGCGAGCTCTCTGATCTCGACTCCGGAAACAGTTGGGAGACGGAGAGTGAGTACACCGACTCAGAGGAGGAGTTAATTTATGATTAACTCATTGGCCTACAGACGCGAAATCGCGACAGTTGTGGGATCGCGAACTGCACTGTTCTTCTCTTGTTGACTAAGAGGAGCATAAGATGCAGCGTGAAAAAACAGATCAACAAAAACTAAAAAATGCAGTGCATGGAAGTTTTTGGATACGACTTCTTTGAGCCAAGTTGTTAGACAAAGCTTGGCTCAACCGAGGGGTAGGACAAAGCCTCATCCTACCCCTCATTTTTCCTTCTCCGCTTGTCCGCCTTGTCGTGGCGAGAAGGCTTGCGAGTGTCGATGACGGAGCCAGCTGAGCCGGCGGTAGCAATGAGCTACCAGCAGGGCCACCCTTGCCGGATAGGTGACTCCTCGAGACACCAGACTAAGTAGACAAGCAAGAGGCTCTACATGTAAAACACGAACGCACCCATTCCCTGACTGGGTTATGGACCTCGATAAGGGTACGGATCAAAAGGTGCCGGCTGGTTTACTATTCTGCGAGTCGGCGCCAATTTGCACCTCATTCGTCGCAGGTTCGTTCAGTCTCTCACTCGCAGACTTTCGGGATGTTCGTCGTGCGGTCAAATAACTGCGGTGTAACTCCGTAGTTGGAAAGTAAGAATTGCAGTTGGAATCGCTTGTCTTTCTTTATTTAAGCAATAGTGTGGCTTTTGCCACGTCCTTGAGACGAGTCTATGACGTCGTGGCGAGTTGTTTGTAATCAGAGACGAATTAGTTGTTAATTACATTCAAGGTAACGATACGCAAACACGAATCAACAACATGGCGTAAATCAAGGGGAATTAAATTTTTCGGAACTGTTCCGAGAATTTTTTGAATTATTCCGAGAATTTTTTGAACTATTCTGCGAATAATTTGGAATTATTCCGAGAATTCTTTGAATTATTCTGCGAATAATTTGGAATTATTCCGAGAATTCTTTGAATTATTCTGCGAATTTTTTCGCAGTTTTCCTTTCCGGAGGGTATATAAGGGCGTTCTGACATGTTTCGCGTTCTCGGTTTATCCGGCTATTTTAATTTGTGTATCACGTTTTTCCGGTGCATTCGTTTTAATGATGTTCGTCGTTGGTTTTGTCGCTTTCGTCGCTGCCTTGTGCTTCTGGGGGCTATGGCGAAGGGCCAATTCAGACGCTGTGTCTGTGACCGTCCCTAAGCCTCGCCGCCGCCGTCAATGGGAGAAGCCAGTGCCTCTCGCAGTCGTGCCAGGCATTGGTGCAAGTCCCTTCAAGGAGATCGAGCCTCCACTTGACCTTGATGCTTCGTATACCTATCAACGCATGGACACCCCGTTCTACTTCGGAGATGGTTACGTTAGTGGGCAAGGTACAGTGGAGGGCGAGAGTGCTATCGAGCCTTCCCTGGAGAGGACCATCGCTCAGTGCTCTGCCTTTTCGACCATGGACACTGTCTTGATCGGTAATGCAGAGAACTTCGACGGCCTTTCGAATAATCACCTAGATCACTCTCCCGTTCCTTGGACCAGAGAAGACGTGTTCAACAGCACGTTCATGGATGGAGTCGAGGAGAGTTTCCTTGATGATTATTTGCAGGAGGAGAGCTCAGTCGACCTTGCTGAGTTTATGGTCGGATGTAGCACGACTCCTAACTGGGAAACTTCTTCTGAGTCGGATCATGGTTCCGGAGTTATCTGGGTAACGGAGAGTGCTCACACCGAGTCCGATTCCGGAAGTTGGGAGACAGAGAGCGAGCTCTCTGATCTCGACTCCGGAAACAGTTGGGAGACGGAGAGTGAGTACACCGACTCAGAGGAGGAGTTAATTTATGATTAACTCATTGGCCTACAGACGCGAAATCGCGACAGTTGTGGGATCGCGAACTGCACTGTTCTTCTCTTGTTGACTAAGAGGAGCATAAGATGCAGCGTGAAAAAACAGATCAACAAAAACTAAAAAATGCAGTGCATGGAAGTTTTTGGATACGACTTCTTTGAGCCAAGTTGTTAGACAAAGCTTGGCTCAACCGAGGGGTAGGACAAAGCCTCATCCTACCCCTCATTTTTCCTTCTCCGCTTGTCCGCCTTGTCGTGGCGAGAAGGCTTGCGAGTGTCGATGACGGAGCCAGCTGAGCCGGCGGTAGCAATGAGCTACCAGCAGGGCCACCCTTGCCGGATAGGTGACTCCTCGAGACACCAGACTAAGTAGACAAGCAAGAGGCTCTACATGTAAAACACGAACGCACCCATTCCCTGACTGGGTTATGGACCTCGATAAGGGTACGGATCAAAAGGTGCCGGCTGGTTTACTATTCTGCGAGTCGGCGCCAATTTGCACCTCATTCGTCGCAGGTTCGTTCAGTCTCTCACTCGCAGACTTTCGGGATGTTCGTCGTGCGGTCAAATAACTGCGGTGTAACTCCGTAGTTGGAAAGTAAGAATTGCAGTTGGAATCGCTTGTCTTTCTTTATTTAAGCAATAGTGTGGCTTTTGCCACGTCCTTGAGACGAGTCTATGACGTCGTGGCGAGTTGTTTGTAATCAGAGACGAATTAGTTGTTAATTACATTCAAGGTAACGATACGCAAACACGAATCAACAACATGGCGTAAATCAAGGGGAATTAAATTTTTCGGAACTGTTCCGAGAATTTTTTGAATTATTCCGAGAATTTTTTGAACTATTCTGCGAATAATTTGGAATTATTCCGAGAATTCTTTGAATTATTCTGCGAATAATTTGGAATTATTCCGAGAATTCTTTGAATTATTCTGCGAATTTTTTCGCAGTTTTCCTTTCCGGAGGGTATATAAGGGCGTTCTGACATGTTTCGCGTTCTCGGTTTATCCGGCTATTTTAATTTGTGTATCACGTTTTTCCGGTGCATTCGTTTTAATGATGTTCGTCGTTGGTTTTGTCGCTTTCGTCGCTGCCTTGTGCTTCTGGGGGCTATGGCGAAGGGCCAATTCAGACGCTGTGTCTGTGACCGTCCCTAAGCCTCGCCGCCGCCGTCAATGGGAGAAGCCAGTGCCTCTCGCAGTCGTGCCAGGCATTGGTGCAAGTCCCTTCAAGGAGATCGAGCCTCCACTTGACCTTGATGCTTCGTATACCTATCAACGCATGGACACCCCGTTCTACTTCGGAGATGGTTACGTTAGTGGGCAAGGTACAGTGGAGGGCGAGAGTGCTATCGAGCCTTCCCTGGAGAGGACCATCGCTCAGTGCTCTGCCTTTTCGACCATGGACACTGTCTTGATCGGTAATGCAGAGGACTTCGACGGCCTTTCGAATAATCACCTAGATCACTCTCCCGTTCTTTGGACCAGAGAAGACGTGTTCAACAGCACGTTCATGGATGGAGTCGAGTTGAGTTTCCTTGATGATTATTTGCAGGAGGAGAGCTCAGTCGACCTTGCTGAGTTTATGGTCGGATGTAGCACGACTCCTAACTGGGAAACTTCTTCTGAGTCGGATCATGGTTCCGGAGTTATCTGGGTAACGGAGAGTGCTCACACCGAGTCCGATTCCGGAAGTTGGGAGACAGAGAGCGAGCTCTCTGATCTCGACTCCGGAAACAGTTGGGAGACGGAGAGTGAGTACACCGACTCAGAGGAGGAGTTAATTTATGATTAACTCATTGGCCTACAGACGCGAAATCGCGACAGTTGTGGGATCGCGAACTGCACTGTTCTTCTCTTGTTGACTAAGAGGAGCATAAGATGCAGCGTGAAAAAACAGATCAACAAAAACTAAAAAATGCAGTGCATGGAAGTTTTTGGATACGACTTCTTTGAGCCAAGTTGTTAGACAAAGCTTGGCTCAACCGAGGGGTAGGACAAAGCCTCATCCTACCCCTCATTTTTCCTTCTCCGCTTGTCCGCCTTGTCGTGGCGAGAAGGCTTGCGAGTGTCGATGACGGAGCCAGCTGAGCCGGCGGTAGCAATGAGCTACCAGCAGGGCCACCCTTGCCGGATAGGTGACTCCTCGAGACACCAGACTAAGTAGACAAGCAAGAGGCTCTACATGTAAAACACGAACGCACCCATTCCCTGACTGGGTTATGGACCTCGATAAGGGTACGGATCAAAAGGTGCCGGCTGGTTTACTATTCTGCGAGTCGGCGCCAATTTGCACCTCATTCGTCGCAGGTTCGTTCAGTCTCTCACTCGCAGACTTTCGGGATGTTCGTCGTGCGGTCAAATAACTGCGGTGTAACTCCGTAGTTGGAAAGTAAGAATTGCAGTTGGAATCGCTTGTCTTTCTTTATTTAAGCAATAGTGTGGCTTTTGCCACGTCCTTGAGACGAGTCTATGACGTCGTGGCGAGTTGTTTGTAATCAGAGACGAATTAGTTGTTAATTACATTCAAGGTAACGATACGCAAACACGAATCAACAACATGGCGTAAATCAAGGGGAATTAAATTTTTCGGAACTGTTCCGAGAATTTTTTGAACTATTCTGCGAATAATTTGGAATTATTCCGAGAATTCTTTGAATTATTCTGCGAATAATTTGGAATTATTCCGAGAATTCTTTGAATTATTCTGCGAATTTTTTCGCAGTTTTCCTTTCCGGAGGGTATATAAGGGCGTTCTGACATGTTTCGCGTTCTCGGTTTATCCGGCTATTTTAATTTGTGTATCACGTTTTTCCGGTGCATTCGTTTTAATGATGTTCGTCGTTGGTTTTGTCGCTTTCGTCGCTGCCTTGTGCTTCTGGGGGCTATGGCGAAGGGCCAATTCAGACGCTGTGTCTGTGACCGTCCCTAAGCCTCGCCGCCGCCGTCAATGGGAGAAGCCAGTGCCTCTCGCAGTCGTGCCAGGCATTGGTGCAAGTCCCTTCAAGGAGATCGAGCCTCCACTTGACCTTGATGCTTCGTATACCTATCAACGCATGGACACCCCGTTCTACTTCGGAGATGGTTACGTTAGTGGGCAAGGTACAGTGGAGGGCGAGAGTGCTATCGAGCCTTCCCTGGAGAGGACCATCGCTCAGTGCTCTGCCTTTTCGACCATGGACACTGTCTTGATCGGTAATGCAGAGGACTTCGACGGCCTTTCGAATAATCACCTAGATCACTCTCCCGTTCCTTGGACCAGAGAAGACGTGTTCAACAGCACGTTCATGGATGGAGTCGAGTTGAGTTTCCTTGATGATTATTTGCAGGAGGAGAGCTCAGTCGACCTTGCTGAGTTTATGGTCGGATGTAGCACGACTCCTAACTGGGAAACTTCTTCTGAGTCGGATCATGGTTCCGGAGTTATCTGGGTAACGGAGAGTGCTCACACCGAGTCCGATTCCGGAAGTTGGGAGACAGAGAGCGAGCTCTCTGATCTCGACTCCGGAAACAGTTGGGAGACGGAGAGTGAGTACACCGACTCAGAGGAGGAGTTAATTTATGATTAACTCATTGGCCTACAGACGCGAAATCGCGACAGTTGTGGGATCGCGAACTGCACTGTTCTTCTCTTTTTGACTAAGAGGAGCATAAGATGCAGCGTGAAAAAACAGATCAACAAAAACTAAAAAATGCAGTGCATGGAAGTTTTTGGATACGACTTCTTTGAGCCAAGTTGTTAGACAAAGCTTGGCTCAACCGAGGGGTAGGACAAAGCCTCATCCTACCCCTCATTTTTCCTTCTCCGCTTGTCCGCCTTGTCGTGGCGAGAAGGCTTGCGAGTGTCGATGACGGAGCCAGCTGAGCCGGCGGTAGCAATGAGCTACCAGCAGGGCCACCCTTGCCGGATAGGTGACTCCTCGAGACACCAGACTAAGTAGACAAGCAAGAGGCTCTACATGTAAAACACGAACGCACCCATTCCCTGACTGGGTTATGGACCTCGATAAGGGTACGGATCAAAAGGTGCCGGCTGGTTTACTATTCTGCGAGTCGGCGCCAATTTGCACCTCATTCGTCGCAGGTTCGTTCAGTCTCTCACTCGCAGACTTTCGGGATGTTCGTCGTGCGGTCAAATAACTGCGGTGTAACTCCGTAGTTGGAAAGTAAGAATTGCAGTTGGAATCGCTTGTCTTTCTTTATTTAAGCAATAGTGTGGCTTTTGCCACGTCCTTGAGACGAGTCTATGACGTCGTGGCGAGTTGTTTGTAATCAGAGACGAATTAGTTGTTAATTACATTCAAGGTAACGATACGCAAACACGAATCAACAACATGGCGTAAATCAAGGGGAATTAAATTTTTCGGAACTGTTCCGAGAATTTTTTGAATTATTCCGAGAATTTTTTGAACTATTCTGCGAATAATTTGGAATTATTCCGAGAATTCTTTGAATTATTCTGCGAATAATTTGGAATTATTCCGAGAATTCTTTGAATTATTCTGCGAATTTTTTCGCAGTTTTCCTTTCCGGAGGGTATATAAGGGCGTTCTGACATGTTTCGCGTTCTCGGTTTATCCGGCTATTTTAATTTGTGTATCACGTTTTTCCGGTGCATTCGTTTTAATGATGTTCGTCGTTGGTTTTGTCGCTTTCGTCGCTGCCTTGTGCTTCTGGGGGCTATGGCGAAGGGCCAATTCAGACGCTGTGTCTGTGACCGTCCCTAAGCCTCGCCGCCGCCGTCAATGGGAGAAGCCAGTGCCTCTCGCAGTCGTGCCAGGCATTGGTGCAAGTCCCTTCAAGGAGATCGAGCCTCCACTTGACCTTGATGCTTCGTATACCTATCAACGCATGGACACCCCGTTCTACTTCGGAGATGGTTACGTTAGTGGGCAAGGTACAGTGGAGGGCGAGAGTGCTATCGAGCCTTCCCTGGAGAGGACCATCGCTCAGTGCTCTGCCTTTTCGACCATGGACACTGTCTTGATCGGTAATGCAGAGAACTTCGACGGCCTTTCGAATAATCACCTAGATCACTCTCCCGTTCCTTGGACCAGAGAAGACGTGTTCAACAGCACGTTCATGGATGGAGTCGAGGAGAGTTTCCTTGATGATTATTTGCAGGAGGAGAGCTCAGTCGACCTTGCTGAGTTTATGGTCGGATGTAGCACGACTCCTAACTGGGAAACTTCTTCTGAGTCGGATCATGGTTCCGGAGTTATCTGGGTAACGGAGAGTGCTCACACCGAGTCCGATTCCGGAAGTTGGGAGACAGAGAGCGAGCTCTCTGATCTCGACTCCGGAAACAGTTGGGAGACGGAGAGTGAGTACACCGACTCAGAGGAGGAGTTAATTTATGATTAACTCATTGGCCTACAGACGCGAAATCGCGACAGTTGTGGGATCGCGAACTGCACTGTTCTTCTCTTGTTGACTAAGAGGAGCATAAGATGCAGCGTGAAAAAACAGATCAACAAAAACTAAAAAATGCAGTGCATGGAAGTTTTTGGATACGACTTCTTTGAGCCAAGTTGTTAGACAAAGCTTGGCTCAACCGAGGGGTAGGACAAAGCCTCATCCTACCCCTCATTTTTCCTTCTCCGCTTGTCCGCCTTGTCGTGGCGAGAAGGCTTGCGAGTGTCGATGACGGAGCCAGCTGAGCCGGCGGTAGCAATGAGCTACCAGCAGGGCCACCCTTGCCGGATAGGTGACTCCTCGAGACACCAGACTAAGTAGACAAGCAAGAGGCTCTACATGTAAAACACGAACGCACCCATTCCCTGACTGGGTTATGGACCTCGATAAGGGTACGGATCAAAAGGTGCCGGCTGGTTTACTATTCTGCGAGTCGGCGCCAATTTGCACCTCATTCGTCGCAGGTTCGTTCAGTCTCTCACTCGCAGACTTTCGGGATGTTCGTCGTGCGGTCAAATAACTGCGGTGTAACTCCGTAGTTGGAAAGTAAGAATTGCAGTTGGAATCGCTTGTCTTTCTTTATTTAAGCAATAGTGTGGCTTTTGCCACGTCCTTGAGACGAGTCTATGACGTCGTGGCGAGTTGTTTGTAATCAGAGACGAATTAGTTGTTAATTACATTCAAGGTAACGATGCGCAAACACGAATCAACAACATGGCGTAAATCAAGGGGAATTAAATTTTTCGGAACTGTTCCGAGAATTTTTTGAATTATTCCGAGAATTTTTTGAACTATTCTGCGAATAATTTGGAATTATTCCGAGAATTCTTTGAATTATTCTGCGAATAATTTGGAATTATTCCGAGAATTCTTTGAATTATTCTGCGAATTTTTTCGCAGTTTTCCTTTCCGGAGGGTATATAAGGGCGTTCTGACATGTTTCGCGTTCTCGGTTTATCCGGCTATTTTAATTTGTGTATCACGTTTTTCCGGTGCATTCGTTTTAATGATGTTCGTCGTTGGTTTTGTCGCTTTCGTCGCTGCCTTGTGCTTCTGGTGGCTATGGCGAAGGGCCAATTCAGACGCTGTGTCTGTGACCGTCCCTAAGCCTCGCCGCCGCCGTCAATGGGAGAAGCCAGTGCCTCTCGCAGTCGTGCCAGGCATTGGTGCAAGTCCCTTCAAGGAGATCGAGCCTCCACTTGACCTTGATGCTTCGTATACCTATCAACGCATGGACACCCCGTTCTACTTCGGAGATGGTTACGTTAGTGGGCAAGGTACAGTGGAGGGCGAGAGTGCTATCGAGCCTTCCCTGGAGAGGACCATCGCTCAGTGCTCTGCCTTTTCGACCATGGACACTGTCTTGATCGGTAATGCAGAGAACTTCGACGGCCTTTCGAATAATCACCTAGATCACTCTCCCGTTCCTTGGACCAGAGAAGACGTGTTCAACAGCACGTTCATGGATGGAGTCGAGGAGAGTTTCCTTGATGATTATTTGCAGGAGGAGAGCTCAGTCGACCTTGCTGAGTTTATGGTCGGATGTAGCACGACTCCTAACTGGGAAACTTCTTCTGAGTCGGATCATGGTTCCGGAGTTATCTGGGTAACGGAGAGTGCTCACACCGAGTCCGATTCCGGAAGTTGGGAGACAGAGAGCGAGCTCTCTGATCTCGACTCCGGAAACAGTTGGGAGACGGAGAGTGAGTACACCGACTCAGAGGAGGAGTTAATTTATGATTAACTCATTGGCCTACAGACGCGAAATCGCGACAGTTGTGGGATCGCGAACTGCACTGTTCTTCTCTTGTTGACTAAGAGGAGCATAAGATGCAGCGTGAAAAAACAGATCAACAAAAACTAAAAAATGCAGTGCATGGAAGTTTTTGGATACGACTTCTTTGAGCCAAGTTGTTAGACAAAGCTTGGCTCAACCGAGGGGTAGGACAAAGCCTCATCCTACCCCTCATTTTTCCTTCTCCGCTTGTCCGCCTTGTCGTGGCGAGAAGGCTTGCGAGTGTCGATGACGGAGCCAGCTGAGCCGGCGGTAGCAATGAGCTACCAGCAGGGCCACCCTTGCCGGATAGGTGACTCCTCGAGACACCAGACTAAGTAGACAAGCAAGAGGCTCTACATGTAAAACACGAACGCACCCATTCCCTGACTGGGTTATGGACCTCGATAAGGGTACGGATCAAAAGGTGCCGGCTGGTTTACTATTCTGCGAGTCGGCGCCAATTTGCACCTCATTCGTCGCAGGTTCGTTCAGTCTCTCACTCGCAGACTTTCGGGATGTTCGTCGTGCGGTCAAATAACTGCGGTGTAACTCCGTAGTTGGAAAGTAAGAATTGCAGTTGGAATCGCTTGTCTTTCTTTATTTAAGCAATAGTGTGGCTTTTGCCACGTCCTTGAGACGAGTCTATGACGTCGTGGCGAGTTGTTTGTAATCAGAGACGAATTAGTTGTTAATTACATTCAAGGTAACGATACGCAAACACGAATCAACAACATGGCGTAAATCAAGGGGAATTAAATTTTTCGGAACTGTTCCGAGAATTTTTTGAATTATTCCGAGAATTTTTTGAACTATTCTGCGAATAATTTGGAATTATTCCGAGAATTCTTTGAATTATTCTGCGAATAATTTGGAATTATTCCGAGAATTCTTTGAATTATTCTGCGAATTTTTTCGCAGTTTTCCTTTCCGGAGGGTATATAAGGGCGTTCTGACATGTTTCGCGTTCTCGGTTTATCCGGCTATTTTAATTTGTGTATCACGTTTTTCCGGTGCATTCGTTTTAATGATGTTCGTCGTTGGTTTTGTCGCTTTCGTCGCTGCCTTGTGCTTCTGGGGGCTATGGCGAAGGGCCAATTCAGACGCTGTGTCTGTGACCGTCCCTAAGCCTCGCCGCCGCCGTCAATGGGAGAAGCCAGTGCCTCTCGCAGTCGTGCCAGGCATTGGTGCAAGTCCCTTCAAGGAGATCGAGCCTCCACTTGACCTTGATGCTTCGTATACCTATCAACGCATGGACACCCCGTTCTACTTCGGAGATGGTTACGTTAGTGGGCAAGGTACAGTGGAGGGCGAGAGTGCTATCGAGCCTTCCCTGGAGAGGACCATCGCTCAGTGCTCTGCCTTTTCGACCATGGACACTGTCTTGATCGGTAATGCAGAGGACTTCGACGGCCTTTCGAATAATCACCTAGATCACTCTCCCGTTCCTTGGACCAGAGAAGACGTGTTCAACAGCACGTTCATGGATGGAGTCGAGTTGAGTTTCCTTGATGATTATTTGCAGGAGGAGAGCTCAGTCGACCTTGCTGAGTTTATGGTCGGATGTAGCACGACTCCTAACTGGGAAACTTCTTCTGAGTCGGATCATGGTTCCGGAGTTATCTGGGTAACGGAGAGTGCTCACACCGAGTCCGATTCCGGAAGTTGGGAGACAGAGAGCGAGCTCTCTGATCTCGACTCCGGAAACAGTTGGGAGACGGAGAGTGAGTACACCGACTCAGAGGAGGAGTTAATCTTGGATTAACTCATTGGCCTACAGACGCGAAATCGCGACAGTTGTGGGATCGCGAACTGCACTGTTCTTCTCTTGTTGACTAAGAGGAGCATAAGATGCAGCGTGAAAAAACAGATCAACAAAAACTAAAAAATGCAGTGCATGGAAGTTTTTGGATACGACTTCTTTGAGCCAAGTTGTTAGACAAAGCTTGGCTCAACCGAGGGGTAGGACAAAGCCTCATCCTACCCCTCATTTTTCCTTCTCCGCTTGTCCGCCTTGTCGTGGCGAGAAGGCTTGCGAGTGTCGATGACGGAGCCAGCTGAGCCGGCGGTAGCAATGAGCTACCAGCAGGGCCACCCTTGCCGGATAGGTGACTCCTCGAGACACCAGACTAAGTAGACAAGCAAGAGGCTCTACATGTAAAACACGAACGCACCCATTCCCTGACTGGGTTATGGACCTCGATAAGGGTACGGATCAAAAGGTGCCGGCTGGTTTACTATTCTGCGAGTCGGCGCCAATTTGCACCTCATTCGTCGCAGGTTCGTTCAGTCTCTCACTCGCAGACTTTCGGGATGTTCGTCGTGCGGTCAAATAACTGCGGTGTAACTCCGTAGTTGGAAAGTAAGAATTGCAGTTGGAATCGCTTGTCTTTCTTTATTTAAGCAATAGTGTGGCTTTTGCCACGTCCTTGAGACGAGTCTATGACGTCGTGGCGAGTTGTTTGTAATCAGAGACGAATTAGTTGTTAATTACATTCAAGGTAACGATACGCAAACACGAATCAACAACATGGCGTAAATCAAGGGGAATTAAATTTTTCGGAACTGTTCCGAGAATTTTTTGAATTATTCCGAGAATTTTTTGAACTATTCTGCGAATAATTTGGAATTATTCCGAGAATTCTTTGAATTATTCTGCGAATAATTTGGAATTATTCCGAGAATTCTTTGAATTATTCTGCGAATTTTTTCGCAGTTTTC